>NC_140003.1:39843476-40287576 GCF_964263955.1 Coregonus lavaretus | reverse complement strand
CAAAAGATTGTTGCACAGATCTACACACACTATTGTGTGTGTGTTTAGAAGTTTTACCTCAGTAGAGCCCAGACGTCAGGCTGTTAACTTGCTGACCCTGTCTTTCTCCAGCGCTGCGCTGTCTCTCTCCGTCTCTCCGTCTCTGAGAGCTGCCTGCCATCCATCACTCAGCACTTCTGACCGTTCATTAGGAACAACTCTTAATTTAATGAACACTTATCAGCCCAGAATTTGATTAAACATTTATTCACACCACTAAAGTGGTGTGGTGGCCACTAGAGATCTTGGTTCGAATCCAGGCTCTGTCGTAGCCGGCCGCGACTGGGAGACCCATGGGGCGGCGTCGTCCAGGGTAGGGGAGGGAATGGCCGGCAGGGATGTAAGCTCAGTTGGTAGAGCATGGCATTTGCAACGCCAGGGTTGTGGGTTCGATTCCCACGGGGGGCCAGGATGAAAAATATAAAAAGAATGTATGCACGCACTAACTGTAAGTCGCTCTGGATAAGAGCGTCTGCTAAATGACTAAAATGTAAATGGAAAGTCTGCACAACAATTGTTTTTTCACCCTGCTCAAATTGGTCTCACTAGACTCCCAGCCGACAGAAAATAACAGCTGTAAAAATGTGTATCCCTGTGTGTGTGTGTACTTGATTGCAGGTCTGTTTGCCAGTGTCAAAATGTTTATATATGCGTCCAGCTCGCTCCGTTCAACGCTTGCTTTGTTATCATACCAATTTGCTGTGGCTGAGGCGTGGAGCTGATGTGTGGAGCTCCTTGGTAACAGCAGAGAGCTGAATGGCAGTCCGACAGGTTGCCTGTCTTTCTCCAGAGCCCTCACCCACCCTCCCAGGCAATTACATCCTGCACTGGGACTCACTCGACTATTTATCCAATTACACACTAACTTGTTTAACCAGTACCAGGCATTTAACCTAGAGTGTCAGACCATAACAAATACATGTTCCATTTTAAATGGATTCGGCTGAATGGCATGTACAGTGAGGGGGGAAAAGTATTCGATCTCCTGCTGATTTTGTACGTTTGCCCACTGACAAAGAAATGATCAGTCTATAATTTTAATGGTAGGTTTATTTGAACAGTGAGAGACAGAATAACAACAACAAAAATCCAGAAAAACGCATGTCAAAAATGTTATAAATTGATTTGCATTTTAATGAGGGAAATAAGTATTTGACCCCTCTGCAAAACATGACTTAGTACTTCGTGGCAAAACCCTTTTTGGCAATCACAGAGGTCAGATGTTTCTTGTAGTTGGCCACCAGGTTTGCACACATCTCAGGAGGGATTTTGTCCCATTCCTCTTTGCAGATCTTCTCCAAGTCATTAAGGTTTCGAGCCTGACGTTTGGCAACTCAAACCTTCAGCTCCCTCCACAGATTTTCTATGGGATTAAGGTCTGGAGACTAGCTAGGCCACTCCAGGACCTTAATGTGCTTCTTCTTGAGCCACTCCTTTGTTGCCTTGGCCGTGTGTTTTGGGTCATTGTAATGCTGGAATACCCATCCACGACTCATTTCAATGCCCTGGTTGAGGGAAGGAGGTTCTCACCCAAGATTTGACGGTACATGGCCCCGTTCATCGTCCCTTTGATGCAGTGAGGTTGTCCTGTCCCCTTAGCAGAAAAACACCCCCAAAGCATATTGTTTCCACCTCCATGTTTGACGGAGGGGATGGTGTTCTTGGGGTCATAGGCAGCATTCCTCTTCCTCCAAACACGGCGAGTTGAGTTGATGCCAAAGCGCTCCATTTTGGTCTCATCTGACCACAACACTTTCACCCAGTTCTCCTCTGAATCAGATGTTCATTGGCAAACTTCAGACGGGCATGTATGCTTTCTTGAGCAGGGGGACCTTGCGGGCGCTGCAGGATTTCAGTCCTTCACGGCGTAGTGTGTTACCAATTGTTTTCTTGGTGACTATGGTCCCAGCTGCCTTGAGATCATTGACAAGATCCTCCCGTGTAGTTCTGGGCTGATTCCTCAACGTTCTCATGATCATTGCAACTCCACGAGGTGAGATCTTGCATGGAGCCCCAGGCCGAGGGAGATTTACAGTTATTTTGTGTTTCTTCCATTTGCGAATAATCGCACCAACTGTTGTCACCTTCTCACCAAGCTGCTTGGCGATGGCCTTGTAGCCCATTCCAGCCTTGTGTAGGTCTACAATCTTGTCCTTGACATCCTTGGAGATCTCTTTGGTCTTGGCCATGGTGGAGAGTTTGGAATCTGATTGATTGATTGCTTCTGTGGACAGGTGTCTTTTATACAGGTAACAAGCTGAGATTAGGAGCACTCCCTTTAAGAGTGTGCTCCTAATCTCAGCTCGTTACCTGTATAAAAGACACCTGGGAGCCAGAAATCTTTCTGATTGAGAGGGGGTCAAATACTTATTTCCCTCATTAAAATGCAAATCAATTTAGAATATTTTTGACATACATTTTTCTGGATTTTTTTGTTGTTATTCTGTCTCTCACTGTTCAAATAAACCTACCATTAAAATTATAGACTGATCATTTCTTTGTCAGTGGGCAAACATACAAAATCAGCAGGGGATCAAATACATTTTTCCCTCACTGTATATATATATATATATATATATATATATATATATATATATATATATATATATATATATATACAATTTTTTTTTTACAAATAAAACAACAACAAAAAAAGTGTTGAGAAAAAAAGAGCAGAAGTAAAATAAAATAACAGTAGGGAGGCTATATATACAGGGAGGTACCGGTGCAGAGTCAATGTGCGGGGGCACCGGCTAGTTGAGATAGTTGAAGTAATATGTACATGTGGGTGGAGTTAAAGTGACTATGCATAAATAATTAACAGAGTAGCAGCAGCGTAAAAAGGATGGGGTGGGGGGGCAGTGCAAATAGTCTGGGTAGCCATGATTAGCTGTTCAGGAGTCTTATGGCTTGGGGGTAGAAGCTGTTGAGAAGTCTTTTGGACCTAGACTTGGCACTCCGGTACTGCTTGCTGTGCGGTAGCAGGGAGAACAGTCTATGACTAGGGTGGCTGGAGTCTTTGACAATTTTGAGGGCCTTCCTCTGACACCGCATGGTATAGAGGTCCTGGATGGCAGGAAGCTTGGCCCCAGTGATGTACTGGGCCGTACGCACTACCCTCTGTAGTGCCTTGCGGTCGGAGGCCAAGCAGTTGCCATACCAGGCGGTGATGCAACCAGTCAGGATGCTCTCGATTGTGCAGCTGTAGAATTTTTTGAGGATCTGAGGACCCATGCTAAATCTTTTCAGTCTCCTGAGGGGGAATAGGCTTTGTCGTGCCCTCTTCACGACTGTCTTGGTGTGTTTGGACCATGATAGTTCGTTGGTGATGTGGACACCAAGGAACTTGAAGCTCTCAGCCTGTTCCACTACAGCCCTGTCGATGAGAATGGGGGCGTGCTCAGTCCTGTTTTTTTTCCTGTAGTCCACAATCATCTCCTTTGTCTTGGTCACGTTGAGGGAGAGGTTGTTGTCCTGGCACCACACGGCCAGGTCTCTGACCTCCTCCCTATAGGCTGTCTCATCGTTGTCGGTGATCAGGCCTACCACTGTTGTGTCGTCGGCAAACTTAATGATGGTGTTGGAGTCGTGCCTGGCCATGCAGTCATGGGTGAACAGAGAGTACAGGAGGGGACTGAGCACGCAACCCTGAGGGGCCCCCGTGTTGAGGATCAGTGTGGCAGATGTGTTGTTACCTACCCTTACTACCTGGGGGCGGCCTGTCAGGAAGTCCAGGATCCAGTTGCAGAGGGAGGTGTTTAGTCCCAGGATCCTTAGCTTAGTGATGAGCTTAGAGGGTACTATGGTGTTGAATGCTGAGCTGTAGTCAATGAATAGCATTCTCACGTAGGTGTTCCTCTTGTCCAGGTGGGAAAGGGCAGTGTGGAGTGCAATAGAGATTGCATAATCTGTGGATCTGTTGGGGCGGTATGCAAATTGGAGTGGGTCTAGGGTTTCTGGGATAATGCTGTTGATGTGAGCCATGACCAGCCTTTCAAAGCACTTCATGGCTACAGGCGTCAGTGCTACGGGTCGGTAGTCATTTAGGCAGGTTATCTTAGAGTCCTTGGGCACGGGGACTATGGTGGTCTGCTTGAAACATGTTGGTATTACAGACTCAGTCAGGGACATGTTGAAAATGTCAGTGAAGACACTTGCCAGTTGGTCAGCACATGCTCGGAGTACACGTCCTGGTAATCCGTCTGGCCCTGCGGCCTTGTGAATGTTGACCTGTTTAAAAGTCTTACTCACATCGGCTACGGAGAGCGTGATCACATGGTCATCCGGAACAGCTGGTGCTCTCATGCATGCTTCAGTGTTGCTTGCCTCGAAGCGAGCATAGAAGTGGTTTAGCTCGTCTGGTAGGCTTGTGTCACTGGGCAGCTCGCGGCTGTGCTTCCCTTTGTAGTCTGTAATAGTTTTCAAGCCCTGCCACATCCGACGAGCGTCAGAGCCAGTGTAGTACAAGTAGTTCTTGCCATAATATGGACTTGGTCTTTTACCAAATAGGGCTATCTTCTGTATACCACCCCTAACTTGTCACAACACAACTGATTGGCTCAAACGCATTAAGAAGGAAAGAAATTCCACAAATGAACTTTTAACAAGGCACACCTGTTAATTGAAATGCATTCCAGGTGACTACCTCATGAAGCTGGTTGAGAGAATGCCAAGAGTGTGGAAAGCTGTCGTCAAGGCAAAGGGTGGCTATTTGAAGAATCTCAAATATAAAATATATTTTGATTTGTTTAACACTTTTTTTGGTTACTACCTGATTGCATATGTGTTATTTCATAGTTTATGATGTATTCACTATTATTCTACAATGTAGAAAATAGTAAAAATAAAGAAAAGCCCTGGAATGAGTAGGTATGTACAAACTTTTGACTGGTACTGTATATAGAGATATTATGAATGCTGCAGTAGCCACATTACATTTACATTTTTGTCATTTAGCAGACGCTCTTATCCAGAGCGACTTACAGTTAGTGAGTGCATACATTATTATTGTTATTATTATTATTATTTATTTTTTATACTGGCCCCCCGTGGGAATCGAACCCACAACCCTGGCGTTGCAAACGCCATGCTCTACCAACTGAGCTACATCCCTGCCGGTCATTCCCTCCCCTACATTGAAAGCCACATTTAAATAGGTTGTAACTCACCTGTTCACCTGCAAATGACTGCAGAAGGAAAGGTATTGTCTGTCTCTGTATGTATGTCTGTCTGTCTCTGTCTCTCTTTCTGTTTCTCTGTCTGTGTCTGTCCATCTCATATTTCTCAGGTATGCCAGTCTAGTGTAGACTATAACTATTATTCCCTTCTTTTTCTCAAAACTCCCTCCTGCCTTTCTCTCTCTTTCTCTCTCCCTCTCTCTTTCCCGTCTCTCTCTCTCGCTCTCGAACAGTGGTATGCCAATCCAGACTATAACCTGTTCAGTCCGTACGTGGAGCACCGGAGGCTCCACCCCACCCAGCCCTTCTACGTCCTCCACCCCAAATATTTGTGGCATCTCTGGGATGTGATCCAGGGCAACACCCAGGAGACCATCCAGCCTAACCCACCCTCCTCTGGGTTCATAGGTGAGACTATGTAGACACATACATGTGTGTGTGCGTGCTGTGCGCGCACATACACACGTACAAGTGCACGTGCATACACACACGCACACACACTCACTCACACACTTGCACAAGTGTTATATAAAGCAGGCTCTGTAGTTCTAATGTTAATGTCAGAGAGTCAGAGAATCGGCCAGTCGACCTCTCTATGTTGTGTAATAGAGTGCTTGTGCCCAGCGGCTACTTGGCGTCATGTTATTGTATTATTATAAAACAGCCCTACAGGACCCGTCCTATAGCAACACATAAGTGGTGGTCGGGGGGGGGGGGGGGGGGCATCCTGTGCAATTTTGTTTAGGTATACGGTAGTCGTTTAGTTCAATTTGTCTCACAAAGATTTTATTGTCCCCAGTGGTGGTGTATTGCAGTGTGATATTACATATTGTTTTGGTAATTAGGTCATTTTGGATTGCTTAGTAGACCAGTGAAACGGAAAATCACACAAGAAACACAGATCCACAACGTCAGACTGAATTCAGCACTTTCTTTGTACTGGTTGGGAGGCGGGCGGGGGGGGGGCAGAAGACGTGGGGGGGGGCACCACCCCAAACATCACACATGAGTTAATGAGTTCAAAGCCAATTCTCCCCAAACAAAATGCTGGCAGTTCCAGCAAAGTCCCAACCCCCATCTGTGAGATCCATGTAGTTCCTCAATAGAAAAGTTCACGATCACCCACAGCCGCCAGATCTCCCACAGCCGCCAGATCTCCCACAGCCGCCAGATCTCCCACAGCCGCCAGATCTCCCAGAGTCGCTAGATCTCTCACAGCCGCCAGATCACCCATAGCCACCAGTGTACCAGTATCCTTCAGATCTCAACGGATCCGTATCCTGTAGAAATTAGTCTTTGTTCTCTTGATTAACTTGAA
The DNA here is from genome assembly GCF_964263955.1 of Coregonus lavaretus. Classification (NCBI taxonomy): domain Eukaryota; kingdom Metazoa; phylum Chordata; class Actinopteri; order Salmoniformes; family Salmonidae; genus Coregonus; species Coregonus lavaretus. Next base: position 40,281,042 of record NC_140003.1, on the reverse strand, counting down.
TAGTCTTTGTTCTCTTGATAAACTTGTATAGTCTTTGTTCTCTTGATTAACTTGTATAGTCTTTGTTCTCTTGATTAACTTGTATAGTCTTTATACAAGTTAATCAAGAGAACAAAGACTATACAAGTTAATCAAGAGAACAGTCTTTGTTCTCTTGATTAACTTGTATAGTCTTTTGTTCTCTTGATAAACTTGTATAGTCTTTGTTGTCTTGATTAACTAGTATAGTCTTTGTTCTCTTGATAAACTTGTATAGTATTTGTTCTCTTGATTAACTTGAATAGTCTTTGTTCTCTTGATAAACTTGTATAGTCTTTGTTCTCTTGATTAACTTGTATAGTCTTTGTTCTCTTGATTAACTTGTATAGTCTTTGTTCTCTTGATTAACTTGTATAGTCTTTGTTCTCTTGATGAACTTGTATAGTTTTTGTTCTCTTGATAAACCTGTATAGTATTTGTTCTCTTGATTAACTTGAATAGTCTTTGTTCTCTTGATAAACGTGTATAGTGTTTGTTCTCTTGATAAACTTGTATAGTGTTTGTTCTCTTGATAAACTTGTATAGTCTTTGTTCTCTTGATAAACTTGTATAGTCTTTGTTCTCTTGATTAACTTGTATAGTCTTTGTTCTCTTGATTAACTTGTATAGTCTTTGTTCTCTTGACTAACTTGTATAGTCTTTGTTCTCTTGACTAACTTGTATAGTCTTTGTTCTCTTGATTAACTTGTATAGTCTTTGTTCTCTTGACTAACTTGTATAGTCTTTGTTCTCTTGACTAACTTGTATAGGCTTTGTTCTCATGATTAACTTGTATAGTCTTTGTTCTCTTGATTAACTTGTATAGTCTTTGTTCTCTTGATTAACTTGTATAGTCTTTGTTCTCTCGATTAACTTGTATAGTCTTTGTTCTCTTGATTAACTTGTATAGTCTTTGTTCTCTTGATTAACTTGTATAGTCTTTGTTCTCTTGATTAACTTGTATAGTCTTTGTAGCCTTTATCATCTCTTTACTGGTTAATATAATGTAATATAATATAATATAGCTAATATATCCCATAGCTTATTGCACTTTAGTCAGTGACTGCGTCTCAAATCACACCCTATTCCCCTTACTTCTTTCCAGAGCCTTATGTAGTGCACTACTTTGGGGAATAGGGTGAGATTTGAGACGCAGCCTCAAACTCTCATCAGTCTTCACAGTTCGGACAGCACAGAGGCTGGTAGTAGCATAAGCACTGGCTGTGTATGTGTGTGGGGGTTGGGGTGAAATGTGACAGAGATGCACCTTTTCACTTGGGCAGTGCTGTGTGTTTAGAGAACAAGCACTGGGGTTTGCCAGTGTGTTGAGCGGTGGTATTTACATCAAGACAAGCAGACTGTCAATAGAGCAGAGTGACATCAAATGGTATACACACACACACACACACACACACACAGAATTCATACACACATACACAGAATTCATACACACACTTCGTCTTATGCATGCAGAACACATGCTCACTATTGTACAGCCTCCGTCCCATCCTCCATCCTCCATCCCCCATACACTCACTTACTTTCTCTTGCACACACATGGACAATTTCACTCCCACATACACACTCCCACATGTACAGGTAAACACAGCAGTCAGTAAACAAATCGAAGGGGTTGGGCACGAGTAGAGGAGAGACCCCCGAGGGGTTTTATGCATGGGGCTTGGAGCGTTCACGGTCGTGATGGTCTATTGGCGTGCACCGCTCAGCTAGCTAGCTAGCTACTGTATCATCATCATCCAACAGTCATCATTCAGGCTTCCCCGTCGGCCTTCCTGGCGCACCTGCTCAGGAAGTGACCTCTGGAGGGTTGGTGCGCTCAGTGGCCGGGGTGCTGCAGCCATAGTTGTGGGTACCAGTGGAGATCTGGGCAGTGCAAGCCACCGTGTTGCTGTATACACGCCGGTTGAGCTGGATGACGGTGGTCTTGGAGGGCATGGAGGAGAGGCCGTTCTCCATGGAGCGCCGTTCACACCGGAACAGGATCAGGAAACACCTGTAGAACTGAGGGAGGGAGGAGATATTAGTGGCGAGGGAGAGATTAGAGGGGAAGAATGGGTAGGGCAGATATGGAAGAAGGGGGTGAGGTGAGCAGGACAGAAGGAAGAGGTGGAGGAAAAGGCTGTTGCTACAGCAATGAGAAGCCAAAACATCATTATCCATGTTCTCTTTTTGCTAATTTGGTTGCATGCACCAACCAGGATTCATACATGGAGATCGTTTATTTACAATTTCTATGTGCGTATTGTTACATGTTACCATGGTAGCTGATGATTCTATGACCTCTATCATGCAATGTCTCTGGGTTGTATGAACAGAGTGCTAATATGACGCCACTTCCATTCTTGGTCAATAACGTTTTAACACTTTAACTGCACTTTGATTATTTGGTGGCCTTCTCCCTTTTGGGTCTATAGCAACAACACACACTAGCAAGAGAGGTCGTGGAACAGTCACCTGCAGAGTGACTTGGTGTAACCCTTGTTCCGTCTGCCTTGAGAGGTTGGACAAATGAATCCATTCCCTGAGTTTACCTGTCACATTTCTCTCTGATGTCTCAAAGCTAAACAGGAAGAGAGGTAGACGGAGAGGAAATGCCCCTCTAAGGACCTCACTGCATCAGCAGAATAGCATCAAAGACAGTACAGTAAGAAGATAGGCAGAAACTGCTTCCCAGATCACACTTGTTGGCTAGCTAAGCTCATGCGCAGAAACACCTCATTGGGTCCAACGGTCGTGTAGCGCCGAACTCGCATGTGCAGGCCGTCAAATCAAAGGCACTCTTTCGCTATAACGTTGGTTTTGATGATAATTTAAATGTCAGATTGTCACTTTCACAAGGTTTGTAGTAATGACAGTTTTGGCTACTTAAAACATTGGCTCCAATCTTTGCATTTAGATTTTGAGAAAATGACCAGTGTGAAAACGGGGGTGAATTTAGGGCTGTATATGTGAGAGATGGGCACATGGTTACGAGGGGTATGCAGACTCTAGTCTCTGTGTTGTAGGTGTGTTTGGGACGTGTCTATGTCAACACTGTGTCCTGTTCACTGGGTGGTTCATCATTTGCCTGGTATCCAGACTGAATGTATGTTCCATTTCACTATAGTTAAGTGAAACAATAGTGCAACAGAGCTTGTATACCAGGCAACTTCATAATCACATAATTCAATGTATGGATTGTAGGGCTGACCCCAATTGGTCGATTGTTTTGTCGATAGGCTGTTGGTCGACCAAGATTTGTTTTAGTCGATCAGTAGCAAATATATGTGTATATATATATATATATATTTTTTTTTTTTTTATAGCACACAACACACCTGACTTATTCGTGCCCATTTCAGTGAACAAATCCATTGCGGAGGCCGAGACTAATCCATTGTGGAGGCCGCGGGGATGGCACTGTCCAAGAAGAAGGGGAGTGTGGCTAAGATGTACAATGCACTTCTCTCTCCAGAATGCGCTCTCTCCCGCCAATTTGTCCACATTCATTAATCCATAAATGAATTGTGTGAATTGTTTGCGTTTGGTTGTTAGTGTCTATCAATTCCACATTACATATATCACCAGTAGTACATTTACTGTTAATTCCTATCATTTCTAATCTACAATGTTTGTTTGGTTATGGTCATTTCTGTTAATACATTCAATATGTTATTATTCCAGTATTTTACTGCTCTCATTGTCGGAGTGGACACATTGTTTGCAGAGCGCACAACCTATGCTACACTTGTGAGAGACAAGTTTTGGTGTATTTCATTCCATTTACAAGTTTTGTCAATGTTGAGTAAGGACGCACCCCTGATTACGCATAGAAGTAGGCCTATAGTGCCCATTTGGGGATCTGATAGTATTTCTGATTGGCTTAACGCACCACCACTAATGATCTGTGGAGCTTCTCAAAGTAATGTTTTCTTCACCTCAAACAGCAAGCAAACAAAGTCTGTTTTTACATCCATTGAAAATGACAGTAGTTCCTCATTGTATTTGAAAAATCTTTCCAGCTCTCTCCCTTTCGATAACCACTCAGCGTGAAAGGGGAAAAATGTCATGCTTATCCAGTGGAAATGTCAAAAAATAGGCCTACCTGATTCTTATCCCTTGCGCAAATAGCCAACAGCTGTGTCTGTCTTGAGCTCACTGGCGCAGGAAACTCTGAGGGCCCAGAATATTTTATACAATGTTGCAAGTTTGCTAGCACGAGCTTCAGGTCAGACCCAAGTTAATAGTTGATACAATGTTTCAAGTTCGTTGCAGACAGGCCATGCGTAGCCAATGTGATCTTATAGGATATTTATTTTTATCAGGATATTTTCTACCTGCAGTCTGCAATGTTTTTATTTGTTGGCTTTATAGGCTGTTTTTACATAGTTGGCAATGGCGATATAAGTTACTTTTTAGGTTTGTATCATTTTCATTTAGATTTTGATAGACCTTTGATTAACCACATTACAATGAATTTGAGATACGAAGACGACGTTATAAATTAAATGAAATTGTTCCACGAAAATGTGCATTTGAAAACCATAACTGGCATGCAAGTCGGTAGAAATTGTAAGATAAATTGCCATTCCACATGAGAAAGGTTGCCGACTTCTCGTGTAGACTATTACCGGCAACTTCGGGAGAGTAACGGCAGAATCTGCGAAAGCCAGTAGGAGCGGGAGGAGGATGGTCAGGTTAAGTTTTTTTTCTTCTGCTTATCTTGATCTTTGGCTCCCTCTTGAATCATTTGTGTCTTATTTCATCTAACAGTGTGCTTAAAGCATCAGACAAGGTAAATGCATATATAGTTGATTTTATTAAAACACATGCGGTGTGTCTATGTATGTAAAAATGCACGTTTAAAAATGTCTACCAATCGATTGGTCTAAAGAACAGACGACTTTCAGTCGATCAAAAACTTTTTTTGTCAGGGACAGCCTAATGGATTGTGTGTTTTGTGGAACGTGTAACTTGTCTGTGTGTATGCTAGAATATCTAACCCCTCATGCTCTGCCTTGTTGTTGTAATTACAGGCATCCTCCTGATGATGGCGCTGTGTGAAGAGGTCCACGTGTACGAGTACATCCCGTCGCTGCGGCAGACAGACCTGTGCCACTACCACGAGCAGTACTACGACGCCGCATGCACCCTGGGGGCGTACCACCCGCTGCTCTATGAGAAGAGTCTGGTGCAGCGCATCAACACAGGCCCTGAGAGAGACCTGAAGAAGAAGGGCCGCGTCACCCTCCCCGGCTTCAGCACCGTCAACTGTGACCTCTGAACTAGGAACTCATGAACTCTGACCCTCAGCAGAAGCCAAACATGGAACCACCACGACTCCACAGGACTAAGGGAAAACAGTGGAGAACCCAAGCCATAGCCCCTCTGTGTGGGATGGGATCAAACTGGAGGGTACAGCTACTTAGATGTAGCTCTAACTACATCTGTCAGGATTTATCGACAGAACCCACATGGGTCAAAACCCCGCCTTCCTCAGAGGTTACTTTCTAAATGTAATCAACTACAGTTACTAGTTACCTGTCCAAAATTGCAATCGGTAACGTAACTTTTGGATTACCCAAACTCAGTAACATAATCGGATGACTTTCAGTTACTTTTGGATGACTTTCCCCTTTAGAGGTGTTAGAAGTGGTCTCTGACTTGTAGTCAGACTTGCTCAGGTGGAACAAACTTAAACTTGCCCCTTTTTTCAATTCTTAATTGAATGTCATTAAGAAAACAGAACGGTGTCATAATGTATTTTTTTTCCGCAAACATCCTTTCTAAATTTAAAAGTAATCCAAAAAGTAATGAGCTAGTTTTTCAAAAGTATCTGTAATCTGATTACAATATTTTTGCTGGTGACGTTACTGATTACAGGTAGCGGTTTTTGTAATCAGATTACATGTAATCATCTACTTTTCAACCCTCAGAGGGTAACGAGCCCAAGACATGCCCAATGTGAACATCTCTATCTCTGCCATTGCTGATCCGGAAGAGAGGAGAAGAGCTGTCTAGGGTAGCAATAGATAAGTGTCTTTAGATAGAGAAACTTTTTTGATATATCTGGATGTTTTTTGCTGTTGTGAAGCGTTGTTTCTCCAGAGCACTGGTTGCTCTTCTTTCTTAAAAGGACTTAAAGGACAGTCCACAGTTTTTTTATGGTGGGTTATGGGTCTCATGGGGTGGTAAATTAATGTTTGAGAAAATTAGCAGTGGTCCGCACTGAATGTCTCACACACGTCCATACCAAACACACTTGAAAATGTACAAACTCGGCATACACCAGCCACACACTCCCGACAACATTTTTTATTTTATTTTTTATTTTTAGTCATTTAGCAGACGCTCTTATCCAGAGCGACTTAAAGTTAGTGATTACATATTTTTTTTATACTGGCCCCCCGTGGGAATCGAACCCACAACCCTGTCGTTGCAAATGCCATGCTCTATCAACTGAACTACATCCCTGCCGGCCATTCCCTCCCCTACCCTGGGCCAATTGTGCGCCGCCCATGAGTCTCCCGGTCGCAGTCGGCTGCGACAGAGCCTGGATTCGAACCAGGATCTCTAGTGGCACAGTTAGCACTGCGATGCAGTGCCTTAGACCACTGCGCTACTCAGGAATTTGTAACATGTAACACACTTGAAGTTTTATTGGAAATGTACCTCCATACAACTTCAAAGACAATACATACACAACACACACCCATACCCTGTACATACAGGTACATATTGCTCCATACAGGCACACTGGAATTACACCAAATCCTCCTCATCTTCTCAGTATTTTCTAACCAAGATGGAGGTACATTGTTTTTTATCTACAACCGTCACATTTTGCTGTATTCGACATTCCTTAAATGTTATTTTCTATTCTTATTTGTTGTTGTCAAGGATTTTGAATGCTGTTGCTTGTGCTGCGCTTTATGCCCAGTCATTCTCCTGTCCAATCCCCAAGCTTGACTGTACGGGACCACTTACCAATAAACAGATTGTCACACTCCCCACTTAGCACTTTAAGACTGGCTGACTGGCTGGTGACTGGCTGCCACATCAAGGGCATAGCTGGCGGGTAGTTGGGTACCAAACCCTGGAAAACACATTGGTTGCCCATTCTTGGACTTAATCCAATACAATGAAGTCCTTTTAAGGACTGTGAATACCAAAGGATGAGAGGCTAGGGGATAGGCGCTAGGGGGTAAGAGAAGGGACTCATAACACATTCTCAAAACAGCTATAACCCTGTGCCTAGTGGCCAAATTAACACTGGGTTGCCTTTCAAAACACCCTCGGACTGATAATTCACATATGCCATCTATTTAACTGCAGTGTCATTGTTACATTTTTTTATTGCTTATTTAATTGTTTAATAGTTGAGAAAAAAGAAGGCTGCTAATCAGCCCATAGCTCAAACCGTCCCGTGTTCTGTTAGTGGTGAGTAGGAGAGGTCACTAGTCAAACTCCCATACTGTCCAGTGTCCACCCCATGCCAAAAGGCAATTGAACCAACGCCCTTTCTCTGACGTCTCTTTAAAAGCAGCTGTAGCTACTGCGATGATTGACCTGTCACTTTGAATGTAAATCACACCACCTCCCACTGTCATGGTCAAACCTCTCCTTACGGCAGTTCACTCTACGAGCACTACCCTGACTATGTACCATTTGATGGAGTCAAGTGAATGAGGGTTCCAGTCCAGCAGGGTTCAGTAGCTGGACTGCCTCCCAGGCATACAGCAGAGCATAGTCTAGTTCTACTTTAAGCCTATCATTCATCATGTGTCATTTTGACTCAATACTCCAATATTGGTCTAAAATTACTATTTTGCCTGAGCTTGCAGCAGGATACCTTTTCTTATCGTGGCAGGGATTTAAAGCAGTAATATCTCCAGACTCACTCCTGTCTTTTAATGGGTTTTCTTATTTACCCTGACTCTGTGCCAGACTTGCCTGCAGTACATTTCAGCTAGCTAAAGCCAGCGCGCGCGCGTGTGTGTGTGTGTGTGTGTGTGTGTGAAGGAAAGGAGATGGGGGTTTACTCAGAGACCTATCCTAATAGTTCATCCTATTGGGCTCTATATGTAATTCTACATGATCACTATCTGGCCATGCTAGAATGGACAGCGGAGGCTCAGTGCTTTCCAACCACAAATCCGCTTACAACTACTAAGCTTCACCTTTATCCCCAGCTGACCCAATTAAACCAAACAGATCATGTACTTGTTGTCCATCTCACCTATTTGTCACTGTAGTCCTCTGTGTAATGGCCAGCTAGTGACCATTCCCTGGCCAGGGACAACTGGGAGGGGTTGACATTGGCAGTCAGTGACAGAACACAAATAAGAGATGTGTGTTTGTGTATTAGCGTTTGTTATTCTGTAACGTGTTGCTGTGCCCTTGCTCCAGGAACAATGCTTAACCAGGGTTGCAGAAATGAATTTACCCAGTTGTAAACATGGCAGACAAACGCTGCTTGGGATAAACTGAGGCATCTGTTGTTGTATTCAGGTGACAGAAGAGAGACTGAACAGGAATACCATTTAGAGTTAGAGCTGTTTTTAAATCTTTGATGTGAGGACTGTGTCTGTGTGAGGGGAACTCTGATGGCTCTTTGCAATTTTTTTAATTGCTTGTAGTATTGTATGTTTTTATCACGTTGAATGTTGTACATTTTTATAAATTGTGTTCATGCAGGGCTCCCTTGGAAATGAGGCCTTGGTCTCAATGTGACTCCCTGCTAAAATAAAGGTTATATAAAAATAAATAAAGCCTTGGCAGTAGCTCGGGTAGCTAACACAAGTCTTCAGGTCTCAGGCAAGGTTACTCAGCACGCAAGCGTGGTTCCGAATAGCTGTTACACCACAGGCAAGAAAAATATCACACCTAATGGAAATAAAATATTTTGAGCCAGATCTGACATCTCATTAAGACATGGCTTTAAGGAAAAAGGCGCACTGCTGTGTAGGGCCAAGAGATCTAAGAGTGGAACAAGGCTTTGGTGAATCTGTCTGGAAGAGTCTCTCTCACACAGTGTATCAAATAAAATAAAATTTTGCAGGTGTAGACCTTACCGTGAAATGCTTACTTTCAAGTCCTTAACCAACAATGCAGTTCAAGAAATAGAGTTAAGAAAATATTTACTAAATTAACTAAAGTATGACTTGGGTGACTGGAGACTTATGGGCCTTCCTCTGACACCGCCTAGTATATAGGTCCTGGATGGCAGGAAGCTTGGCCCCAGTGATGTACTGGGCCATACGCACTACCCTCTGTAGCGCCTTACGGTCAGATGCCGAGCAGTTGCCATACCAGGCGGTGATGCAACCGGTCAGGATGCTCTCGATGGTGCAGCTGTATAGCTTTTTGAGGATCTGGGTACCCATAGCCAAATCTTTTCAGTCTCCTGAGGGGGAAAAGGTGTAGTCGTGCCCTCTTCACGACTGTCTTGGTGTGTTTGGACCATGACAGTTTGTTGGTGATGTGGACACCAAGGTGTGGACACCAACTCTCGACCCGCTCCACTACAGCCCCGTTGATGTTAATGGGGGCCTGTTCGGCCCTCCTTTTCCTCTAGTCCACAATCAGCTCCTTTGTCTTGCTCACATTGAGGGAGAGGTTGTTGTCGTGGCACCACACTGCCAGGTCTCTGACCTCCTCCCTATAGACTGTCTCATTGTTGTCGGTGATCAGGCCTACCACTGTTGTGTCGTCAGCAAACTTAATGATGGTGTTGGAGTCGTGCTTGGCCACGCAGTCATGGGTGAACAGGGAGTCCAGGAGGGGACTAAGCACGCACCCCTGAAGGGACCCAGTGTTGAGGGAGGTGTTTAGTCCCAGGGTCCATAGCTTAGCGATGAGCATTTGTGGGCACTATGGTGTTGAACGCTGAGCTGTAGTCAGTGAACAGCATTCTCACATACTGTAGGTGTTCCTTTTGTCCAGGTGGGAAAAGGCAGTGTGGGGTGCGATTGAGATTGCGTCATCTGTGGATCTGTTGGGGGGGGTATGCGAATTGGAGTGGGTCTAGGGTTTCCGGGATGATGGTGTTGATGTGAGTCATGACCAGCCTTTCAAAGCTCTTCATGGCTACCGACGTGAGTGCTACGGGGTGGTAGTCATTTAGGCAGGTTACCTTCGCTTTCTTGGGCACCGGGACTCTGGTGGTCTGCTTGAAACATGTAGGTATTACAGACTCGGTAAGGGACAGGTTGAAAATGTCAGTGAAGACACTTGCCAGTTTGTCCGTGCATGCTCTGAGTACACGTCCTGGTAATCCGTCTGGCCCCGCGGCATTGTGAATGTTGACCTGTTTAAAGGTCTTGCTCACATCGGCTACAAAGAGCGTGATCACACAGTCGTCCGGAACAGCTGATGCTCTCATGCATGCTTCAGTGTTGCTTGCTTCGAAGCAAGCATAAAAGGCATTTAGCTCTTCTGGTAGGCTTATCATCTCTGATTCATCCCTTATCACATGTAACATATATTAAATAATTTAATAAGATATATATAAAAAGAATGACAGCTGTAAAACATTATCCTAAGTATAAACCATGAACTTGGTGAATACCATTGGTGTTTAATATGAGGGTTAATAATAATATGCCATTTCGCAGACGCTTCTTTCCAAAGCGACTTACAGTCATGTGTGCATACATTTTTATGTATGGGTGGTCCCGGGGATCGAACCCACTACCCTGGCGTTACAAGCGCCATGCTCTACCAATTGAGCTATAGAAGACCACATCTCTTATTTGCGTTTCAACATGAATTTTACTTTTTTACACACTTTTATTTATTTTACTATGTCAATATGTATTTGTTGTCAATGTTTTGGCGTCAAACTGGTGGCCGTTGTGAAAAAAGTAAATAAATGGAAGAGTTGCAGTTAATTGAAGATGATTCCCTTGTTGATTAGATGCTTTTTTTCATTAATTTGGCTATTTTTTCTTGAACCATATGGTTAGAAACCCATGGACAATATGGACGCAGATATAATAAATGAATACTATATATGAATACATTTTTTACAGTTATTTAAGTATAAATTACCAAAGTTACTATAGATTGCCATATTTTCTGTTAATTACCAAAATGACTGAAGATCCAGTAACTTTGGTAAATTACCGGTAGCATTGCAACCCTAACTAACTGTAACTGTTACGCTTGTGATTGTGACACAGTCATGGTCCCAAAAATATGAAATTCATTTGTAATGTTTATATTCCAGTGGACAGAGCATGCAAATCTATCCGGAGCAGGGCTAAGAGGTTTAAACTTCAAGTTTTCTTGCTGGTGCAGGTAGGTGGATGGGGTGTATGTTTGTCTTATAGCAGGTGTTTAGAGAGGGGGGGGGTTATAGGATAAAGACATCTCTGTATGGACTGACACGCCAGACAATAAAGAGAAAGGGTTTGTTTTTGGAGGTGACTGCTTCCTGGGTTTCTCTCGCTCGCATCCTTTTCTGTACGGTGGAGATTCGCAGCGCCGCAATACTGACTTTGAAATGGAAACATTTCACAGCTTTTAAGTTGGAGCCTTGTAAGTTGTCATCTGAGATTTCTAAGAGGGCTTTGAACAAAGGCCGAGAGGAGAGGTAGAGAGAGAGTGGGGGATTCATCATGACCAATGTGTTATTGAAAAGCCTATTTCATTTTCAGCCTTTTGATTAGTCATTTACAGGTTTTTTATTCAACTTGAAAAAGTATTTAAGTTGACTGTTTGGATCAAATTAAATTGTTGTTCATTCATTGTTCTTTTTTTTACCATGTAAATAAAGAAGTTGTACATGTACAAAGGATCTGTGTGGAGTTCTAAAGACTTAGGTCAAGATTAAATCTGTGTCGACAATGCGCCATTTAAAGGTAATTTCCAATTGAGCCGACCTCTCAGCGTTTAGCGTGAATGCAATCAGAAACATTGCCTTTAAAAGCCACATTCTCAACAATGCGCATTCGGATTGAATCCTGGCCTTAGATTACCGACAAGACTAACACATGCACACACATACATCACCAAGCACACCACATACACACTACTACCCCTCCTCTCCCCTCCACAAACAACCCCCTGCTGCCTCACCTGTTTGTTCATGAGGATGTAGATGAGGGGGTTGATGACGGTGCTGCTCTTGGCCAGGAGGGAGGGCACCACGGCAGCCACGGGGGTGATGATGCCGGGCCGGCCGAATGTGGCCATCATGGCCACCACGCCGTAGGGCATCCAGCACAATATGTAACACACCACCGTGGTCAGCACCATAAACAGGATGTGGTGCTCTCTCCGCCGCGCCGCCGTCTTACGGATCTTACCCACCTAGAGACAGGAGAGAGTGAGTGAGGGGAGGAGAGAAGAAGAGGAGAGAGGAAGGGGGAAGAGGAGAGGAGTAGGAGAGAGAGGAAGAGGGGGAGAGAGGAAGGGGGAAGGGAAGAGGAGGAGGAGAGAGAAGAAGAGGGGAGAGAGGAAGGGAGAAGGGAAGAGGAAGAGGAGGAGAGAAGAAGAGGAAGGGGGAAGGGAATAGGAGGAGGAGAGAGAGGAGGAGATAATGTGTTTTCACCCCAGGGATAGACTAAAATAGTATTTTGTCCAAATAGACATTTGTTTGCTGTTTTCTGTATTTGTTTGCTGTTTGTTATTGTCAATCCTCTGGACACCACACACACACACCTAATGTACCGCAAGACTCTGGACTCTAATACGTTTGATAAATGTGTATATTGAGGAGGGAATAGTATTACGAAAGGGAGGCAGGTAAGAGGGACTGTGTGTGTGTGTGTGTGTGTGTTTGAGCTGAAACAGCATGGTGGCGATAAGGTGAGAGTTTAATAGAAGTCCTCTTAGACACGACAGAGTCCCTGGGGGTGAGCACACAATCTGCTCAGGTCTAATATCTAACTTTCTCACGCTGTCTATCTCATTCACCTGATATCTCCCTCCCTCCCTCCCTCCCTCTCTCTTTCTCTCCCTTTCTCTGGTTGTGCCCCAATCCTGCAGCATGCTCATTGTTCTGCCTGAGGGCTTCTGTCCTAACCCACAGAGAGACAGTGATAATCAGTCCATCCCTTCTGTACCGCTAACCACCCATTTCAGCAATGGAATGCCTGACGCTCCATCCATCTCCCCCCATGCTCCCTGTCAGCCCAAAGAACGAAAGGGACAGTAGAGAGAGGGAGAGATGAAGAGAGAAAGAGATTATATTCTCATTCCTCAATTTCAGAGGATTAAGGCACTGCCCCTCTCTCTCCATCCTGTTCGCCGTTCAACTCAGAATGAGAACGTGCACATAAACAGACCCCTTGTGACCGACAAGGTTCGAACCCAGTGTGTTAATCTATTGAGCTAATGCCTAAGGCATTCTGGTCTCAGGCAAGGTTTAATCTGCCACGCTGATCCTCAACACGGGGGCCCCTCAGGGATGCGTGCTTAGTCCCCTCCTGTACTCCCTGTTCACCCACGACTGTGTGGCCAAGCACGACTCCAACACCATCGTGAAGTTTGCTGACGACACAATGGTGGTAGGCCTGATCACCAACAACGAAGAGACAGCCTATAGGGAGGAGGTCAGAGACCTGGCAGTGTGGTGCCAGGACAACAACCTCTCCCTCAATGTGAGCAAGACAAATGAGATAGTCGTGGACTACAGGAAAAGGAGGGCAGAACCTGCCCCCATTCACATCAACAGGGCTGTAGTGGAGCGGGTCGAGAGTTTCAAGGTCCTTGGTGTCCACATCACCAACAAACTATCATGGTCCAAACACACCAAGAAGGTTGTAAAGAGGGCACGACAATGCCTTTTTCCTCTCAGGAGACTGAAAAGATTTGGTATTGGTCCCCAGATCCTCAAAAAGTTATACAGCTGCACCGTCGAGAGCATCCTGACCGGTTGCATCACCGCCTGGTCTGGCAACTGCTCGGCATCCGACCGTAAGGCACTACAGAGGGTAGTGTGTACAGCCCAGTACATCACTGGGGCCAAGCTCCCTGCCATCCAGGACCTCTATACTAGGCGGTGTCAGAGGAAGGCCCAAAAAATTGTCAAAGACTCCAGTCACCCAAGTCATAGACTGTTCTCTCTGCTACCGCACGGCAAGCGGTACCGGAGCGCCAAGTCTAGGTCCAAAAGGCTCCTTAACAGCTTCTAACCCCAAGCCAAAAGACTGCTGAACAATTAATCAAATGGCCACCCAGAGTATTTGAATTGACCCCCCCCCCCCGCCCCCCACTCTTAAATCTATTTTCTTAAAACTGCATTGTTTGTTAAGGGCTTGTAAGTAAGCATTTCACTGTAAGGTCTACACCTGTTGTATTCGGCGCATGTGACAACATTTGATTTGATTTGATTTAAAGTGTCTTTATAGGGCATTGGACCACCAACAGCCGCCAGAACAGCTTCAATGCGCTTTGGCATAAATTCTACAAGTGTCTGAAACTATTGAAGGGATGTGACATCATTCTTCCTCAGGAAATTCCATCATTTGGTGTTTTGTTGATGGTGGTGGAAAACGCTGTCTCAGGCGCTGCTCCAGAATCTCCCATAAGTGTTCAGTTGGGTTGAGATCTGGTGGCTGAGACACACACACCCTTTAAACCCCCTATGCTCTTTTGAGACCCCTCTTTCAAAAGCCGTGGTTAATCCTTGCATTAACATGTGGTTGTCGTCATCCAATCAAGATGTTCTTATCACTATCTGATCGAGATCTGTTGCATCTACACATGGTAATAAAATGTATCTTATCTGCCCACTGAATGTCTCTTATCTGCCTGCTTTGTCAGTATTGTGACCAGATTCCCTGGTCCCTTCCTGCATGCAAATGAATCCAACCTGCCTTGGATCTCCCGTTATGACACAAGCTGTATACATCGACAGAAAACATCACACTTTTATAGTCAATAGTTTTACACTCTCACCATCACAGCCTACTTTCGTTATCCAACAATTTAAATAACATAAAATCAAATGTTATTGGTCACATACATAAGACATAATTGGCTATTGTCCGGATAACCTCGACCTGTCCACAGCCGTACAAACAAATATTCAGAGAATCTCTCCCATCCCTAGAAAAGACACCACACAAACGAGTTGCGTATCTCTATGTGTGTACACAATACAATTATTGCACAGTATACATAAAAATTACACGTGGCCCCTAATGCACAGTAAAAAAAACAGAAACAGGCTTAAATTACAGAGTAGGCTACAAAGTGCATCTCCGAATGGCGCAACGCATTATCCAAACAGGTTCGGACAGGCTTGGATGTTGACATACATTGTCTTTATATTATTGTAATCTTGTATTGTAAATAACCTTTAGAATAGGCCTAAACATTACCAAAGGTAAAAAGGCAACATGCTGCGAGTACGACTACGGTTTAGTTTCCTCCAAATCATTGATCAGTGATACTCCGCTAACGGAACGTCAATATGATAACCTATAGCAAGGATTGATCTTGCTCTCCTCCCCAACTCTTTGAGAATGCAAACACATTCTGACCGTTCTGATTGGTCCCAGACACCGATGGGTTGGGCCAGAGCTGGCCTACAGGAATCATGAATCACGTCATTTTGACGTCAGCACAAATTACTTCTAGGATGGCAGGTTAACACTGATGTATGGAACGATCAATAGAGCAGCGGAAGTAAATTCAAGATGAGTCGTCAGGGGCAACGTAAATACTGCTCTAATAGCAGAACAGCTGTATTCGTCATCGATTGGTCAGTTCTTGACACCATGCAGTGACCCTGACCATCCATGGGGATGCTGTTGAGTAATGTTGCAGACTCAAATTAATTTGTCCACTGAGCCCCACAGTGCGGTAATTGCGTGAGCAAGACACATTTAGTGAAAGCTACTTATTCTTATCAGAGGAAGTCCTAACAGAAGAAAGGAATTATTTAGAGGCGGGGTTAAAGCGGAGGCGGGGTTAAAGCGAGGAATCAGTGACTAACAACATTGTTGGGGATGCTACTCTGAAAACGTAGTTTACCAAGCTACCAATTACGTCACACTGGAATTTAAACGACACTAAAGCTACCTTTAAGAAAAATATAGTTTACTTAACTAAAGTTACTTTGAAAAAGTAGTTCACTACATCCAAACTACTTCTTGAAAAAATGTACATGTCATGCCCTGACCTTAGAGATCACCTGTATTCTCTGTTTGGTTAGGTCGGAGTGTGATTTGGATAGAATCTATTTTATTATATTTCTATGTTGGCCGGGTGTGGTTCCCAATCAGAGGCAGCTGTCGATCGTTGTCTCTGATTGGGGATCATACTTAGGCAGCCATTTTGCCTACCTTTAGTTGTGGGATCTTGTTTCTGTCTAGGCTTGTTGCTGTTAGCGGTTAGAACTTCACGTTCAGTTGCTTTTGTTATTTTGTCAAGTGTTTCTTTAATATATTAAACATGTACGCATACCACGCTGCACCGTGGTCCAATCCTTTATACAACGAACGTGACAGTACATCCGAAATCTAATCCTAATCGAAAAGTAATCCTTCTACCCCCCCCCCCCCCCCCCCCCAAAAAAAAATTGTAAAGTGGTTATCCCACTGGCTATAGGGTGAACGCACCAATTTGTGAGTCGCTCTGGCTAAGAGCGTCTGCTAGATGACGTTAATGTGCCCTTGAGAAAGGCACTTAACCCTAATTGCTCCTGTAAGTCGCTCTGGATAAAAGCGTCTGCTAAATGACTAAAATGTAAATGTAAATGAAATGTCATAGAATACAAATTGCAATAACAAATTACTTTGGGGTCATACGTTAACAGAATGTGTAATTTTGCCTATTAAACACAAAAACGATGTTTCAAGTGAGAATTAGGCAGGTCTGATGTGGGAAAATAAATGAATATCTTGCCGACTTCACCCATAGCTTATTATTTTGTGCAAAAAAGTTGTGTGTAGTTCCAGTAGATAGCTACACCACTACACAATTAATTAACTACTGAAAACACTACCAATATTTTAATTAAGTTAAACTACAGTACCACCAAGCAACTGCAAAATGTAGTACATTTCTAGTTGACCTAAATGTAGTTCACTACTCCCCAACACTGACTAACAACACACACATTCACAGCAAAAAAACGAAAAGTCACGCCAGAAACTACAGAGAGTATGTGTGCATGTACGTTCATGCATGTACAGTGCCTTGCAAAAGTATTCAGCCCCTTTGGCGTTTTTCCTATTTTGTTGCATTACAACCTGTAATTTAAATTGATTTTTATTTGGATTTCATGTAATGGACATACACAAAATAGTCAAAATTGGTTAAGTGAAATTAAAAAGATAACTTGTTAAAAAAAAATACATGCATACGTATTCACCCCCTTTGCTATGAAGCCCGTAAATAAGATCTGGTGCAACCAATTACCTTCAGAAGTCACATAATTAGTTAATAAATAATAATAATAATAATAATAATATGCCATTTAGCAGACGCTTTTATCCAAAGCGACTTACAGTCATGCGTGCATACATTTTTGTGTATGGGTGGTCCCGGGGATCGAACCCACTACCTTGGCGTTACAAGCGCCGTGCTCTACCAGCTGAGCTACAGAGGACCAGTTAAATAAAGTCCACCTGTGTGCAATCTAAGTGTCACATGATCTGTCACATGATCTCAGTATATATATACACCTATTCTGAAAGGCCCAAGAGTCTGCAACACCACTAAGCAAGGGGCACCACCAAGCAAGCGGCACCATGAAGAACAAGGAGCTCTCCAAACAGGTCAGGGACAACGTTGTGGAGAAGTATAGATCAGGGTTGGGTTATAAAAAAATATCCCACACTTGGAAAATCCCACAGAGCACCATTAAATCCATTATTAAAAAATGGAAAGAATATGGCACCACAACAAACCTGCCAAGAGAGGGCCGCCCACCAAAGCTCACGGACCAGGCAAGGAGGGCATTAATCAGAGAGGCAACAAAGAGACCAAAGATAACCCTGAAGGAGCTGCAAGGCTCCACAGCTGAGATTGTAGTATCTGTCCATAGGATCACTTTAAGCCGTACACTCCACAGAGCTGGGCTTTACGGAAGAGTGCTCAGAAAAAAACCATTGCTTAAAGAAAGAAATAAGCAAACACGTTTGCTGTTAGCCAAAAGGCATATGGAAGAAGGTACTCTGGTCAGATGAGACTAAAATTTAGCTGTTTGGCCATCAAGGAAAATGTTATGTCTGGCGCAAACCCAACACCTCTCATCACCCTGAGAACACCATCCCCACAGTGAAGCATGGTGGTGGCAGCATCATGCTGTGGGGATGTTTTTAATCGGCAGGGACTGGGAAACTGGTCAGAATTGAAGGAATGATGGATGGCGCTAAATACAGGGAAATTTTTCAGGGAAACCTGTTTCAGTCTTCCAGAGATTTGAGACTGGGACGGAGGTTCACCTTCCAGCAGGACAATGACCCTAAGCATACTGCTAAAACAACACTTGAGTGGTTTAAGGGGAAACATTTAAATGTATTGGAATGGCCAAGTCAAAGCCCAGACCTCAATCCAATTGAGGCTGCTGTACACCAGCGGAACCCATCCAACTTGAAGGAGCTGGAGCAGTTTTGCCTTGAAGAATGGGCAAAAATCCCAGTGGCTAGATGTGCCAAGCTTATAGAGACATATCCCAAGAGACTTGCAGCTGTAATTGCTGTTTTTTTGTCTTATTTCTTGTTTGTTTTACAATAAACATATTTTGCATCTTCAAAGTGGTAGGCATGTAGTGTAAATCAAATGATACAACCCCCCCAAAAATCAATTTTAATTCCAGGTTGTAAGGCAGCAAAATAGAAAAAATGCCAAGGGGGGTGAATACTTTCACAAGCCACTGTACATGCTCACATGTTTCTCAGGGCATTTGCCTGCGCTCACTTGGAGTGGCTTAGAGTTTTGTGAAAGCTGCTGGTTGTGAGTCCGGGACTCCGAGTCCCACTAAACAGATTGGTATTTGGTAATCCAGCCAGCACTCAGATAACCCCCTCATTCACTCATTCCTGGCCCTGGCTCTATCTGAGGTGCATTAAAGTGTGATGGGTTGGCATCAGGATCGCATACACAGACGTTTCGGCTTAACAGTCTTCTTCAGTTCGAAATGTCCCTTAACCCAAACCCTCACACGTCAACTACACACACTGGCTGAGGCTGGGGCAATATTTACACAGCTTCACTTGAACATTTGTTTTGGCAGCATTAATCCACCCAGAGATGTTTACTGGTTGGCGCCGACGAAGATGGCGGCCTTGCGACTAGCTCTTAGGAAACTTTGCAGCATTTTGTTTTTTATGTATTATTCTTTACATTATTAGCTCAGAAAGTGTTTTGTATCATTACATACAGCCGGGGAAAACTATTGGATATCAGAGCAGCGGTAACTCACCAGCATTACGACCAGGAATACGACTTTCCCGAAGCAGATCCTTTGTTTGCTCTCCCCAGGGCAACTGAACTGATTCCAGCGGCTGACCCTAAACATCGCCGGTGGAGGAAAGGCACTCAGAGAGGCCTGCTGGTTCGACTTAGGAGGCGCGCACACCACCCACCGCTTCCAAGTATACTACTGGCTAATGTTCAGTCTTTGGTTAACAAGATCGACGAACTCCGGGCAAGGATTGTTTTCCAGAGAGACATCAAGGCCTGTAACATACTTTGTTTCACGGAAACATGGCTCTCTTGGGATATTCTGTCGAAATCGGTCCAGCCAGAGGGGTTCTCAGTTCATCGCGCAGACAGGAATAAATATCTCTCCGGGAAGCAAAGGGCGGAGGTGTGTGTTTTATGATTAATGACTCATGGTGTAATTGTAGTAACATACAGGAACTCGAGTCCTTTTGTTCACCCGACCTAGAATACCTCACAATCAAATGCCGAACGTATTATCTCCCAAGATAATTTTATTTGGTTAGAGTCACGGCCGTGTATATCCCCCCTCAAGCAGATACCACGACGGCCCTCAAAGAACTTCAATGGACTTTATGCAAACTGGAAACCACATATCCTGAGGCTGCATTTATTGTAGCTGGGGATTTTAACAAAGCAAATTTGAGGACTAGGCTGCCGAAGTTCTATCAACATATTGACTGTTGTACTCGCGCTGCCAAAATCCTCGACCATTGCTATTTGAACTTCCGGGATGGTTATAAGGCCCTAGCCTGCCCTCCTTTCGGGCAAATCTGACCACGACTCCATTTTGCTCCTCCCTTTCTATAGGCAGAAACTCAAACAGGAAATACCTGTGCTAAGGACTATTCAATGCTGGTCTGACCAATCAGATTCCACGCTTCAAGAATGTTTTGATCACGTGGACTGGGATATGTTCCTGGTAGCTTCCGAAAATAATTTAGACGAATACACTGAAATGTTGACTGAGTTTATCAGGAAGTGTATAGGTGATGTTGTGCCCACTGTGACTATTAAAACCTACCTTAACCAGAAACCGTGGATAGATGGCAGCATTCACACCAATCTGAAAGCGCGAACCACCTCATTCAACCATGGCAAGGTGACTGGGAATATGGCAGAATACAAACAGTGTAGCTACTCACTCCGCAAGGCAATTAAACTGGCAAAACATCAGTATAGAGACAAAGTGGAGTCGCAATTGAACAGCTCAGACACGAGACATATGTGGCAGGGTCTACAGACAATCACGGACTACAAAAGGAAAACCAGCCACGTCGCTGACACCGACGTCTCGCTTCCAAACAAGCTAAACACCTTCTTCACCCGCTTTGAGGATAACACAGTGCCACTGACGAGGCCCACTACCAAGGACTGTGGCCTCTCCTTCTCTGTGGCTGACGTGATTAAGACATTTAAGCATGTTAACCCCCGCAGGGCTGCCGGCCCAGACGGCATCCCTAGCCGCGTCCTCAGAGCATGCGCAGACCAGCTGGCTGGTGTGTTTATGGACATATTCAATCTCTCCCTTTCCCAGTCTGCTGTTACCACATGCTTCAAGATGGCCACCATTGTTCCTGTACCCAAGAAAGCAAAGGTAACTGAACTAAATGACTATTGCCCTGTAGCACTCACCTCTGTCATCGTGAAGTGCTTTGAGAGACTAGTCAAGGATCATATAATAATAATAATAATAATATGCCATTTAGCAGACGCTTTTATCCAAAGCGACTTACAGTCATGCGTGCATACATTTTTTTTTGTGTATGGGTGGTCCCGGGGATCGAACCCACTACCTTGGCGTTACAAGCGCCGTGCTCTACCAGCTGAGCTACAGAGGACCACCATATCACCTCTACCTTACCTGTTACCCTAGACCCACTTTGCTTACCGCCCCAATAGATCCACAGATGATGCAATCGCCATCACACTGCACACTGCCCTATCCAATCTGGACAAGAGGAATACCTATGTAAGAATACTGTTCATTGACTATAGCTCAGCATTCAACACCATAGTACCCTCCAACCTCATCAAGCTTGAGGCCCTGGGTCTGAACCCCGCCCTGTGCAACTGGGCCCTGGACTTCCTGACGGGCCGCCCCCAGGTGGTGAAGGTAGGAATTAACATCTCCACTTCGCTGATCCTCAACACTGGGGCCCCACAAGGGTGCGTGCTCAGCCCCCTCCTGTACTCCCTGTTCACCCATGACTGCGTGGCCAAGTACGCCTCCAACTCAATCATCAAGTTTGCAGATGACACAACAGTAGTAGGCTTGATTACCAACAATGACTTGACCACCTACAGGGAGGAGGTGAGGGCTCTGGGAGTGTGGTGCCAGGAAAATAACCTCTCACTCAACGTCAACAAAACAAAGGAGATGATCGTGGACTTCAGGAAACAGCAGAGGGCTCACCCCCCTATCCACATCGACGGGACCGCAGTGGAGAAGGTAGAAAGCTTCAAGTTCCTTGGCGTACACATCACCGACAAACTGAAATGGTCCACCCACGCAGACAGTGTGGTGAAGAAGGCGCAACAGAGCCTCTTCAACCTCAGGAGGCTGAAGAAATTCGTCTTGGCACCTAAAACCCTCACAAACTTTTACAGATGCACAATTGAGAGCATCCTGTCGAGCTGTATCACCACCTGGTACGGCAACTGCACCGCCCGCAACCGCAGGGCTCTCCAGAGAGTGGTGCGGTCTGCCGAACGCATTATCGGGGGCAATGTCACACGATGTCACAGGAAGGCCAAAAAGATCATCAAGGACATCAACCACCCGAGCCACTGCCTGTTCAACCCGCTATCATCCAGAAGCCGAGGTCAGTACAGGTGCATCAAAGCTGGGACCGAGAGAATGAAAAACAGGTTTTATCTCAAGGCCATTGTAGTGTCTTAGAGTCTGTGATGTGCTGACCTTTGCAAAAAGTGTGTTAGAGGAAACTTGGCTCTAGGATTTTGCAAATGGTGTAACAGATGAACTTTACTCTACTTTGCTGAAACATCTGGAAAGCATTACTAAAGTTCCTGGAAAAAAGTATATGGGGAGAGATGTGGAAAGGGCCAGGGATTGGATATTAGAATCACGCTATACTATGTCATAAATGATATAAAACCATGTCTTGAAGAGAGAAAAGGGAAGAATAGCGAATTACAGAATTGGCTCTTGCTGTTCTTCAGATATCTGCAGGTATCTGTAAATCTGACGCTGAAACTCTTTGTTATAATAAACCTTTATAAACAAAGTACAGTGTCGGCGGACTCCTTATCATCACAGCATAGATCATTATTGTTGTCTTGGACCACCACATTAATGGCGACGAGGTTGTTTTATTTTTTTGGGCCGTGATACATCTTTTCTCTGCATTCCATTCCTGGGCTACAAAGTGACTCCCGCTCAAGAAGCCGGCAGATAAGGTGAGCTTATTCACTAATATTGGGCGCTGGCCGTTTTGTGAGTCCAGAGAGTGTGTGCGTTCAAGATGTACCGTCAAAGAATCTGTGCGTGCGTTTTGCTGGTTTTTTGCTGTGTGATAGGAATTCCGTTCTAAATTTTCTAAATTAGTTTGCGTTGAGAACAACGCAAAAAGTGGGGAGTGTCTATAGGGCACACCAATAGGGCACACATATATTTAGCTTTAATAAAAGGAAAAGGAGTGTCCAGGAAAATTATGAAGAAATAAGGCATGAAGGAATAAAAGACAGTATACTTTTAGGACGCCGTTAATTTAAGGAAGCCCTTGAAAACAAGGCATCAATATGATGGGCCATAAATCTTGATAGTTATTAGATTAACTCTCAAGTCAGTTCTGGGAACTGCAGGTTTGAAGATAATATGTTCAATTGTATCTTTACCGCTCAGAAATCTATTTGACGAAGTATTTGTCTGAAGTAATCCTCTCTTCTGAATGTCTACAACCTGAAGGTAGCAGAAATTTAGCAAAAGGAATATAAAAGAAAATAGGAACGGCGATAAGCATGCTTTGTATAAACGGATCCTGTGTGTGTGTGTGTGTGTTTGTGTGAAACAGAGAGAGAGTGGCTCCGTGCCTGATTACTTCCAGCTGTGTGTCGACTAAGGCTATGACAACAGGGATTTTAGTCTTTTGTAAGGAAATATGTTAGTTAAGGTCAAAACCTTATGAGTCTCTATAAAAAGAGAATGTTCATTAACTATTAGAATAGCATGACCCTACAGGGAGGACTTTTTTTAAGAGTGTATAGAGATGTTTTGTAATTGATAACAACATAACTATAAATCTGCAGATTAGGATAAGTGAAAGATAACAAACTTGGAAGTGGGATTTGTGTTCTATGTTCTTTGTGTTCCGTGTTCGTTTGTGAGTTCTGTAAAGTCTTATTGTTTGTCTATGGGAGGAGAGAACGGAGCAACAGCGGGTCTGTCTGTTCCTTTTACTCTGAAATCACATTGGTGACTGAACTGCGCACGCGTGGGATTTTATGAGTTTAGAGTTACGTACAACAGATGTGCCACTCCCCTGCACTGAACTGCTGGGAGAAGCAGACTCAGAGCAGACAAGTGAAATGTTCTGTTGAATTAACTGTTGCTTGACTGTAAAACTGTTTGGTTGATAATCGGTTGAGTTGGTGAATGAGAGATATATTGACGGATTAAAAATAATAATAATTAAATAAATGAATAAAATAAAATGTTATTGAGCTATTTATAATATTCCTGAGTTAAGCTGTTTGCTTATTTCTTAGCGTGAATGTGAAGAAAAAAATATATATAAATAATAATAAACTAAATTCTTGTTTGTTCTTTTGTCTTTCTGTCATATGAGAGACGAGAAGGAGGAGACAGAGAGAGAGAGAGAGGAGGTGCTGACATCAGCTGACATCAGTGACAACAACCCAGCCCAATCAAGGCCAGTGCTGTTCTTATCCACAAAACCTACTTTCCCTTACAGGATATAATTGATACATTGTGTCTACATAGAATATTTCATGTTGTGACCATTTCGCAGGAACTTGGCAACAGACTGATGAATTGATGTAATTGATAATTGCACATTAGAGTTTTTGTCAATGACTTGTTTTGATTAGAGTTGTGTTGGAAATCCAGCATTGACATTATTCTGTAAAATTAAGGTAATTAGGTGCTTATTAAGCAATTGGGTTGTGAGTGCTCTAGTGTTGTTTGAATTGCTCTGAAGTTGACTACTTTCCTTTACTCTTCCTCATCGGATGTGGTAAGACTGCCACTAATCAATAATTTGGTAAAATAAAATTCACAAAATAAATTGATATATTGATTAATTAGTTGATTGAGTGATTTAGTTGATTAGTTGATTGATTGGATTAGTTGATTGATTGTGTCCTGAACTCAAGCCAAACGGTCATTCTGATTGTAAATGTAGAAACACCAAGTAATGGAGGATAAAATAACAAGCTTGAAATTAGTGATGGGGAAAATCGATACAGTTACATATCGCAATATTATTTGGGATGATATTATTTCGATAGTTTGACTCCAAGTATTGATTTGTATTAAAAAAACACTTTTTTTATTGTTAGGGAGTGTCATAGCCCTGGGAAATAGGGGTGCTGAGGGTGCTGCAGCACCCCCTGAAAAATCGAAAAAATAATAATAATATTAATTTAAGAATAATAATACAGCACCCCCAAACTACTTCCCGCAGCAATGGGTAGCGTTAGCTAGCGCTAGTCGGCTGTACCTGTGCCAAAACTCTGGTATTTTTCATCCTATAACTTTAAATAGTGAGCCAACAAGTTTTAACCACTTTTATTTCCATTACTGATCAAAACTAATTTTCTCATGCTTTCTCCTGTCTCTCTGCAGCAGACATATAATGAGCAATATTTTTGTAACATCAAATTGCAATAAAATCACAGTATCAAATCGTAATACATATAGAATCGTGAGAATCGCAATACATATCGTATCGGCACCTAAGTATCATGATAATATCGTATCGTGAGGTCCCTGGCAATTCCCAGCCCTAGTTGAAATGACCTCCTTTTCCAGACTCACTAGGTGTTCTAGGAGGTGATCTTGGAGTTAATTGACCCCCAGAATAACATGCATGGGCAGGTGCATGGATCACACTAATCTGGATTAAAACACAATAAGGGTTTAGTTTAGTTGTGGGTATAGTTCTGAAATTGATCTCAATAGTGAGTCAGATTCAATTCAATTTGGAGGGCTCTCCAAACACACACACACACACACACGCATTACTCACTCTTTCACATCTCCAAACACACACACACACGCATTACTCACTCTTTCACATCTCCAAACACACACACACACGCATTACTCACTCTTTCACATCTCCAAACACACACACACACGCATTACTCACTCTTTCACATCTCCAAACACACACACACACGCATTACTCACTCTTTCACATCTCCAAACACACACACACACGCATTACTCACTCTTTCACATCTACAAACACACACACACACACACGCATTACTCACTCTTTCACATCTCCAAACACACACACACACACGCATTACTCACTCTTTCACATCTCCAAACACACACACACACGCATTACTCACTCTTTCACATCTCCAAACACACACACACACACGCATTACTCACTCTTTCACATCTACAAACACACACACACACGCATTACTCACTCTTTCACATCTCCAAACACACACACACACGCATTACTCACTCTTTCACATCTCCAAACACACACACACACGCATTACTCACTCTTTCACATCTCCAAACACACACACACACGCATTACTCACTCTTTCACATCTACAAACACACACACACACACACACGCATTACTCACTCTTTCACATCTCCAAACACACACACACACGCATTACTCACTCTTTCACATCTCCAAACACACACACACACGCATTACTCACTCTTTCACATCTCCAAACACACACACACACACGCATTACTCACTCTTTCACATCTCCAAACACACACACACACGCATTACTCACTCTTTCACATCTCCAAACACACACACACACGCATTACTCACTCTTTCACATCTCCAAACACACACACACACGCATTACTCACTCTTTCACATCTCCAAACACACACACACACGCATTACTCACTCTTTCACATCTCCAAACACACACACACACGCATTACTCACTCTTTCACATCTACAAACACACACACACACACATGCATTACTCACTCTTTCACATCTCCAAACACACACACACACGCATTACTCACTCTTTCACATCTCCAAACACACACACACACGCATTACTCACTCTTTCACATCTCCAAACACACACACACACACGCATTACTCACTCTTTCACATCTACAAACACACACACACACACACGCATTACTCACTCTTTCACATCTCCAAACACACACACACACGCATTACTCACTCTTTCACATCTCCAAACACACACACACACGCATTACTCACTCTTTCACATCTCCAAACACACACACACACGCATTACTCACTCTTTCACATCTACAAACACACACACACACACACACGCATTACTCACTCTTTCACATCTCCAAACACACACACACACGCATTACTCACTCTTTCACATCTCCAAACACACACACACACGCATTACTCACTCTTTCACATCTCCAAACACACACATTCTTTCTGTCTTTCGTTTGCTCCGTCTCTCTTTTAGTGCATCGCTCAATGTCAATACTTTACTCTCTCCGCGTCTGTCTCTGTCTCTCTCCCTCCCATCATCCGTCTACCTGCGCTCTTCTGGGATGAGGGGGTTATAGTCCCCCCCCCCCCCCCCAGAGCCCCTACCCACACACCCACCTGTTTGACGGCCCACAGCAGCCGACAATAACAGTAGACCATGATGACGATGGGCAGACCCAGGCAGAAGATGAACAGACAGATGATGTAGGCGTGGGACTGAGCCGTCCTCTGGGTCCAGGACACGGAGCAGCTGGTGCCGGCCCCCTCCAGGTCATAGCTACTCCAGCCCAACAGGGGGGGTACCGTCCAGATCAGGGAGTACAGCCAGGAGCCCCCCACGGCCAGCAAGGGCTTGCGGTAGTTGGGACCACGCTTGTTGTACACAGTCAGGGTACTGTAGCGGTCATATGAAAGGACCACCAGGGAGATCAACGACACGATACCTGGGGAGGGGAGGGAGAGGAGAGGAGAGGAGAGGAGAGGGGGAGGTGGAGAAAGAGCGGTAAGAGCAGCGGAAGAGAGGGAGAGAGACATTGGGTGGGATTGAGGAAGGGAAAAGGGAGAGAAGACCGAAGGAAGGAAGGAAGGAGTGAGGAAGGAGGAAGGAGGAAGGAGGAGAAAGAGAGATTCATTGACCAATTGTTGGCTGACTAAATGAGAAAGCAGATTGAGTTGAAGAGTTCCACAGATCGATCTATTGGGAGATTAACACACTCATAAAGGGTTAGTAATAAAACGCCTTGGGGAGACATGGTGGCCCTCTAAAGTCAAAGCACTAAACATAGGAGCTGGATAAGAAGAAAGATAGCTAAAGAAAGAGGGTAAATGTCTGCTCGTTGATTGTTGCTCCCTCCGGTGATATTTTAACAGCTCGCCTCAATCTCTTTCTGCCCACAGTGATCCTCTAGCATTTTTATTAGCTGCTTTGATAAATCTTCAATGAAATGTCTGACTGGCAGCACATCTCTCTACACTTTTTCTTTGGGTGCTTGAACACATTTGAGGTGTTCTAACACTCAGACAGACAGTAAGGACATGAGGTGGGGACACAGGCAAGTGGGAGAAACAGTGGATGCTGGGATTGAACCCTGGTCTCCAGTGGGGAGCCGTACAGCTCTGTGCAAAGATCTCTATTTGTAACATCTTTCTACCGCCTCTGTGCTTAAAGACCAATACGCGGTCCCTCCAGGATTCCTTTTACAAAATCAACAACTTCCTGCATATTATGTGAGGGCTTGCAAATTTGACCAATCACCACACTATTTCCGCATAAAACAGTCAAATCATTGCAATATTATTGCATAAAACTGACCCATCACCGCAGTACAAAAAAAGAGGGCTTGCAATTTCAACCAATCACATCACATCAATGCAAATTGCCTTGCAAATTGTCCGAATAGTCACACCAAAATCAATAATTTTTGCCCACAAATATCACAATAAATCCCCACTAAATCCTGGAGGGACTGAATACATAATTTCATAGTACTTGGTGAAAAATCTGTGTTGTTTCTTCCTGTCTTGAAACGTGGTGGTTTTGCTCTAAATACCAACACCAACAGTTTGAGCTAGAGTTTTTAATGAGAAACAAGAGGAAAGGATCACAAGAAGCGACAAATTGACCTTTGCTGTGACACAACTTTATTGGTGGGAGTCTTATGATCAACTTTTCTGATAATGAGCCAAAGCTTCCTACATCGTACTGGTGTATTCAAGTCATCAGTTAAACGTAAAGTACATTATAACACTATCTCCTCCAAAGAAAGCTGCAGCAACTTCATCAATGTTTGACGTAAGCAGATGAGATTGTGTGTGTGTGTGTGTGTGTGTGTGTGTGTGTGTGTGTGTGTGTGTGTGTGTGTGTGTGTGTGTGTGATCCAATGTTTTTGCCCAGTGGTTACTGTTGCCTTCTCCCTGGGCTGCATTTACAAGTAAATTTTCCCCTTACAGGAAGGTTGATGTTTATGTGTGTGTGTGTGTGTGTTTAAGTCAAGGGAAAGAATGAAAATCCGCAATACTGCTGCTGTCCCTGAGGAGTTGAGTTTACCACCACAGCTTTCCCTCTACAGAGAGGTGGGATTGTCTGTAAACTCCATCTAACCTTGGCCTTGGAGGCAGATTCTGACCTACAGTGGGTGAGGAAGGCTTTACCTCCCTCTCTTCTCTGCTCTTTTTGTATCAGAGAGCTGCCAAATTCACGAACCGCTTCTCCAAGAGGCTTTGATCTCAGCCACAGTCTAATCTAGCACAACTATGTGTCTAATTGTAACATCTGAATGTGCAACAACACATAGAGAACACATGTAAATGTACTGAATATAAACATTAATAAATTTAGCTATCTCATCTCCATAGTTATGTGACAGTGCTTCTAGGAAGGTTCCACACTGATTTAATAACGCATAGTCTCACATCAGCAGAACGCGAGGTGATTCTATTGGGCACATCACTGACTAAACGCACGCACGCATGCACACACACATGGCACAAGCACAAGCACACGCACACACTCTTTCTCTCGCTTTCTTTCCCTCTGTCGCTCTCTCTCTTTCTCTCTGTCTCTCACGCTCTCTCTTTCTTTCTCTCTCTCTCTCTCTGTCTCATAGTGAGAATGGAAATACGAGAATTGAATCTTTTTATTGTTCCTGCATTATGTATTCCATCTGCCTGCCGTCTGCCTAGAGAGCTGTTGGCGACTGTCTACCATGGTGCATCACTGGCCAGATCTGGGCTTTTATTACCTTGCTTTATTTTGGAAGGCCGTATGGTAATTTTATGCATTCTAAATCAATTTTATGTGCAGGAATATTACAATTACAACATCTAACCTTTCTGTTATTTTCAAGCAATGTGGAAATGTTTCCGACTATCATTATATTAATTGCCTTGTTGACACAGGATTGATTATATCATAAATTACACTTTGGGGATGTTACAATATGTCATGACCACACTGGTAAGGTAGGTAACAATGTGAAAATGTCATAGAGACATGATGAGTTCAGAATGTGATGATGTCATAAAGGCAGGTATGATTAGGAGCATAGAGATCCTATTAAATTACTAGAGGGGCTGTGTCATAAACCCTCAAAGTTCCAGAATGGTCCGAAAATGGCAGCCATTGTGGTCAGGGAGAAATCCAAAACCAGTCTGAAAAAGAGCGCCACCATGTGTCTGAAAGAGGTGCCGGTTTAGATTATAGGTACAACTGTCCAAGCGCCCCGGTTAGAGGACGTAAATGACCAGTAGGAAACAGGGATACAATTCACACTTTATTTCCATAGACCAAACAGACACACATACGGCAAACAGGAAGAGGAGACTAGCAGGGCCGTAACTATGAGAACACAGAATGTTTGTTCTAATTTGAAAAAATATATTATAATGAAAATATATTTTTTACACAATAAAGAAGATAAATTACGGGTCAAGAAGAGGAGATAGATACTTTTTTTCAATTTTGTACTTTAACTATTTGCACATCGTTACAACACTGTATATAGGCACACTATGACATTTGAAATGTCTTTATTCTTTTGGAACTGTGAGTGTAATATTTACTGTAAACTTTTTATTGTTTATTTACATTTACATTTACATTTTAGTCATTTAGCAGACGCTCTATTTCACTTTTGTTTATCCATTTAACTTGCTTTGGCAATGTAAACATATGTTTCCCATGCCAATAAAGCCCCTTGAATTAAATTGAATTGAGAGAGGAAGCAAGCAGAGAGAGAGGTTAGTACAGTGGTTCCCAAACTTGGGGTCGGAGAAATCTGTACTAATCTTATCAAACAAGTAAGGTCATTTATTAAAAGAAGATACTGTATGTTTCAATATGAACCTCCACAGGACCTATCTCCCCTACATTAAAATGCAATCAAAATGCAAACAACACAGTTCTAAAAATGTTGTTGGTCTTATCTCAATCACCCACTGGAGTTTATAGTTTACCCATTACCCACCTTTTTTTTTTCTTTACCACTGAATCAC
Source organism: Coregonus lavaretus (assembly GCF_964263955.1). Taxonomy (NCBI): domain Eukaryota; kingdom Metazoa; phylum Chordata; class Actinopteri; order Salmoniformes; family Salmonidae; genus Coregonus; species Coregonus lavaretus. Next base: position 40,249,924 of record NC_140003.1, on the reverse strand, counting down.
TGATGTTAAAACAGAATCGTAAGTAATATTCTAATAATTAATATGAACGTGATTATCGATCATCTGTGTGCTCTATTGATGTCTGTTTGTGCAGAGCTTGATTAGTAATGCCTAGCAATGTAAACGTTATGTAATTTGAGAAAAGAGATATCTATGTAAAGAGTTTATGATTTTATGCAATTCATCATTACAACTGACTGAACAGTTGCTGATGCTACATGTCAGTGTGAATCATTTCTCATATTTCCCCCCTTTCAGGGGTATAACATTACAATTGCAAAGCTAATAGGCTATGTGTTTGTAGATGGAATGAGGTGAATGAAGTGACAGCAGCCAAGGTTCTCCAAATATCATTTTGACATTTTTTTATTGTATAGAAATGCAGTAAATGAGCTTCAACTTTCAAAAAATGTCCCCTTCCGCACATCACAAAAACTCAAACCATGTTTACGGCCCTGGAGACTAGTGGTAAAAGTGATAGTGTAAGTGGTTTATGGTCAGTCACTCACGTTTATTGCCCATGTGGAAGGGTCCAGCTGGTGAGTTGGTGTGGAGCCCTGGAGTTTATAGAGCTGTGGTCAACCTGGGCTCCTGGATGCAACTAAATAGTTCAGGGGCAGCTGAAACCCCAGGCTAGGCCACTGATTGGCTGACCGGCTGTCACATGATTCTGGTTACCCCTAGCAACAGAATGTTCCAGGGGAAGAGGTGTGAAAGTTGAATGGGAAAGAATGTTTGTTTTCCCGAATTTGTGGGCGTGGTCGAGGGGAATTCCTTACTATTACGTGAATATCGACTCGGAGTATCATTCCTCTAAAACTGTCTGGCTAGCTAGCTAACAAACATATAATGCAGATAATCTTCCAATTAATTGTTTTACACAATCTCTTATCACAGCACTGGCAATCCATGGTTGACCAATTCCCTGACCAAAATGGCTGACCTTTTATCCCATCATAAGAAGGTTGATATCCATTCTAGTATTCTAATTCCTAATTCTATGATTAGGATATGATGATATAATAAAGTGAGTGATGTGATGATGTAAAGACTGTGTTTTCCTAGCTCGGCTGTTTCTGAAATATGGCAATTTATCAGCAAGCTAAGTGAACTTCCTCAGGTGTTCAGATGTTGTTCGGTTTAAATACTGACACCTGTTTGTTAATAGCCAGAGGCTGTCTTTTATTGAGATACACATTTTGAATAATCAAATAAGATTCCTTACTATACACGCTGTCGCACGTGCAAACACACAGCCACCCACCCAACCGCCCGCCCACACACATGCACACACTGTGTCCTCTCCTGCAACAGCAGCAGCAATGACTGTCCTCATTAAAATGCCATTACCTGGGCTGTTCTGTATCACCAGGCTCAGTGAGGAGTGTCCAAATTAAAAGGCCATTACCTGGGGTGTTCTGACTATCCCCAGACTCAGTGATGCATGACAACATTTAAACCTGCCTGAAGACATTTGATTTACTGCCTAAGCAGAGATTAATGAGATGATGACTTTAAGGCATGAAAAATAAGTCATCAAATAAAAACTAAGTAATATACACAACTTAAATATTTTATTGTTTCATAGTAATACTAGTTATAAAAAGACTGAATGTTCCTGAGTGTCCGAGTTAAGAGTTTTGACTTAAATCTACTTGAAAATCTATGGCAAGACCTGAAAATGGTTGTCTAGTAATGATCAACACCAATGTGACAGAGCTTGAAGAATTTTGAAAAGAATAATGGGCAAATGTTGCACAATCCAGGTGTGGAAAGCTCTTAGAGACTTACCCAGAAAGACACGCAGCTGTAATCACTGCCAAAAGTGCTTCTAAAAAGTGTTGACTCAGGGGTGTGAATACTTATGTGAAGGAGATATTTCTGTATTTACTTTTCAATACATTTGCAAACATTTCTAAAAACATATTTTCATTTGTCATTATGGGGTGTTGTGTGTAGATAGGTGAGAAAAACATCAATTTAATCCATTTTGAATTCAGGCTGTAACACAACAGAATGTGGAATAAATCAAGGGGTATGAACACTTTCTGAAGGCATTGTATTACTCCTACCATAAAGCTAGCATGCAGTAGTTGTTAAATTATGTCGTCATATACACTATATATACTTCAAGTTAGTTGATTAGGCTATTTCAGCCACACCCGTTGCTGACAGGTGTATAGAATCGAGTACACAGCCATGCAATCTCCATAGACAAGCATTGGCAGTAGAATGGCCTTACTGAAGAGCTCAGTGACTTTCAACGTGGCACTGTCATAGGATGCCACCTTTCCAACAAGTCAGTTCGTCAAATTTCTGCCCTGCTAGAGCTGCCCCGATCAACTGTAATTGCTGTTATTGTGAAGTGGAAGCGTCTAGGCACAACAACAACTCAGCCGCAAAGTGGTAGGCCACACAAGCTCACAGAACGGGACCGCCGAGTGCTGAAGCGTGTAGCACGTAAAAATAGTATGTCCTCGGTTGCAACACTCACTACTGAGTTCCAAACTGCCTCTGGAAGCAACGTCAGCACAATAACTGTTCGTCACCATGCGCAATGCCAAGCGTCGGCTGGAGTGGCGTAAAGCTCGCCGCCATTGGACTCTGGAGCCGTGGAAACGCGTTCTCTGGAGGGATGAATCCCTAATTAGTGCATAGGTACAGTATTGTATGGTAAGGATCAGGTCTAACCTTAGCTTCATCCAAAACAGAGACCAATGGGTCCTGGTGATGTACACAGACAGCATTGCAAACCTGGGTTGATCTGCATGACTCATGACCGCATTAGCTCAGGGAGCTAACACAAATCTTCTGTTGTTCCAATTTTATTGGATCGCTAATCTTGTACTTTCATATCTGCGTTTACTTAGTAATGTGTTCATGAGATTTGTATAGGAGCTTTATGGATTACATTTTTAGCAGACACTTATCCAGAGTGATTTACAGTAGGGAGTGCATACATTTTTGTATTGGTCCCCCGTTGGAATCAAAACGCATAACCCTGGCATTGCAAGCGCCATGCTCTACCAACTGAGCCTCACGGGAACACAGGATAAAGTGTATCATCATTATGAACATTATAATGAGAAGGGCAGCAGATTTATTGACAGCTACAAATGGGTCCTGAATGAGTTCACAAGAACAAGCTGACATCAAGGACATCTATTTAAAGTAGTTGTGTTATGTTTACTCCCTTTACCTTTTCTCCCCCTCCTCCCCTCCCTACCTCCTCTCCTCCTCCCCTCCGTAACGCCTCTCCTCCTCCCCTCCTTACCTCCTCTCCTCCTCCTCTCCGTAACTCCACTCCTCCTCCCCTCCCTACCTCCTCTCCTCCCCCCTCCCTACCTCCTCTCCTCCTCCCCTCCCCTTTCCCTCCTCCTCTCCTCCTCTCCTCCTCCCCTCCCCACTCCCCACTCCCTCCTCCCCTCCCTACCTCCTCTCCTTCTCCCCTCCGTAACTCCTCCCCTCCTCCCCTCCCTACCTCCATTCCTCCATATCTCCTCTCCTCCTCCCCTCCCTACCTCCTCCCCTCCCTAACCCCTCCCTACCTCCTCCCGTCCCCCTCCCGTCCCCCTCCCGTCCCCCTCCTCTCCTCCTCCCCTCTGTAACTCCTCCTCCCCTCCATGCCTCCTCTCCTCCTCCCCCTCCCTCCCTACCTCCTCCTCCCCCCTCCCTCCCTACCTCCTCCCCTCCCCCCTCCCTACCTCCTCTCCTCCTCCCCTCCCCCTCCCTACCTCCTCTCCTCCTCCCCTCCCCTCCCCACTCCCTCCCCCCCTCACTACCTCCTCCCCTCCCCCCTCCTCCCCTCCCTATCTCCTCTCCTTCTCCCCTCCATAACTCCTCTCCTCCTCCCCTCCCTCTCGACAGGGATAACAACAGTGTGATGGAATCTGTTTAGAGCAATATTCCACACAGCGCTCTAACCATGCATGTTTGGTTTGATTTAAAAAAAGATGTGCGGCCCTCTGTTTCGATGTGGCACTCGAGCCAAAAACTTTGCCCACCCCTGGAACACTGCACCAACTACGCAGCACTCTCTAAGCAGATCAGTTGTGGTACAAGTGAAGCCATAGCATCTCTCTCTAAATAGTAATGATGGATGACACTACTTGTCAAGTTTTATTGGTGTTTATTTAAGTTTATTTGTGTTTATTTGTCCTTATCAATGTTCATTCCTCCTGACTGCTTAACTCTGTTTTAAGGAGTGACGTAACAGATGCAACACAGTTCTTTGTTCTCTGTTTAGAAGCCTCCAGAGTTATAGCGCAGCAAATCCTCCAGCACTGTGGGGTTCTGGTGGGTTACCAGTGGTTCAAAGGTTGCTTCAATAACATTCTATGGGCATCTAAACTTTTTTTTTGCCTGCACCTTAAATGTGGTATATATACCTGGAAATAAACAACCAGGATGTACAGTCGTGGTCAAAAGTTTTGAGAATGACACAAATACTAATTTTCACAAAGTCTGCTGCCTCAGTTTTGATTATGGCAATTTGCATATACTCCAGAATGTCATGAAGAGCAATCAGATGAATTGCAATTAATTGCAAAGTCCCTCTTTGCCATGAAAATGAACTTAATCCCCAAAAAACATTTCCACTGCATTTCAGCCCTGGCACAAAAGGACCAGCTGCCATCATGTCAGTGATTCTCTCATTAACACAGGTGAGAGTGTTGACGAGGACAAGGCTGGAGATCACTCTGTCATGCTGATTGAGTTAGAATAACAGACTGGAAGCTTTAAAAGGAGGGTGCTTGAAATCATTGTTCTTCCTCTGTTAACCAGGGTTGCCTGCAAGGAAACATGTGCCGTCATCATTGCTTTGCACAAAAAGAGCTTCACAGGCAAGGATATTGCTGCTAGTAAGATTGCACCTAAATCAACCATTTATCGGATCATCAAGAACTTCAAGGAGAGAGGTTCAATTGTTGTGAAGAAGGCTTCAGGTTGCCCAAGAAAGTCCAGCAAGCGCCAGGACTGTCTCCTAAAGTTGATTCAGCTGCGGGATCGGGGCACCACCAGTGCAGAGCTTGCTCAGGAATGGCATCTGCACGCACAGTGAGGCGAATACTTTTGGAGGATGGCCTGGTGTCAAGAAGGGCAGCAAAGAAGCCACTTCTCTCCAGGAAAAACATCAGGGACAGACTGATATTCTGCAAAAGGTACAGGGATTGGACTGCTGAGGACTGGGGTAAAGTCATTTTCTCTGATGAATCCCCTTTCCGATTGTTTGGGGCATCCGGAAAACACCTTGTCCGGAGAAGACAAGGTGAGCGCTACCTTCAGTCCGGTGTCATGCCAACAGTAAAGCATCCTGAGACCATTCATGTGTGGTGTTGCTTCTCAGCCAAGGGAGTGGGCTCACTCACAATTTTGCCTAAGAACACAGCCATGAATAAAGAATGGTACCAACACATCCTCCGAGAGGAACTTCTCCCAACCATCCAAGAACAGTTTGGTGACGAACAATGCCTTTTCCAGCATGATGGAGCACCTTGCCATAAGGCAAAAGTGATAACTAAGTGGCTCGGGGAACAAAACATCTAAATGTTGTGTCCATGGCCAGGAAACTCCCCAGACCTTAATCCCATTGAGAACTTGTGGTCGATCCTCAAGAGGCGGCTGGACAAACAAAAACCCACAAATTCTGACAAACTCCAAGCATTGATTATGCAAGAATGGGCTGCCATCAATCAGGATGTGGCCCAGAAGTTAACTGACAGCATGCCAGGGGGGATTGCAGAGGTCTTGAAAAAGACTCTTTCTTCTCCATCTCTCCCACCCACTTCAGTCCATCCCTATCCAAAACAGTGGGAGTGTGTGTGTGTGTGTTTGTTTGTGTGCGTGCGTGTGTGTGCGTGACATGAAGTCTCTCACTAGCATGTCTGTCTGTGTTTGACGGTCTCTCACTGACAAGTCTGTCTGTCACTAATATGTTAGTGAGAGACCGTCAAACACAGACATGTTAGTGAGAGACTGTCAAACACAGACATGTTAGTGAGAGACCGTCATACACAGACAGACATGTTAGTGGGAGACCGTCAAACACAGACATGTTAGTGAGAGACCGTCAAACACAGACATGTTAGTGAGAGACCGTCAAACACAGACATGTTAGTGGGAGACCGTCAAACACAGACATGTTAGTGGGAGACCGTCAAACACAGACATGTTAGTGGGAGACCGTCAAACACAGACATGTTAGTGAGAGACCGTCAAACACAGACATGTTAGTGAGAGACCGTCATACACAGACAGACATGTTAGTGGGAGACCGTCAAACACAGACATGTTAGTGAGAGACCGTCATACACAGACATGTTAGTGAGAGACCGTCAAACACAGACATGTTAGTGAGAGACCGTCAAACACAGACAGACATGTTAGTGAGAGACCGTCATACACAGACATGTTAGTGAGAGACTGTCATACACAAACATGTTAGTGGGAGACCGTCAAACACAGACATGTTAGTGAGAGACCGTCATACACAAACATGTTAGTGGGAGACCGTCAAACACAGACATGTTAGTGGGAGACCGTCATACACAGACAGACATGTTAGTGAGAGACCATCATACACAGACAGACATGTTAGTGAGAGACCGTCAAACACAGACAGACATGTTAGTGAGAGTAGGCAAGTCAAGGAAGCAGCCAGACCCAAAGACATGTTCACTGAGTTCAGAGAAAGTCCAACGTAGTCACAGTCGAAGTAAGAACAATGAGAAAGTTGGAAATAACCGAAAATATCTTAAAATATTCCTTCTTAAAGCCTTGGGGTTGGTCTTCTGGAAAGAATGACATATTCCCTGCTTGTCTGAGTTAGATAACGGAGTGGAAACAACATTTTTTTATTCACTTCAAACCAATCGGCACCTTTCATGAAGACATCCACCTGCTGTTTCTTCACGGTTGCAATTTCAGGGATGTACCCATGGCCAAAAGTATGTGGACACCTGCTTGTCGAACCTCTCATTCCAAAATCATGGACATTTAAATGAGGTTGGTCCCCCTTTGCTGCTTTAACAGCCTCCACTCTTCTGGGAAGACTTTCTACTAGATGTTGGAACATTGCTGCGGGGACTTGCTTCCATTCAGCCACAAGAGTATTAGTGAGGTTGGGCACTGATGTTGGGCGATTAGGCCTGCCTCGCAGTCGGCGTTCCAATTCATCCCAAAGGTGTTCGATGGGGTTGAGGTCAGGGCTCTGTGCAGGCCAGTCAAGTTCTTCAACACCGATCTCGACAAACCATTTCTGTATGGATCTCGCTTTGTGCATGGGGGCATTGTCATGCTGAAACAGGAAAGGGCCTTCCCCAAACTGTTGCCACAAAGTTGGAAGCACAGAATCGTCTAGAATGTCACTGTATGCTGTAGCGTTAAGCTTCACTGGAACTAAGAGGCCTAGCCCGAACCATTATTCCTCCTCCACCAAACCTTACAGTTGGCACAATGCATTCGGGCAGGTAGCGTTCTCTTGGCATCTGCCAAACCCAGATTCGTCCATCAGACAGACAGATAGTGAAGCTTGATTCATCACTCCAGAGAACGTGTTTCCACTGCTGTAGAGTCCAATGGCGGTGAGCTTTACACCACTCCAGCCGACGCTTGGCATTGCTCATGGTGATCTTAGGCTTGTATGCGGCTGCTCGGCCATAGAAACCCATTTCACGAAACTCCAGACAAACAGTTATTGTGCTGACGTTGCTTCCAGAGGCAGTTTGGAACTCGGTAGAGAGTGTTGCATCCGAGGACAGACGATCTTTACGCGCTATGCGCTTCAGCACTCGTGGTCCCGTTCTGTGAGCTTGTGTGGCCTACCACTTCGCGGCTGAGTTGTTGTTGCGCCTAGACGTTTCCACTTCACAATAACAGCACTTACAGTTAACCGGAGCAGCTCAAGCAGGGCAGAAATTTGACAAACTGACTTGTTGGAAAGGTGGTATCCTATGATGGTGCCACGTTGAAAGTCACTGACCTCTTCAGTACTGGCCATTCTACTGCCAATGTTTGTCTATGGAGATTGCATGGCTGTGTGTCCACATACTTTAGTGTACGTGTTTGTGTGTTTGTGTGTGTGTGTGTGTGTGTGTGTGTGTGTGTGTGTGTGTGTGTGTGTGTGTGTGTGTGTGTGTGTGTGTGTGTGTGTGTGCGTGTGCTTGTGTGTAGTTGAGCATTTCATTGCAGCACAGAACATTCACTGGTACACTGCCTTGAACGATTTAAAACACACACAGCCTTAAATTATTTTTCAATCCCACTTATGTTGTTTTCTCTCCATTTTTGTGTTAAAGAATATCTGACACATATTTAGTGAATGTAGATCAAGAATTCAAGTCCACAGAAACATGAAAATCTGATGTAAGCTGAGCAAGAAGAAAGTACATGTTTATAATCATAATTTATTGGACTTATATATAATATATATACAGTAACGTTTAGATAAATTATAAATGATAATTTATCCAATAATTTACTGTCCTTATATATATGGATAAATTATACAAATTATAAATTATATGGACAAATGATTGGATTATATATAATCCAATCATTTAGCCATATAATTTATAATTTATCTAAACGTTACTGTATATATATTATATATAAGTCCAATAAATTATGATTATTTTGCCTTAGTGAAGCCTTTGCCTTCTATGTTTTATTACACAAGGTATTGTGTACTTATTATACAGCACGTTGATGATATTGTATGCTTATTGTAGGCTATGTCTTCTTCACTACACAGTGCATTATAACCTATGCTCTGCTTTAGCGCATTTCAAACCACTAGCCGACACCCTGTCTCACCGTCAGAAACACCTGTAGCTAAGTGGGTACCGTTATATATATATATGTTGGTTTTATATATAGTCCAATAATTTATATTGATTGGATTTATATTTACATATTAACTAAACAATTAAATTTAATATGTGGAAAAAAAAGGTTAGAGCTCCGACAAGCACTTAAGACATTATAGTTCCTGTAGAGGTGCTTTTAGCCCAGTGGGCTGCAGACTCTTAGAGTCTCTCTAGACAGACATATACACAGTGCATTATAACCTATGCTCTGCTTTAGCGCATTTCAAACCACTAGCCGACACCCCGTCTCACCGGCAGAAACACCTGTAGCTAAGTGGGTACCGTTAGGCTATTACGCACATCATCTGGACATCAACGCGAGACAAACTCTCCCAAAATAAAACTCGAAATGCTCCATTGACATATTGTGACAAGTTGGGGACACATTAGGAAGAAACTTGTAGCAATTAATGTATGTGAAAATAACTCATTTGAAGACAGTTAGAATCATTTTCTTAAAACTTGATTTGAGTATAAGAAACTGCTACCCGGTGATTTAGTTGCCAAGCTATTCAAATTCTTGCAGCGCGGCCAGTTAAATAAAACTAACCTATATGAATAAGGCAGGCTAAACCATCTAAAGGTTTTAGTGCAGGCTAAACGTTTTAGGACTATGTAATTACATTTGAAAGATTATACAAGTTTAAAGTCCCATTCATTGACACAGCAGCCCTACACTGTAAAAACATTTATTTGTTGAGTCATCTTAAAAAAGGTTGTTACCCTGCTGCCTTAAAAGTGTAAGTTAAATCCAATCTGAATGTCATGTTGCATTAACTTCATCTAAAGTTACTTCAACCTAGGCTAGTATAGTAAGTGAAACTGACACATTTGTATTAAATGACTTGTTGAGTGAACCTGATACTTTTAGTCAAAAGTAACATTCTTGTAAAATTCTTCACCATGAGCGAGCATAATTGGGACTAAACCTCATCTGGAGTTTGAACTGCTATGCCACCAGGTCTGTGGTCATGGAAGAAATTGGCAACAGATTTACTGCCAAGAGTACATTAAGCACTTTGCTATAATTTCTCACTGACAGCGCAAGCAGTGAGCCTTTATTAGGCTTTAGAGAAGCATCTCGGACAGACTCACCGAAGCAGGAGTTGATGAAGCCGTACCACAAGCAGCCGTGGCGGCCCAGGAGCCACTTTCCCTTGATACTGGAGGTGAAGCTGAGCGTGGTCCCGAACATGCACACCAACATGTCGCTCACGCTGATGTTGAGCAGGAGCATGTTGACCGGAGTACGCAGCGTTTTAAACTTGCAGAAGAGGAGCAGTACGACGAAGTTGTTGAGGAAGCCAAAGGTCATGATGAAGCCCAGGAACACGGAGAGCACGATGAAGCCAGTCCTGGACAGGGTCTCTTTCGGCGTGTCGCGCCATTCCCGGTCCAGGAAGCTGAACGGGTCGTCGCTCCCGTTGTAGGTGTAGTTGATGCCAGCCAGATCAGAAAACATCCTGGATGATGTTCACGAACGCTCATATTACTCGGGCGGGGAGACGTTTGGCTTAGTTGGGGCAGGCAGTGCGCACGGAGCTCATACCATAATTACCTGGCCATGTCACTCTCTATCTCTCGCCCCCCATGTCAGCGCTCCACCGGAATGTTCAGACCTCCTTTTAATAGGCTAGTCTACAGCTTGTCGCGTTAATCCACGTCGTTAATCACAGTGAAATATTACTCTTACTTTCCATTGGTACAATATTATGTTACGGTAAAAAAAAAAATATACTAGACAACTGCGCTGCGGTAGTTTTCTCCAGCTTTGAGCGTCACTTGAAAAAAAAGTATATTTCAAATAACGTTGTTACAAGTGCAAGCTCACAAAATACTTGTGGTGATATTGTGTCCCATCAAGTCTAGTGAAGATTGGAGGAGGTGATAGCTCAACTGCGTGGCGATGGCGCAAGGCAATCCCGGGGTGTGCAGCGAGGCTCGTCCCGTCCCCGGTGTCCATCGCCGTTACGCGCGGACTTCACAGTTCATTCACAAATCTCGAGTGTCACAGGGTGGGTGCGTAACGTGTTTCACACACTGTTCCCACTTGCTAGGAAATTACTAAAATACATTATTGATTATTTCTCATTATATTATTGCTGACCCACATACACTAAGGGTGCATCAACCGTTAATCTTAATTTGGCAGATTTCTTGCCAATTAATTCACATGGAAGTTATATTAAGCCTACAGTATTATATTTTTGTTCAATAGAGTACACCATTTCAATTGTTTGCTTCAATGGCCAGGCGACTGTAAAAGTTGGCTCTCTTTTGTCTTTGTGATCTAAATCCCATATTCAGTTCTTGTGTACCGCGCGCCTTTGCTACTGTTGAATTTAGTGATCAGTGAGGGCGCGCGAGCCTGAGAATCCTCTGTTCCAAGCACGGTGCAGATTATTATAGCCAGATTTTACGTCACGAGAGAGAGAGAGAGAGAGAGAGAGTATTGTCCTGCTCGACTAATCGACTGGCATCGAACCCTGGCGGTCAGCGCTCTGCATTCCAAAGTCAATTTTACCCACTTCCAGACAGAAATTAACACTTCACTTCCAAATCCAAATTATGTATGGTTAAATGTTGTAAGCGTAGGAGAGTCAGTTTAATTATGTGACAATAATAACCCACTGGGCATAGACATCAGTCAATTCTACATCTATTCCAAGTTGGTTCAACGTAATTTCATTGAAATTAAGTGGAAACAACGTTGATTCAACCAGTGTGTGCCCAGTGGGAACATTGACAAAAGGCTTCAATGACATAATGCGTTATCGGACAGCTAGATATACTGTACCTACTTACATTTTGGAAGCCTTTAGTTAAAATATGAGACCTCATAATTGTAATCAGAAGATACCATTAACATGTCAATTTCATTGGTAACAAAATAAAAAGCAACAGAATAACTGCAGAATAAATAATGCTGTAATTGAAAATTGTACACCCAAGGTAGGCTACTGCCCCTTTAAGAGCTAGAATAGATGTTGTACCTTATGTTGTGATTCTCATCAAATATGTTGTCTTCTCACACTATTCTAACCTCACAATCAATAAACAGCGTATGAAGCTCTCTTAGCCTATAGATCACATATTGCAAACAAATAATCTGAACTAAAAACTCCACACATTATGGAATTTATGTGCGTCCTTGACAATCGCTAATCAATATCCAAAAAACAGCACAATTTTTTTACGCGAACCTGCACATCATCGTCTCTCTTTTGTGGCACCAATGTGAGGGTTTATGGCAGGGGGAACGGTGTTGCAGTAGTCTAGTCTGTGGTGCGTAGTGTGTGATGTGGGAATGACAAGCGAACCTGGCGAGCTTTGCGTTCACATTGTCCTAAAAAAGTGAAGCAGACCACGGAATTCAAGCGAACCGAACTCAGACCACCTCTCGAGATGGTCTCAGTTCGGTTCACTTTGGGGGCTCTTTTGACAGTCTGAGTTCCTTTAGAGTGTTCACACTGCACAAAAAATTAAGTGAACCGCAATGAGTTCACAAAAATTGTCTGAAAGGGAATAAGTGTGAAAACACCCTAAGTCTTTGGGATAATAAAGTGGAATTTGGCCTTGTAAATAGAATGAGACAAAGCAATATAGAGATGTACTATTAATATTAATAACTATTAAGTTTGATTAATTCTCCCAAAAGGGTTTGGCCAGCTTATGGACATAAGCTTTTCTGTAACAGCAGAATTAGAGCTAAAAACGGGTAACTTCATCCAAAATAAAATCCTGGAGATGCTGTGAGCTGCAGGATTCATGACTGTATTGTCTGAGTTCGAAACATACATCAATCAGGTACACAGTCCTACCGATAGCATGCTTGCCAGATTAGCTCTTTTCAAATACAAAAATACTGTACGTCATATTCGTACTTTTCTTTTTGGCTGGTGTGGGTGAGGGGATGGACGGAGTCAGGCGCAGGAGTGTGAAGAAGGAATATGCTTTATTCAGCCCAATTAGGTAGTCCGCAGCAATGCGTAAACACAATCCCACTGCGATTTAAATGCGTACTGGGAACCAAACATACACGGGTAAATATTCCCGGCGATAAAATAACAAAATGCTCAACCGAGCATGCGATACCTCCACAAAGTAACAATCACACACAAAGACAAGGGGGGCAGAGGGAATACTTATACAGGTACTGATGAGGGGATATGAACCAGGTGTGTGTAATAGACAAGACAAAACAAATGGAATGATGAGATGAGGAGCGGCAGTGGCTAGAAGGCCGGTGACGACGAACGCCGAGTCATATATTGCGAACTGTACATTTTGGTGCGCTATGGTCTCTGTTGAGAGGTCTGGAGCTTTATGGCACAGGTGGTAGTGCGCTTGCCTTGTATTTGGACAGTGCTTGGTTTTAGGTCCAATGCCAGCTGTTTGATTCGGTACTTGTAAATCTGTGCAACCTGTACATTTTGAATTCTAACTGTAATCAGTGTTCGGATATGCTCCTGGCCATACAACAGATTCCTTTCAATTAATGAAACCCTGTCTGTTCCATTATTCCTTTATATTTTACTGTGTTACTTTCCACATCAAGTTTTCCATGTAAGTATAGAAATTCCAGAGAAAGATAGTAGACTATTCTCGAAGATCAACTAATTTGAGTGGTCCTCGTTGACATATTATGGCGTCGTTTGTTTTGCTTTCTTGGCCATATTTGGATATGTTCTGAGGAAACACTTGGCTTGGAAGCCTTTAGGGCATCTTTCTGGTTTCACAGTTCTCAGTGTGAGCTCTCAGATGTGAGAGGAGAGGGAGCTGGTCTTGCCAGAGGCTGTGGTGCCAGTGTTGCTGTGAATTCCATCCCCAGCTGTGTGTGTGTGTGTGTGTGAGAGAGAGAGAGAGAGAGAGAGAGAGAGAGAGAGAGAGAGAGAGAGAGAGAGAGACAGAGAGAGAGGGGGATGGAGAGAGAGAGAGAGAGAGAGAGAGAGAGAGAGAGAGAGAGAGAGAGAGAGAGAGAGAGAGAGAAAGAGAGGATGATGGATGGGCGTAAGCCGCGAGCACTGGCTCTGAGTGTCACATGTTCAATCCCAGTTGGGTCGCGTGTTCAATCCCACTTGTTTTTGTGTTTTTATTTTTTTAACCCCTATCCCAAACCTTAACCCTTACTTTAACCATTCAGAATGAATGCCTAAACTTTTGAAATTTGACGTTTATCCCCCCCTGGACAAACGTTGAATACTGAAGTCAAACCGTGTCAAAGCGTGAGATCTTGTAGTGCTATTCAATTAAACCTGTAATGTTTATGCAGTGTCCTGGTTTGAAATGACAACACTTACTCTTCTTACTCTGAAACCTGGAAACTGCATCTGTGACCAGAGTTTACCTGCTAGTAGGGGATTTTTACAGTAACCAGTCTGTACTTTTACTTGATATTGGGCAAAAGAGCTATTGCATAAATACTACAATGCAGAATGGATTGATCTGCAGAGCCTTCCCACTGGGCACAGCCATCAGTTCAAACATCTAATTTTGACTTACATTTGGTTGAGTTATCAACTAACGTGAATTCAATGGGAAATCAACATATTAATCTTCTCTTTGTGCCAGACTGGTTTCAAATGCCTTCTGTTTCATTTTTCTGTATTTATTTATCTGTATATGTTATGTATGTATGTATGTATGTATGTATGTATGTATGTATGTATGTATGTATGTATGTATGTATGTATGTATGTATGTATGTATGTATGTATGTATGTATGTATGTATGTATGCATGTATGTACAGTATGTGTATATATACAGTGTATATGTACAGTTGAAGTCGGAAGTTTACATACACTTAGGTTGGAGTCATTAAAACTCGTTTTTCAACCACTCCACAAATTTCTTGTTAACAAACTATAGTTTTGAAAGTCAGTTAGGACATCTACTTTGTGCATGACACAAGTCATTTTTCCAACAATTGTTTACAGACAGATTATTTCAATTATAATTCGCTGTATCACAATTCCAGTGGGTCAGAAGTTTACATACACTAAGTTGACTGTGCCTTTAAACAGCTTGGAAAATTCCAGAAAATGATGTCATGGCTTTAGAAGCTTCCGATAGGCTAATTGACATCATTTGAGTCAATTGGAGGTGTACCTGTGGATGTATTTCAAGGCCTACCTTCAAACTCAGTGCGTCTTTGCTTGACATCATGGGAAAATCAAAAGAAATCAGCCAAGATCTCAGAAAAAGAATTGTAGACCTCCACAAGTCTGGTTCATCCTTGG
The DNA here is from genome assembly GCF_964263955.1 of Coregonus lavaretus. Lineage (NCBI taxonomy): Eukaryota > Metazoa > Chordata > Actinopteri > Salmoniformes > Salmonidae > Coregonus > Coregonus lavaretus. Next base: position 40,234,816 of record NC_140003.1, on the reverse strand, counting down.
GAGCAATTTCCAAACGACTGAAGGTACCACGTTCATCTGTACAAACAATAGTACGCAAGTATAAACACCATGGGACCATGCAGCCGTCATACCGCACAGGAAGGAGACGCGTTCTGTCTCCTAGAGATGAACGTACTTTGGTGTGAAAAGTGCAAATCAATCCCAGAACAACAGCAAAGGACCTTGTGAAGATGCTGGAGGAAACATGTACAAAAGTATCTATATCCACAGTAAAACGAGTCCTATATCGACATAACCTGAAAGGCCGCTCAGCAAGGAAGAAGCCACTGCTCCAAAACCGCCATAAAAAAGCCAGACTACGGTTTGCAGCTGCACATGGGGATAAATATCGTACTTATTGGAGAAATGTCCTCTTGTCTGATTAAACAAAAATAGAACTGTTTGGCCATAATGACCATCGTTACGTTTGAAAGAAAAAGGGGGTGGCTTGCATGCCGAAGAACACCATCCAAACTGTGAAGCACGGGGGTGGCAGCATCATGCTGTGGGGGTGCTTTGCTGCAGGAGGGACTGGTGCACTTCAGAAAATAGATGGCATCATGAGGAAGGAAAATTATGTGGATATATTGAAGCAACATCTCAAGACATCAGTCAGGAAGTTAAAGTTTGGTCGCAAATGGGTCTTCCAAATTGACAATGACCCCAAGTGTACTTCCAAAGTTGTGGCAAAATGGCTTAAGGACAACAAAAGTCAAGGTATTGGAGTGGCCATCACAAAGCCCTGACCTCAATCCTATAGAAAATGTGTGGGCAGAACTCAAAAAGCGTGTGCGAGCAAGGAGGCCTACAAACCTGATTCAGTTACACCAGCTCTGTCAGGAGGAATGGGCCAAAATTCACCCCTTATTGTGGGAATCTTGTGGAAGGCTACCCGAAACATTTGACCCAAGTTAAACAATGTAAAGGCAATGCTACCAAATACTAATTGAGTGTATGTAAACCTGACTCACTGGGAATGTGATGAAAGAAATAAAAGCTGAAATAAATCACTCTCTCTGCTATTATTCTGACATTTCACATTCTTAAAATAAAGTGTTGATCCTAACTGACCTAAGACAGGGAAGTTTTACTAGTATTAAATGTCAGGAATTGTGAAAAACTGAGTTTAAATGTATTTGGCTAAGTTGTATGTAAACTTCCGACTTCAACTGTATGTATGTATGTATGTTTAGATATAGCCAGAGAGGAAGAGGCAAAGCGAGAGGGATAACTGGGTCCAAAATCTATCTTCTCCAGAAGGTGGCGTTTTTTTTGCTTTTTTTTGCTCACCAAGCGAGGAGTTTTTGTATGGAGGTCAATGAGAGAGTGTCGATTTTGGTTAACAAAAAATGTTATGGCTTATTTGCTACATGTGGCTTATTTGATCGAACATATGTTTCGTAATAATTAGGTTGTCACGAGTGTACTTATATAAGTAGGACACTTGACATCCCGGCAACTTTGAGAAAAAACACTTTATATCGGAGTTGGCTGGGCTCCCTGCCTGTGCCATTAAACCCCTACAACTAATCCAGAACGCCGCAGCCCGTCTGGTGTTCAACCTTCCCAAATTCTCTCACATCACCCCGCTCCTCCGCACACTCCACTGGCTTCCAGTTGAAGCTCGCATCTGCTACAAGACCATGGTGCTTGCCTACGGAGCTGTGAGGGGAACGGCACCTCCGTACCTTCAGGCTCTGATCAGTCCCTTCACCCAAACGAGGGCATTTGCGTTCATCCACCTGTGGCCTGCTGGCCCCACTACCTCTGCGGAAGCACAGTTCCCGCTCAGCCCAGTCAAAACTGTTCGCTGCTCTGGCACCCCAATGGTGGAACAAGCTCCCTCACGACGCCAGGACAGCGGAGTCACTCACCACCTTCCGGAGACACTTGAAACCCCACCTCTTTAAGAAATACCTGGGATAGGATAAAGTAATCCTTCTACCCCCCCTTACCCCACCCCAAAAATAAATAAAACATTACAAAAATGGTAAAATGGTGTCCCACTGGCTATCATAAGGTGAATGCACCAATTTGTAAGTCGCTCTGGATAAGAGTGTCTGCTAAATGACGAAAGTGGTTCTCTGTAGCTCAGCTGGTAGAGCTTGTACCGCCAAGGGTTCGAGCCCCAGGACCACCCATACACAAAAATGTATGCACGCATGACTGTAAGTCGCTTTGGATAAAAGCGTCTGCTAAATGGCATATTATTAAAATGTAAATGAGTTGTGCCTGGTCGTTGCTAGTTACCACAGCCACAAAGTCATAAACCCTGACTTTTTCTACAATTTGTCTTCTTAAAATGTGATTTTAAACCTAACCCTAACTTTAACCACACTGCTAACATAATGCCTAACCATAACCTTAATTAAAGACCAAAAAGCAAATGTTTGCTTTCATAATTTACGATATAGACAATTTTGACTTTGTGGCTGTGGAAACTGTTGTGCCTCTTGTTCACATGCATATTTGCCCTCTCATTAGCTAGAATGGTCCCACCTGATCTTGTCTCCTCCTGACTGCCTTCCATTTTTGAAGACATTTATTTTCATTTTTAGAGCGGCCACTAGAGTATCTGGTCAATATAATGGATAATTTGTGATATAGCTAGCTAGCTAGCTAGTCAAGGTGAGCCGAAGAATATACCTAACATTACATTTTGTTAACGTAGCTAGCTAGTTATCTAAATCATAACTAGCGGGTTGAAAATAGAGTTATTTTAACTTAAATTTAAACACAGCTAATGTTAGCTAGCTAGCGTGTGACGTTTCTACTGTTTTGACAGCAGCACAGGCTGGAGCAAATATAGCTACAGTCAGGGGCGGTGTGTTAATTAGGGCGATATGGGCGACACACTGCCAAACGGGAAAAGGAAGGGAGTTTTTTCTAATCAATTATATTACGGCAACAGTAGTTATCAGTGTTCTAATCTAGATGTCTGATCTGCCACTAAATGTCCAATCAGGCTAAAGTCGTGCTTCAAATGTCCCCGCCCGTTTTGGGGCGATTTCAGTCAGGTTGAAAATCGCCCAGAAGTCTCTCATAGCCTCTAATGTAAAATCAATTTTTTTCAAATATCAGAGCTTTCAATACAATCTCTATGGGTTTCTGAGGGCTTGCACTTACGCGCTTTCGTCATACGTAACATAACCATGAACGTAACTAAGAAAAGAGCGGGTAGCCTCATCAATCAATTCACTACTACTGTCAAAATGGCTAGCCTTCAGTGCAACTCGATTGTCTCTTTGAAAGAAGTTCCTTTTTGTCGGCGAACAAATGAAGATAAATTGGCAACGAAACAATTAGGACCTCCCAGACCAAATTTAATAATTCAACAGGTTTCTACTAAGCAGAGTCGTGAACACTGTCTACAAGAATCGAGACGACCTCATAGAATGTTTTGAAGCCTTCGGACGGGTTCATTGGGTTCATTTGACCAGCCCACCGTGAGAGAGGCATCTGGCTACGTGAGGATGCTACATGATGAAGATTTTATTTTTTTCCTGCGGCTTTTTCACAAAATCAAGCCCCACGTCGACATTCTGTACCAGAAGCTACAGAAGAAGGACATCGATGCTGTCTTTATCAAACGTGCCCTCGACAGCTTCACAAGCAGTGTGCAGGCCATAAGGTAAGATTAAACAATATCATTAGATCTTTCTCAAAGCAGAGCTTTATTTGAAAATGTATGCATGAAAGGAGACTGCATTTGTGTTTGAAATTACATTATTGTCATTATATATGGCCAGTGGTGTAATCTAGCTTATTTTATATACTATGTGTACTGTACAGTGGTGCTCATAAGTGTATGAACACATTCTAAAGTTGACTAAAAAGAGGAATAAAAAAATTAAAAAATCATCTTTTGGAAATTGATCTTAATGACTTAATTAAAAAAGTTGGAAAATCCAACCTTTAAGGACACCAATTTTCTTTTCTTTTTAATTCCTCTTTTTAGTCAACTTTAGCATGGGATCATAAGCTTATGAGCACCACTGTATACTGTGCTGAACATCCAGGCTATGTGAGACACAAAGGCTAACTTAAACACTAAAGACTTTATGCATCCCTGCCCATTTTAAGTGGAACTGAAGTATTTGTACTATACATGGATACATTGCATATACCTGTGCATCACATAGACAACAGTACTGTACAAAGCCAACAAACACATTGGTCTGTTTGCCTTCAGGGACTCCTCTCAACAGCAGCTGCAAGAAGCAACAGGAGCCAAAAGACCCAGAACAGCTTTGAGAGAAGAGGAGAAGCAGAGGCTGTCTGAAGAGGTCTGCAACACCATCCTGGATCACACCAAAGAAAGGTTATCTTTCTCTGGCCACCTTGTGAGTGCTACCTTACTGCAAGCAGACATGTTTGAAAGGTACTGCCATTCATTTCCTGATGAGGCTCTGAATGCCACTGTGAATGCATACCCCATGCTGAGCAAGGCAAAGCTCAAGACAGAACTATCTCTGATCTATGAGAATCCTGAATTCAAGGGATGCTGTGGTGCACTGGCACTGTACCAGGTTCTCATGAGCTACCACCTCCAGGAGACGTTCTCTGAGACTGTGACTCTGTTGAACATCCTCATAACTACTCCCATGACAACAGCTGAAGCTGAGAGATGTTTCTCAACTTTGACACGAGTTAAGACATTCCTGCGAAATTCAATGGGCCAGGAACGTCTGAATGCACTGGCCATGCTTTCCATGGAGAGGGAACTAGTCCTCAGCATGCCTGATTTCAATGAGAAAGTAATTGAACGCTTTGCTGTATTGAAACAGAGAAGAGAACAGTTTCAGTACAAGTAATGTAGCCTCTCTCTCTCTTTGTCCCTCCCTGTCTGTCTCTTTAACACACACACGCCCAAATCAGTTCACAGTTGATGTTGTTTAAAATAGTTATTTTTCATTTAAAAAAAGTAAAAAAAAAATATTACATTTACATTTACATTTTAGTCATTTAGCAGACGCTCTTATCCAGAGCGACTTACAGTTAGCGAATAGATCTTTTTTTTTTTATACTGGCCCCCCGTGGGAATCAAACCCACAACCCTGGCGTTGCAAACGCCATGCTCTATCAACTGAGCTACATCCCTGCCGGCCATTCCCTCCCCTACCCTGGACGACGCTGGGCCAATTGTGCGCCGCCCCATGGGTCTCCCGGTCGCGGCCGGCTGCGACAGAGCCTGGATTCAAACCAGGATCTCTGGTGGCACAGTTAACACTGCGATGCAGTGCCTTAGACCACTGCGCCACTCGGGAGACTAATTCTGTTCATGTTCATTTTTACAAATCTATACAATTGGCCAGAATATGGTTGTTCGTTTTTACAAAGCCATACAGATAGCTGTGTTTACCTTTTCTAGAAATTACTTTCAAATTCTGTTTTCAGGCAAAATGTCTATCACTGTTCATTTTCACAAATCTATACAAGAGGGCAGAATATGGAAGTCTATAAAAATGTCTTATTACCAATAACTTGCATCAATGTTTTCAGTAGCCTCTATCAAAAGCTCCTGCTTGCTTGTTGTGAATTATGCTCAGGTGCACATATTTCCAATTCAACCATGAGGCAAAAAATGTGGTAAAAGCTCTTGTTGATCCTGCAATCTGAACAAATACCAAGATGCTGTATTTTCAGCTGATATTTCATTTGTTTATGGAAATGCATATTGTTTATGCAGTGTTGAGGAATGTGAAAGAACACCCTTGATTATTTTTACTGTGATAACTTATTTTGATTTTGTAAGCCAACACTTTTGAGAACAGTCAATAAATGCTTCTGGTATTGACTTATATGCTGCCCCTGTCTTCATGTTGTTGCTGGACATATTTAAAAAAAAATGTGTGTAGGTCACCTAAATCATCAGAAAAAATGCCCCCCCTGAGAATTTTTTCAGGAGCCGCCACTGGCTACAGTATGCCAGAGGTACATTTATGTAGGATTAACAATGCATGAATGCAACAACATTCTATAAATCAGGGGTTCCCAAACTTTTTTGGCCCGACCCCATTTTGATATCATCCATGTAAAAAAAGTGATGGAATCAACGGACAATGTTAACCTTTTTAATTGGGGCTATCACAGTCTATTACAAATCAGTCTGACAGTATTTTTGAGAGTATTTCAATCTGAAGGAAGTATGGTCTAGAGTATGGTCTAAATGCATCATCAGGCAATCATTTTGTATGATCTTCTGTGTAGAAAATAACATCTTTGATGCCTGGTCTTGTCCACTCTGTTCTAATGAGTCCTGTGCAGCTTGTGGGCATTGTGGGCACTGTTTATTACAACCGCATCTAGCGGCTACCTGAGGTTATTAACGTAACCCCGGTTCTATGAGCCAAGTGCACATTATTTTTTCAAAGTTTCTCTCGCGTCTCAATTTTTCAAGACCCCTGATTTGGGAAACGCTGCTATAAGTGCATCAGATGGATTGTGTTTTGTAATTATATGTCACGTGCTCAATGTCATTTCTTGACAGTAGGCTAACACGGATAAAATAAGATGATATATTGTCATAAAATAGACTGCTTGTGCATTGTTACCTCTGGAATTGTGAAATGTACAGTGCACTATTAAAGGGAGTGCTCCTCATCTCAGCTTGTTACCTGTATAAAAGACACCTGTCCACAGAAGCAATCAATAAATCAGATTCCAAACTCTCCAAGGATGTCAGGGAAAATATTGTAGACCTACACAAGGCTGGAATGGGCTACAAGACCATCGCCAAGCAGCTTGGTGAGAAGGTGACAACAGTTGGTGCGATTATTCGCAAATGGAAGAAACACAAAATAACTGTCAATCTCCCTCGACCTGGGGTTCCATGCAAGATCTCACCTCGTGGAGTTGCAATGATCATGAGAACGGTGAGGAATCAGCCCAGAACTACACGGGAGGATCTTGTCAATGATCTCAAGGCAGCTGGGACCATAGTCACCAAGAAAACAATTGCTAACACACTACGCCGTGAAGGACTGAAATCCTGCAGCGCCCGCAAGGTCCCCCTGCTCAAGAAAGCACATATACATAGCCGTCTTAAGTTTGCCAATGAACGTTGTGGTCAGATGAGACCAAAATGGAGCTCTTTGGCATCAACTCAACTCGCCGTATTTGGAGGAGGAGGAATGCTGCCTATGACCCCAAGAACACCATCCCCACCGTCAAACATGGAGGTGGAAACATTATGCTCTGGGGTGTTTTTCTGCTAAGGGGACAGGACAACTTCACTGCATCAAAGGGACGATGGACGGGGCCAAGTACCGTCAAATCTTGGCATTGAAAATGGGTCGTGGATGGGTATTTCAGCATGACAATGACCCAAAACACACGGCCAAGGCAACAAAGGAGTGGCTCAAGAAGAAGCACATTAAGGTCCTGGAGTGGCCTAGCCAGTCTCCAGACCTTAATCCCATAGAAAATCTGTGGAGGGAACTGAAGGTTCGAGTTGTCAAACGTCAGCCTCGAAACCTTAATGACTTGGAGAAGATCTGCAAAGAGGAGTGGGACAAAATCCCTCCTGAGATGTGTGCAAACCTGGTGGCCAACTACAAGAAACATCTGACCTCTGTGATTGCCAACAAGGGTTTTGCCACCAAGTACTATGTCATGTTTTGCAGAGGGTTCAAATACTTATTTCCCTCATTAAAATGCAAATCAATTCATAACATTTTTGACATGCGTTTTTCTGGATTTTTGTTGTTGTTATTCTGTCTCTCACTGTTCAAATAAACCTACCATTAAAATTATAGACTGATCATTTCTTTGTCAGTGGGCAAACGTACAAAATCAGCAGGGGATCAAATACTTTTTTCCCTCACTGTCTAGCTAGTTAACAAGTGTCTATTTAGTGTTGATAAGTTTAACTGCCAGTGCCATTATGACCTATTATACAACGGTGGTTCAAATCCTGAATGCTGACTGGTTAAAACCGCATTCCACCCGGTGGCTATTGAACGAGTTACCACCGGCTAAATCTATGACTTTAAAATGCCTATTTACTCTGTTCCATCTGACTGCACAATCCACTGTCTCATCAGCCCAGCCAGACAATTTATAAACTTGATCTCCAATATCATTTACATTTTAGTCATTTAGCAGACGCTCTTATCCAGAGCGACTTACAGTTAGTGAATACATTTTTTATATATTTTTTATATATATATATATTTTTTTTACTGGTCCCCCATGGGAATCGAACCCACAACCCTGGCGTTGCAAACGCCATGCTCTATCAACTGAGCTACATCCCTGCCGGCCATTCCCTCCCCTACCCTGGACAACGCTAGGCCAATTGTGCGCTGACCATGAGTCTCCCGGTCGCGGCCGGCTGCGACAGAGCCTGGATTCGAACCAGGATCTCTAGTGGCACAGCTAGCACTGCGATGCAGTGCCTTAGACCACTGCGCCACTCAGGAGACTCACTATAAAAACATCTAGACATTATCTCACATTTCTTTTAGACTAACATTTCGTTTTCAACAGCGGACATTTGTATAAACCTTGCTGTCTGTCTCTCCGACATTTGCAACATTGTTTCAATATTCAAATTTGATCTCCAGCCGTCCATAGTAATGAACGAGTCGGGACGAGACAGGCAGGCAGCGTTTCTCAGCCAGTCCAAATCATGAATCAGCTGGCATCATTTTTATGGCTATATACAAAGAAATGTCAATTGAAAAAAGGTAAAAGGAAATGAAGTGCAGTTAGTGCAGTCTTTCCAGCTTCAGTTTGAAGTGATTGTGTTAGCTGTGTTGTTGGCTAGCTCCTCTGAACAACAGTGTCCTGACGAGAGAGCACATTTTCTATGCCAGGCGAAATTGCGCCTCATTAGCTCATTGTTATGGATGTATCCAAATAAATGTCACAAGAAAACAGCTTAAACAAATGCAAATGCAGCTACTGTTGTTATTCTGGCTGCACTGTTTGACGTGACTGTAAGTTAGCCGTAGTTGGCTAGCTAGCAAGCAAGGGATAAGAACGTTGCCAGCCAGTATGGCAATGGAACATTTAGAATGAACGACTGGGTCGCGTCCATAGATATAGAACAAAAAGACTGAATGACTGGGTCACATCTCTGGCAACCAAACCAATAGAATGAACGTTCAGCCGGCTTGGGTAACAACCCTAGATTTGTTTCGGGACTATATCGTGGAAGGATGAAATAGTATGAATAAATTAATCAAAATAAAATGTTTTATGAAAATATGTCAATCGTTATTTAAATATGTTACTAACCCGTTGTATAAAAGTGATAAGGCCCTCGAAGCCGGTATTTGGAAGATATATTGGCATGGTTTGCCGGTCCTCGACTTCGTCTCGGCCTAACAACAGCTGTGCCAATATATCCTCCAAACACCGGCTTCTCGGGCATTAGCACTTAAATGAGTGGCTCTTACACAGCCCACTCCAATTTGTATACCGCCCCAACAGATCCACAGATAATGCAATCTCAATTGCACTCCACACTGCCCTTTCCCACCTGGACAAGATGAACACGTACGTGAGAATGCTATTCATTGACTGCAGCTCAGCGTTCAACAGCATGGTGCTCACAAAGCTCATCACTAAGCTGACCCTGGGACTAAACACCAACCTCTGCAACTGGATCCTGGACTTCCTGACGGGCCGCCCCCCAGGTGGTAAGGGTAGGTAACAACACATCTGCCACGCTGATCCTCAACACGGGGGCCCCTCAGGGATGCGTGCTCAGTCCCCTCCTGTACTCCCTGTTCACCATTGACTGCATGGTCAGGCACGACTCCAATACCTTCATTAAGTTTGCCAACGACACAACAGTGGTAGGCCTGATCACCGACAACGAAGAGACAGCCTATAGGGAGGAGGTCAGAGACCTGGCCGTGTGGTGCCGGGATAACAACCTCTCCCTCAACGTAATCAAGACAAAGGAGATGATTGTGGACTACAGAAAAAAAAAGAGGATTGAGCAGCTAATCAAATCAAATCAAACCAATTTGTATTTGCCACATGCGCTGAAAACAACAGGTGTAGACATTACAGTGAAATGCTTACTTACAAGCCCTTAACCAACAATGCAGTTTTTGTGGGTAAAGTTAAAGTGGCAACCCAAACTATTTGCATTGTCCCCCCCACCCCACCCCCTCTTTTACGCTGCTGCTACTCTGTTTATTATCTATGTATAGTCATTTTAGCTCTAACCACATGTAGATATTACCTCAATTACCTCAACTAACCGGTGCCCCCGCACATTGACTCTGTACCGGTACCCCCTGTATATAGCCTCCCTACTGTTATTTTATTTTACTGCTGCTCTTTAATTATTTTTTATTTTTATTTTTTACTTATCTATTTTTTACTTGACACTTTTTTTCTTAAAACTGCATTGTTGGTTAAGGGCTTGTAAGTAAGCATTTCACTGTAAGGTCTACACAAGTTGTATTCGGTGCATCTGGCAAATACAATTTGATTTGATTTGATTTGACTTTGCCCACAGGAGGCCCTGACTGAGCCCTTTCAACCCCCAGCTCCCACACAACTCCCAAGGGCTCATCACAACCATATTTCTGCCATTTTCATGTAGTATTTACGATTTACCTTTATGGTCGCTCATGCTTGAGACTCTGCTTTTGTGTAATGTCTAATCGTCTCTTCTCATTGTTTCTGTGCAATCTTCGAATATCAGGTTGAGGCTGTCCTCTGAGATAGCTGGCTTGGCTGCAGGGATGCTGGCACTAACACACACGGGAGAACCACCCCCTGCTCTGTGAACACGAGCTTCAGTGAGCAGTGTCTCAACACGCCCCCCTCCTCCATGGGGGGGGCCCTACACCCCAGGTTCCTCTGCTTCCACTGGGAGGAGGAACGCCCTACACCCCTCGCTACGGGACTCCGTTCTCACAGGACTCAGGCTACGCTGTTGCCAGGTCGGTCTATCATGTCACCACACATGAAGTTCCCTCTCAGGAAATAAAAGTTATTTGAATTTGAATTGAAACACCCTGCACCCTGTTGGGGTGACATTTTTGGGGTCTTTGGAAGATAATACAAAAAACAATAACATGAGGTTATAACATTCATAACAGTAGCCTTGAAAACACAGACCCTAGGCAAGTGACTAGGGTCTTTGGTTTCAATTACAGACTTTTAGAAAATTGTTCCGTGGTGCGTCCTCTTCAGACCAGTGGTGTAAAGTATTAAGTAAAAATAATAAAGTAGTTTTTTTGGGGTATCTGTACTTTACTATTTATATTTTTGACAACGTTTACTTTTACTTCACTACATTCCTAATGAAAATAATGTACTTTTTACTCCATACATTTTCCCTGACACCCAAAAGTACTCATTATATTTTGAATGCTTAGCAGGACAGGAAAATTGTCAAATTCACGCACTTATCAAGAGAACATCACTGGTCATCCCTACTGCCTATGATCTGGTGGACTCACTAAACACATGCTTCATTTGTAAATTATGTCTGAGTGTTGGAGTGTGCCCCTGGCTATCTGTAAATAAAAATGGTGCCCTTTGGTTTGCTTAATATTTGAAATGATTTATACTTTTACTTTCGATACTTAAGTATATTTTAGCAATTACATTTACTTTTGATACTTAAGTATATTTAAAAACAAATACTTTTAGACTTTACTCAAGTAGTATTTTAATGGGTGACTTTCACTTTTACTTGAGTCATTTTCTATTAAGGTATCTTTACTTTTACTCAAGTATGACAATTGGGTACTTTTTCCACCACTGCTTCAGACAGACAACTCTCCCAACAAATCATAAGGCAGACAAAGCCAGTACGTCGTGATTCGAAACCAAAGTTTGCAGGCAAAACCTTTGCAGTGATTTTAGTGAAGGTAGTTGATGCAAACTAGCCACTTGCGAAATGCACTCAATAAAAATAACCTCCGTGATCTCCATCTTGCTAGCTACTATTTAGTGTTTTATTCAAGCGGATAAGGTAGTGACGTAGACAGTGACGTAGTTCCTCTATGCCGAACTGATGTTCTATTACATACAGACGCTGTTAAATCGGAGCATTTGTTATGCCTAATCTAGAGAGACTAGCATAACAACTCAGAGTTCAGCAATTATCCACGTGTGTTGTTATTATGAAAAAGTATATAAATTGTTCTATTCCTGAGGATCACAATATTAAATGTGGCAACTTTTGTTTTATCCAAACCCTTTTTCCATCATTGTGTTTCTGTCAGGCAGGTTGGATACAGCGCTGGGCTGTTGACCAGCAGTGGCTACACTCCCCAGGACGTTGACCTCCTCCGCCGTCTCCTCAGTCGGGGCATACAAAGCTCCCCGTTACCCGGAGGACCTCCATGCACCTTCTCAAGACCCCTATCACAGGGGTCGCCCCACGTACCCCCTACTGCCCCCTTCCGTCCTAATGAGCCCCCACTCTACCCCACATATCCTAACGCTGGAGGGGCTGGAGAGCACATGGCACCCCCCCCCTGCAGGGCCTCCACCGCCCCTTGCACCCCTTGCACCCCAGGCCAACAGGGACCCCAAGCCACCACTCACACAACCACAGCAGCTACCACAGGTGTTTACAGTTTGTGAAAAGCGCAAGGTGAAATTCAGTGTAATATTGATAAGAGCTGTGAATATCAGTGACAAAAAAGCTTTGCACTGGTATCGTGATACTACTCGGTATCATGATACTTTGGCTTGGCATTGTATTGTGGGTAATATTTTGGCATTGGGACAACCCTAATAAATAATGTATTTGATATGGGTTAAGTCACGTTTCAGGTGAACCCTGGGTCCATTTTGACACGTGTAAGATGTTTGCAATCATCTGTTTGAGTGTTCATGTGTTAGTGACAGTAGTTTCAATTCCACACCAATTTTAGACAAGGGTGTTTGCAATAGCCTGTTTCCGTGTTTATAGGGACTTTTACTAGGTCTGGAGGTGTTAAAGTTTGTACCAGATACCCCTTTTTAGACTGGTCCCCCAGGTATTTTGCAGGGAGTTTTCCACTTTGGCTCTGTCTTAATGGGATTAATGACAGCACTTTCAGAGATTATTTTGACTATTTTGTTATTTAACAGCAATACTATTTTGTATTACAAGCAATCTAACCTCTTCTCAGTCACTTTTTTCGTAGGTGTTGGACAATGTTGTAAAAAAACAAACATAAAAAATGTATAATTTAAAGAATCTGTTGTCGTAATACTTGAATGTTAATGTGTTTAATGCATGCACATAAAAAAGGATGCCTCAGTCATGACTCCAAATGCTCAGAGCTGGCTCTTCCTGTAGTCATGAATCCTGCAGCTCACAGCATCTCCAGGATTTTATTTTGGATGAAGTTACCCGTTTTTTAGCTCTAATTCTGCTGTTACAGAAAAGCTTATGTCCATAAGCTGGCCAAACCCTTTTGGGGGAATTAATCAAACTTAATAGTTATTAATATTAATAGTACATCTCTATATTGCTTTGTCTCATTCTATTTACAAAGCCAAATTCCACTTTATTATCCCAATGACTCAGGGTGTTTTCACACTTATTCCCTTTCAGACAATTTTTGTGAACTCATTGCGGTTCATTAAATGTTTTGTGCAGTGTGAACACTCTAAAGGAACTCAGACTGTCAAAAGAGCCCCCAAAGCGAACCGAACTGAGACCATCTCGAGAGGTGGTCTGAGTTCGGTTCGCTTGAATTCCGTGGTCTGCTTCACTTTTTTAGGACAATGTGAACGCAAAGCTCGCCAGGTTCGCTTGTCATTATTCCCACATCACACACTACGCACCACAGACTAGACTACTGCAACACCGTTTCCCCTGCCATAAACCCTCACATTGGTGCCACAAAAGAGAGACGATGATGTGCAGGTTCGCGTAAAAAAATGTGTGCTGTTTTTGGATATTGATTAGCGATTGTCAAGGACGCACATAAATTCCATAATGTGTGGAGTTTTTAGTTCAGATTATTTGTTTGCAATATGTGATCTATAGGCTAAGAGAGCTTCATAAACTGTTTATCGATTGTGCGGTTAGAATAGTGTGAGAAGACAACATATTTGATGAGAATCACAGCATAAGGTACAAAATCTATTATAGCTCTTAAAGGGGCACTAGCCTACCCTGGGTGCACAATTTTCAATTACAGCTTTATTTATTCTGCAGTTATTCTGTTGCTTTTTATTTCGTTACCAATGAAATTGACATGTTAATAGTACTGTCACGACTTCCTCCGAAGCTGCCTCCTCTCCTTGTCCGGGCAGGCTTCGGCGTTCGTCGTCACCGGCCTTCTAGCCACTGCCGCTCCTCATCTCATCATTCCATTTGTTTTGTCTTGTTTATTACACACACTTGGTTCATATCCCCTCATCAGTACCTGTATAAGTGTTCCCTCTGCCCCCTTGTCTTTGTGTATGATTGTTTATTGTGGAGGAGAGAGAAGCTCGGTGGAGCTCCGTGTATTTTGTATCGCCGGGAATATTCCCAGTGTGCCTTGTATTTTCCAGTGTGCCTGTTTTGCGCGCTGGAGTGTTTTTACGCATTACTGTGTATCTCTGTGTTTCAGAATAAATCATGTTATTCTGTGATTTACCCTCCTGCGCCTGAATCCTTCAAAATCACCTCATCACAACCTCCACATCCAGCTTCTTCACCTGTGGGATCGTCTGAGACCAGCCACCCGGACAGCTGATGAAAATGTAGGTTTGCACAACCAACGGATTTCTGCACAAACTGTCAGAAACCGTCTCAGGGAAGCTCATCTGCGTGCTCGTCGTCCTCACCAGGGTCTTGACCTAACTGCAGTTTGGCGTCGAAACTGACTACAGTGGGCAAATACTCACTTTTGATGGCCACTGGCATGCTGGAGAAGTTGGCTCTTCACAGATGAATCCTGGTTTCAACTGTACCAGGCAGATGGCAGTTTGCTGATGTCAACATTGTGAACAGAGTGCCCCATGGTAGAGGTGGGGTTATGGTATGGGCAGGCATAAGCTACTGACAACGAACACAATTGCATTTTATCGATGACAATTTCAATGCACAGAGATACCGTGACGAGATACTGAGGCCCATTGTTGTGCTATTCATCCACCGCCATCACCTCATGTTTCAGCATGATAATGCACGGCCCAATGTCCCAAGGATCTGTACACAATTCCTGGAAGCTGAAAATGTCCCAGTTCTTCCATGGCCTGCATACACACCAGACATGTCATCCATTGAGCATGTTTGGGATGCTCTGGATTGATGTGTACGACAGCGTGTTACAGTTCCTGCTAATATCCAGCAACTTAGCACAGCCATTGAAGAGGAGTGGGACAAACTTCCACAGGCCACGCTCAACAGTCTGATCAACTCTATGAAAAGGAGATGTCGCGCTGTATGAGGCAAATGGTGGTAACACCAGATACTGACTAGTTTTCTGATCCACGCCCCTACCTTCTTTTAAGGTATCTGTGACCAACAGATGCATATCTGCATTCCCAGTCATGTGAAATCCATGGATTAGGGCCCAATGAATTTATTTCAATTGACTGATTTCCTTATATGAACTGTAACTCAGTAAAATCTTTGAAATTGTTGCGTTCATATTTTTATTTGTCACATGCTTTGTAAACAACAGGTGTAGACGAATAGTGAAATGCTTAGTTACGGGCCCTTCCCAACAATGCAGAGAGAAAAATTTAGAAATAATAGAAAAATAATAACACGTAATAAGAAATACACAACAAGTAAGGATAACTTAGCTATATACACAGGGTACCAGTACCTAGTCGATGTGCAGGGGTACGAGGTAATTGAGGTAGATATGTACAACTATTTAATGAACTATTTAGCAGTCTTATGGCTTGGGGGTAGAAGCTGTTCAGGGTCCTGTTGTTTCCCAACTTGGTGCATCTGTACCGCTTGCCATGCGGTAGCAGAGAGAACAGTCTATGACTTGGGTGGCTGGAGTCTTTGACAATTATTAGGGGCTTCCTCTGACACCACCTGGTATAGATGTCCTGGATGGCAGGGCTCTGCCCCAGTGATGTACTGGGCTGTACACACTACCCGCTGTGTATAACCTGGTGTTTAGTGAAATAGCCATTTATATGCAAGCAAGGCTGCAGCGACAGGTGAGGTTGTGTCTCTCTCTGGCGGGAGATAAGCTTGGCTCATATGGTGTCGAGTAAAGATTAAACCATGTATTTAGATTGTAGGTAGGTAGGTATTGTAGGTAGGTAGTTTATCTAGGTAGTTATTGTAGGTAATAATTGTAGGTAAGTATTGTATTCGGCTGAACCCGGTGAAGCACGAGGCTAGCTAACTCACTACCTGGACCAATAAAGCTAGCTAGCTAGCGGGTAGCTACTGGTAACTATTAGCAACTGTGGATAGTTGTTTCCAATGTTATTCCATGCTTAAGAGTACCTGTAATTATGCATGCTAGCTACCTACCATTCAGCTGTTTTTCTAACCTCATTATCTGAAGCGTTAACGTTAGGTAGTTAGTAGCTACTGTACTCGAAATGTAGCTACCTGGATAGCTAACTAAACAATAGCTGGAACGACCTAGCGTTAATATTTGGAGACGCTTTCTCTCCGTTGGGACAGACGCGAACTGGCTGAATCGATTCAGTGGCTAGCTTTGCACTTAACTGCCTAACAGTAGCTACTAAGGCTAAGCTATAACCTACATGTATTTTTGTTTTGTTTTTACATACTGGTAACCAGAGTCGTTCAAGGGAATTTGGGACATGGGTGACTAGCTAACGTTAGCTTGGGTCTCTGTGTGTTCGTGCCGTGGGAGGAGGGGTTAGTTTGTTGGCAGAGAGCAATGGCTAGCTAGTATGCTAACTATTCTAGCTAACTAACTGGCTGAATAAGTTGACGACGTACTCACTCAAACTGTCAAAACTACCCCAAAACTTTACACAACGTTAGACACGGACACAAATGATCTGCTTGGCGTGTTAACACACTGGTGGTTTGTTGTAACCGAGTATTGGTGCTAAACCGTGTTATTGGAGGCTGGCATGCTAGTTGGCTTTGGCGTCATATGATTCGGTGTACCAAGTTAGCTAGCTGAATAAACTAAGTTAGAGTCTATTCCTAGAAACATTGAACTGCTGTAGTTTACAACAATTATAATTTCTAAAGTGGAAGTTGGGAGAGTTATATTTAAGTGTTTCAGTGAAACGTAAGGGAGGGAGGCCCCGCTCTCTCGCTTTCCCAGATGTTTAGTTAATTTCATTCCGATCTCCTTTGCATTATTGTAGCCTTTCTTTGTAGCCTGTCAACTATGTGTCTGTCTATCCCTGTTCTCTCCTCTCTGCACAGGCCATACAAACGCTTCACACCACGTGGCTGTTGCCACTCTAATCTGGTGGTCCCTGCGCGCACGACCCACGTGGAGTTCCAGGACTCTGGCAGCCTCTGGAACTGCCGTTCTGCGGCCAACAAGGCAGAGTTCATATCAGCCTATGCTACTCTCCAGTCCCTCGACTTCTTGGCGCTGGCGGAAACATGGATTATCACAGAAAACACTGCTACTCCTACTGCTCTTTCCTCGTCTAACCATGTGTTCTCGCATACCCCGAGAGCATCTGGTCAGCGCGGCGGTGGCACAGGAATCCTCATCTCTCCAAAGTGGACATTCTCTCTTTTTCCCCTGAACCATCTGTCTATCTCCTCATTTGAATTCCATGCTGTCACAGTCACTAGCCCATTCAAGCTTAACATCCTTGTCATTTATCGCCCTCCAGGTTCCCTTGGAGAGTTCATCAATGAGCTTGACGCCTTGATAAGTTCCTTTCCTGAGGATGGCTCACCCCTCACAGTTCTGGGTGACTTTAACCTCCCTACGTCTGCCTTTGACTCATTTCTCTCTGCCTCCTTCTTTCCACTCCTTTCATCTTTTGACCTCACCCTCTCACCGTCCCCCCCTACTCACAAGGCAGGCAATACGCTTGACCTCATCTTTACTAGATGCTTTTCTCTTTCCACTCCTTTCATCTTTTGACCTCACCCTCTCACCGTCCCCCCCTACTCACAAGGCAGGCAATACGCTTGACCTCATCTTTACTAGATGCTGTTCTTCTACTAATCTCACTGCAACTCCCCTCCAAGTCTCCGACCACTACTTTGTATCCTTTTCTCTCTCGCTCTCCTCCAACACTACTCACTCTGCCCCTACTCAGATGGTAATGTGCCGTCGCAACCTTCGCTCTCTCTCTCCCGCTACTCTCTCCTCTTCCATCCTATCATCTCTTCCCTCTGCTCAATCCTTCTCCCTCCGATATCCTGATTCTGCCTCCTCAACCCTCCTCTCCTCCTTTTCTGCATCTTTTGACTCTCTATGTCCCCTATCCTCCCGACCGGCTCGGTCCTCCCCTCCTGCTCCGTGGCTTGACGACTCATTGCGAGCTCACAGAAGAGGGCTCCGGGCAGCCGAGCGGAAATGGAGGAAAACTAGACTCCCTGCGGACCTGTCATCTTTTCACTCCCTTCTCTCTACATTCTCTTCCTCTGTTTCCGCTGCTAAAGCCACTTTCTACCACTCTAAAAATCCCCTCCTCTCTTCTCCAGACCATTTCCGGAGACCTTCTCCCTTACCTCACCTCGCTCATCAACTCATCCTTGACCGCTGGCCATGTCCCTTCCATCTTCAAGAGAGCGAGAGTTGCACCCCTCCTCAAAAAACCTACACTCGATCCCTCCGATATCAACAACTACAGACCAGTATCCCTTCTTTCTTTTCTCTCCAAAACTCTTGAGCGTGCCGTCTCTAGCCAACTCTCCTGCTATCTCTCTCAGAATTACCTTCTTGATCCAAACCAGTCAGGTTTCAAGACTGGTCATTCAACTGAGACTGCTCTTCTCTGTGTCACGGAGGCTCTCCGCACTGCTAAAGCTAACTCTCTCTCCTCTGCTCTTATCCTTCTAGACCTTTCCGCTGCCTTTGATACTGTGAACCATTAGATCCTCCTCTCCACCCTCTCCGAGTTGGGCATCTCCGGCGCTGCTCACTCTTGGATTGCGTCCTACCTGACAGGTCGCTCCTACCAGGTGGCGTGGCGTGAATCTGTCTCCGCACCATGTGCTCTCACCACTGGTGTCCCCCAGGGCTCAGTTCTAGGCCCTCTCCTATTCTCTCTATACACCAAGTCACTTGGCTCTGTCATATCATCACATGGTCTCTCCTATCATTGCTACGCAGACCACACACAATTCATTTTCTCCTTTCCCCCTTCTGATAACCAGGTGGCGAATCGCATCTCTGCATGTCTGGCAGACATATCAGTGTGGATGTCGGATCACCACCTCAAGCTGAACCTCGGCAAGACGGAGCTGCTCTTCCTCCCTGGGAAGGACTGCCCGCTCCATGATCTCGCCATCACGGTTGACAACTCCATTGTGTCCTCCTCCCAGAGTGCAAAGAGCCTTGGCGTGACCCTGGACAACATCCTGTTGTTCTCTGCTAACATCAAAGCGATGACCCGATCCTGCAGGTTCATGCTCTACAACATTTGCAGAGTACGACCCTACCTTACACAGAAAGCGGCACAGGTCCTAATCCAGGCACTTGTCATCTCCCGTCTGGATTACTGCAACTCGCTGTTGGCTGGGCTCCCTGCCTGTGCCATTAAGCCCCTACAACTTATCCAGAACGCCGCAGCCCGTCTGGTGTTCGACCTTCCCAAGTTCTCTCATGTCACCCCGCTCCTCCGCACACTCCACTGGCTTCCAGTTGAGGCTCGCATCTACTACAAGACCATGGTGCTTGCCTACGGAGCTGTGAGGGGAACGGCACCTCCTTACCTTCAGGCTCTGATCAGACCCTACACCCAAACGAGGGCACTACGTTCATCCACCTCTGGCCTGCTAGCTCCCCTACCTCTACAGAAGCACAGTTCCCGCTCAGCCCAGTCAAAGCTATTTGCTGCTCTGGCACCCCAATGGTGGAACAAGCTCCCCCACGACGCCAGGACAGCGGAGTCACTGACCACCTTCCGGAGACACTTGAAACCCTACCTCTTTAAGGAATACCTGGAATAGTATAAAGCAATCCTTCTACCCTCCCCTCCCCCACCCCCCCATAAAAAAAAGAAGAAAAAAAGTGGTTGTCCCACTTGCTATCATAAGTTGAATGCACCAATTTGTAAGTGGCTCTGGATAAGAGCGTCTGCTAAATGATGTAAATGTAAATGTTAATATATTGACCACATCCGGACTGAAATTTATTTTGTCATTTTCAAAAATGTTCATCATTACAGTACACACACAATAAGGTTTTAGAGGAAGAGGGATTTGGTTCGGGGAATGTAGAGAACAGGAGTCCAAGCCTCACAGATGGAAATCTGTTCATCCTACAGAAAATAGGAGGCCAGTGCACACATGCTCTGCACACACACACACACACACACACACAGTCTTGTACAGCTAACCTTGTGGGGACACACAATTCAGTCCCACTAACCCTAAACCTAACCCTAACCCGTACTCTTACCCTTACCCTAACCCTAACATTAATCTTAACCCTAACCTTAACACAATAACCTAACCTTAATCCTAACCCTAAACCTAACCCTAGCTCCTAACCCTAACCCTAAGCCTAATCTTAACCCTAAGCCTAACCCTAACCCTAACCCTAAGCCTAACTCTAGCTCCTAATGCAGCAGCTCCTCTTCCGGGGGTCCAGCAACATTAAGGCCGACAACGAACAGTAAATGCAATAAGTCCGAGTTTCACAATAGTCACAGTAGTCTACTAATAGACCAATTTAAATCTAGGTCGTGACCATGATGATTATAATGCGGACAGTGGTTGTCACGTTCGTTCATGAACGGGTCAGACCAAGGCGCAGCGTGATATGCGTACATGTTTATTTTTCCGAATAAACACAATGACAAAACAACAAACGAAACGTGAAGTCCAAGGTACACAAAACAAACATACCTAACACGGAACAAGATCCCTCAACCCACTAGTGCCAATTGGCTGCCTAAGTATGGTCCCCAATCAGAGACAACGAGCTACAGCTGCCTCTGATTGGGAACCACACCGGCCAACATAGATCTACACGATCTAGATCTAAACATAGAAAATGCAACACAGAACATACTACACAGAAAATACACACCCTGACTCAACAAATACGAGTCCCCAGAGTCAGGGCATGACAGTGGTATTATAATTGGTGATGAGGAGGCAGCCAGCCACAGTCGGTGTTGCCTGGGTGTTATTGAGACTCTAATAGTATGCTACAGTAATTATGCTAGATAATGTGACTAGCTTTTAGCTCTTATGAATAGATTATATTACTGTAATGACAGTACTAGGGCATATAGTTGCAGCTAAACTGATCATTAAAATAATGATGATGATGTCTACGATGACAATGGTGATGATTATGAAGCTGTTTCAGCATGCCACAATCTTTTAAAATATAGTGTGTTATGGAACAGTTGCTGTTATAGTTATGGATGGTATTGAATACTCAGAGCAGTATCCTAACTTGAGTTTTTGCACAAATCTCCCATGTGTTTTGACATCAATGCAGGATTTAAATTCAAGTTATGCTCATAGAAGTCATATATTTAAAATTAGCTAAATAAACTAAAGGAAAAATAGTAACACAATAAAAATAACAATAACAAAGTTATATACAAGGGGTATCGGTACCGAGTCAATGTGCAGGGGTATGGGGTAATCGAGGTAATTGAGGTAATATCAGTGGTGTAAAAAGTACCCAATTGTCATACTTGACTAAAAGTAAAGATGCTTTAATAAAAAATGACTTAAGTAAAAGTGAAAGTCACCCAGTAAAATACTACTTGAGTAAAAGTCTAAAAGTATTTGGTTTTAAATATACTTAAGTATCAAAAGTAAATATAATTGCTCAAATATACAAGTATCAAAAGTAAAAGTAAAAGTAAAAGTTGCAATATGTAACTTTCTGGGCGACGCGACCAAATTCACATAGAAATATGTGTTCTAGATCTGTCATTCTCATTGAAAGCAAGTCTAAGAAGCGGTAGATCTGTTCTATGTGCGCTATTTCTATGTTTCCCGTTCTTAAGTTTAGTTTTTGCTTAATTTACTTTCGGTTTTGTACACCAGCTTCAAACAGCTGAAAATGCAATATTTTTGTTTATGGAAAATATATTACACAACGGTTTAGATGGTACAATGATTCCCTACACTATACTTGCATATTTTGTCACAAACTGAAATTAGGTGAATTTTAGCAACCAGTAAATGTGGAACGATTTCTGCATAGTGCATCTTTAAGCAAACCAGACTACACAATGTTCTTGTTTTTTTATTGACAGATAGCCAGGGGCACACTCCAACATTCAGACATAATTTATAAATGAAGCATTTGTGTTTAGTGAATCCGCCAGATCAGAGGCAGTAGGGATGACCAGGGATGTTTTGGAAAAGTGCGTAATTTTGAAGATTTTCCTGTCCTGCTAAGCATTCTAAATGTAACGAGTACTTTTGGGTGTCAGGGAAAATGTATGGAGTAAAAAGTACATTATTTTCTTTAGGAATTGAAGTAAAAGTTAAAGTTGTCAAAAATATAAATAGTAAAGTACAGATACAAAAAAACATATTTAAGTACATGTACGAAACCGGATGCTTGGCGAGATTACGTCGGCAAGTTGATAATCCGCCTTCACCCTCCGTTCTCCTGGCGAACGTGCATACACTGGAGATAACACTGGATGAGCTCCGTTCGAGACTATCCTATCAACGGGACATAAAAAAACTGTAATATCCTATGTTTCACCGAGTCATGGCTGAACAAGGACATGGATAATATACAGTTAGCTGGGTTTCCCATGCACCGGCACGACCGAACAGCAGCCTCCGGTAAGATCAGAGGGGGTGGTGTGTGCCTCTTTTTCAACAACAGCTGGTGCACAATCTCTAATATTAAAGAGGTCTTGAGGTTTTGCTCGCCGGAGTTAGAGTACCTCATGATAAGCTGTCGACCACACTATTTACCAAGAGAGTTTTCATCTATATTCTTTGTAGCGGTCTATTTACCACCACAACCCGATGCTGGCACTAAGACCGCACTCAACGAGCTGTATAAGGCCAATAGCAAACAAGAAAATGCTCATCCAGAGGCAGCACTCTTAGGGGCCAGGGACTTTAATGCAGGAAAACTGAAATCCGTTTTACCAAATTTCTACCAGCATGTCACATGTGCAACTAGAGGGAAAAAAACTCTAGATAACCTTAAATCCAAACACAGAGATGTGTACAAAGCTTTCCCTCGCCCTCCATTTGGAAAATCTGACCATAACTCTATCCTCCTGATTCCTGCTTACAAGCAAAAACTCAAACAGGAAGTACCAGTGATGCGCTCAATACGGAACTGGTCCGATGAAGCAGATGCTAAGCTATAGGACTATTTCGCTAGCACATACTGGAATATGTTCCAGGATTCATCCGATGACATTGAGGAGTATACCACATCAGTCACCGGCTTCATTAATAAGTGCATCGATGACATCGTCCCCACAGTGACCGTAGGTACATATCCCAATCAGAAACCAAGGATTACAGGCAACATCCGCACTGAGCTAAAGGCTCGAGCTGCTGCTTTCAAGGAGCGGGACAGTAATCCGGATGCTTATAAGAAATCCCGCTACGCCCTCCGACAAACCATCAAACAGGTAAAGCGTCAATTCAGGACTAAGATCGAATCCTTCTACACCGGCTCTGGCGCTCGTCGGATGTGGCAGGGCTTGCAAACTATCACAGATTACAAAGGGAAACCCAGCCGCGAGCTGCCCAGTGACGTGAGTCTACCACACAACCTAAATGCCTTCTATGCAAGCAACACTGAACCATGCATGAGACCACCAGCTGTTCCGTACAACTGTGTGATCACGCTCTCTATAGCCGATGTGAGTAAGACATTTAAACAGTTTAACATTCACAAGGTCGCAGGGCCAGAAGGATTACCAGGACGCGTACTCAGATTATGCGCTGACCAGCTGGAAAGTGTCTTCACTGACTTTTTTAACCTCTCCCTAACCCAGTCTGTAATATCTACATGTTTCAAGCAGACCACCATAGTCCCTGTGCCCAAGAACGCCCAGAAACCCTGGACCCACTCCAATTCGCATTCCGCCCCAACAGCTCCACAGATGACACAATCTATATTGCACTCCACTCTGCCCTTTCCCACCTGGACAAAAGGAACACCTACGTGAGAATGCTGTTCATTGACTACAGCTTAGCGTTCAACATCATTGTGCCCTCCAAGCTCATCACTAAGCTAAGGACCCTGGGACTGAACATCTCCTTCTGCAACTGGATTCTGGACTTCCTGACGGGCCGCCCCCAGGTGGTGAGGATAGGCAACAACACATCCACCATGCTGACCCTCTTCACGGGGGCCCCTCAGGGGTGCGTTCTTAGTCCCCTCCTGTACTCCCTGTTCACCCACGATCTCTATACCAGGCGATGTCAGAAGAAGGCCCTAAAAATTGTCAAAGACTCCTGCCACTCATGTCATAGACTGTTCTCTCTGCTACCGCATGGCAAGCGGTCCTGGAGTGCCAAGTCTGGGACCAAAAGGCTCCTTAACAGCTTCTACCCCCAAGCCATAAGACTGCTGAACAGTTAATCAAATGGCTACCCGAACTATTTGCACTGACCCCCTTATTTTATTCTTATCTATTCTTATTTTTTGCACTGACTGTCTTGCACAGGTTCTATTGACTCTAACCACACACTTACCCATTCTACACTGACACTCCAACACACACACACACACACGGACACACACAAAACACACACACACATGCATGTGTGGCCCTCTGTAGCTCACCTGGTAGAGCACGGCGCTTGTAACGCCAAGGTAGTGTGTTCGATCCCCGGGACCACCCATACACAAAAATGTATGCACGCATGACTGTAAGTCGCTTTGGATAAAAGCGTCTGCGAAATGGCATATTATTTATTTATTTATTTATTTATATGTTGACGCCACACAGACACACACACTCACATTCACATTCACATTCCTTCACATACACTGCTGCTACTCTCTGTTTATTATCTATGTATAGTCACTTTACCCCTACCTACATGTACATATTACCTCAATTACCTTGAATAACCCGTAACCCTGCACATTGACTCAGTGCCAGTACCCCTTGTATATAGCCTTGTTATTGTTATTTACTGTGTTACTATTTTTCTTACTAACTTTTTAAAAACTCAGCATTGTTGGTTAAGGGCTCATAAACATTTCACGGTAAGTACTACCATACTTGTTGTATTCGGCGGATGTGACAAATAAAATGTTATTTGATGCATCACTGTTCACCTGTGAGAATAAGGTTGTCTACATTTTCCATCCCATATATGCAGGGAACATTGAAACAATGAATAACAATGATCAAGAGACTCCTTGTCATTTTCGGAGATTTGTTCATTCCCTATGCATTATGAAGGGAACGTAATTATATAAAGTTGAGACCAGGAGAAAAGTGGATGTCACATCTTGGCTGTCATTTCCCCTCTCCTTTCTCCTCCATCTAATTGTAGCTGTGGTTTTAACGAGCGTCTAACACACCCCGGCATCTAAACAGATTTAAACTTTACAGTGATTACGCCCTTGATCATATTAAGGAGGCCCATCGCGCCCCAACCAGCTCCTTCAGATCTGGCGGGCGGGTGGGCACAAGAGGGCATGCCAGTTGTCCCGATGCCCACCATCGTGGCTGGCGTGGGTTTCGCTGGGCCGCTAGAGAGAAGAGCCGATGCTTCATGCTCATACCAGCCAGCTATGGGGAGCTGGAAAGAGAGGGGACAGCCGTGTCCGTCGTCGCCCAGCCTGGCTCACTCTGCACTGGGCTGAGGGACGGAGGGAGCAGGGCTTTTAATGAAGCTCCATTTGGGTGTTCTCCTGCCATTAGCAGCTGTCTGCTGGTTCATTACTAACCACACAAATCCACAGATGGGCCGTTCCGGAATTAACTGATCTGATTAATGAGCCTGCTCTCCAGCGCTAATAGTAACACACTAGAAAGACGAACCAGCCAGAGAGAGAGCGTTTTATTTCCTTCCTCGTCTTTCGATGTACCTTGGGATGTGTGTGTGTTTCCCCCATCACTCTGACTTTCAGTTCATTCCTGTCCTGTGATCTACTGTGGGACTCTGTGTTGAGATGGGTGTGGCGGATGCAGACATAACCCTTTAATGACAAATCCTAAATGCCGTTGCCTGCCATTGTGCCTTTGATCAAGGCACTTAACCCCCCACAACAACAGCTCCCCAGGCGCCCAGCAGTGGTGGAAAAAGTCCCCAATTGTCATACTTGAGTAAAAGTAAAGATACCTTAATAGAAAATGACTCAAGTAAAAGGGAAAGTCACCCAGTAAAATACTACTTGAGTAAAAGTCTAAAAGTATTTGGTTTTAAATATACTTAAGTATCTATCAAAAGTAAATGTAATTGCTAAAATATACTTAAGTATCAAAAGTAAATGTAATTGCTAAAATATACTTAAGTATCAAAAGTAAAAGTATAAATCATTTCAAATTCCTTATATTAAGCAAACCAAACCGCATCATTTTCTTGTTTTTATTTATTTACGGATAGCCAGGGACACACTCCAACACTCAGACATAATTTACGAGGTAAGCATGTGTGTTTAGTGAGTCCGCCAGATCAGAGGCAGTAGGGATGACCAGTGATGTTCTCTTGATAAGTCTGTGAATTGGACAATTTTCCTGTCCTTCTAAGCATTTAAAATGTAACCAGTACTTTTGGGTGTCAGGGAAAATGTATGGAGTAAAAAGTACATTATTTTCTTTAGGAATGTGGTGAAGTTAAAAGTTGTCAAAAATATAAATAGTATGTCTATCTAGTGTCTATCTAGTGTCTATCTAACGTCTATCTAGCGTCTATCTAGTGTCTATCTAACGTCTATCTAGTGTCTATCTAGCGTCTATCTAGTGACTATCTAGCGTCTATCTAACGTCTATCTAGTGTCTATCTAGTGTCTATCTAACGTCTATCTAGCGTCTATCTAGTGTCTATCTAACGTCTTTCTAGTGTCTATCTGGCTTCTATCTAGCGTCTATCTAACGTCTTTCTAGTGTCTATCTGGCTTCTATCTAGCGTCTATCTAACGTCTTTCTAGTGTCTAAAAAAAATTACAAAATAATCAATGTGGCACTGCTCATTAACCCCTAACCTCATGTTAACCCAAAGCCAACAATAAAATAATAAATGATTGTGTGTGTGTGATAGACGCTAGATAGACACTAGATAGACACTAGATAGACGCTAGATAGACGCTAGATAGACGCTAGATAGACGCTAGATAGACGCTAGATAGACGCTAGATCGTAGGCCGTCATTGTAAATAAGAATTTGATCTTAACTTACTTGCCTAGTTAAATAAATGCTAAATAAGAATAAAAAATAGCTGCTAGATAGACACTAGATAGACGCTAGATAGACACTAGATAGACACTAAATAGACACTAGATAGATAGACGCTAGATAGATAGACACTAGATAGACACTAGATAGATAGACACTAGATAGACACTAGATAGATAGACACTAGATAGATAGACACTAGATAGACGCTAGATAGACACTAGATAGACACTAGATAGACACTAGATAGACACTAGATAGACACTAGATAGATAGACACTAGATAGACACTAGATAGATAGACACTAGATAGATAGACAATATATAGCTGCTAGATAGACACTAGATAGACACTAGATAGACACTAGATAGATACTAGATAGACACTAGATAGACACTACATAGATAGACACTAGATAGACGCTAGATAGACACTAGATAGACACTAGATAGATAGACACTAGATAGACACTAGATAGACACTAGATAGATATACACTAGATAGACACTAGATAGACACTAGATAGACACTAGATAGATAGACACTAGATAGACGCTAGATAGACACTAGATAGACACTAGATAGATAGACACTAAATAGACGCTAGATAGACACTAGATAGACACTAGATAAATAGACACTAGATAGACGCTAGATAGACGCTAGAGAGACGCTAGATAGACACTAGATAGACACTAGATAGATAGACACTAGATAGACACTAGATAGACACTAGATAGATAGACACTAGATAGACGCTAGATAGACACTAGATAGACACTAGATAGATAGACACTAGATAGACACTAGATAGACACTAGATAGATGATAGATAGACACTAGATAGACACTAGATAGACACTAGATAGATAGACACTAGATAGACGCTAGATAGACACTAGATACACACTAGATAGATAGACACTAGATAGACACTAGATAGACACAAGATAGACACTAGATAGATAGACACTAGATAGACGCTAGATAGACGCTAGATAGACGCTAGATAGACACTAGATAGACACTAGATAAACACTAGATAGACACTAGATAGATAGACACTAGATAGACGCTAGATAGATAGACACTAGATAGACACTAGATAGACACTAGATAGATAGACACTAGATAGACGCTAGATAGAAAGTAGATAGACACTAGATAGACACTAGATAGACACTAGATAGACACTAGATAGACACTAGATAGATAGACACTAGATAGACGCTAGATAGATAGACACTAGATAGACACTAGATAGACACTAGATAGATAGACACTAGATAGACACTAGATAGACGCTAGATAGACACTAGATAGACGCTAGATAGACGCTAGATAGACACTAGATAGACGCTAGAGAGACGCTAGATAGACACTAGATAGACACTAGATAGACACTAGATAGATAGACACTAGATAGACACTAGATAGACGCTAGATAGACGCTAGATAGACACTAGATAGACACTAGATAGACGCTAGATAGATAGACACTAGATAGACACTAGATAGATAGACACAAGATAGACACTAGATAGAGAGACACTCGATATACGCTAGATAGACACTAGATAGACACTAGATAGACACTAGATAGACACTAGATAGATAGACACTAGATAGACACTAGAAAGACACTAGATAGACACTAGATAGACGCTAGATAGACACTAGATAGACACTAGATAGACGCTAGATAGATAGACACTAGATAGACACTAGATAGAGAGACACTAGATAGACGCTAGATAGACACTAGATAGATAGACACTAGATAGACACTAGATAGAGAGACACTATATAGACACTAGATAGACACTAGATAGACACTAGATAGATAGACACTAGATAGACACTAGATAGATAGACACTAGATAGACGCTAGATAGACACTAGATAGACACTAGATAGACATTAGATAGATAGACACTAGATAGACACTAGATAGACACTAGATAGATAGACACTAGATAGACGCTAGATAGACACTAGATAGACACTAGATAGACACTAGATAGACGCTAGATAGACACTAGATAGACACTAGATAGACACTAGATAGATAGACACTAGATAGACGCTAGATAGACACTAGATAGACACTAGATAGACACTAGATAGATAGACACTAGATAGACACTAGATAGACACTAGATAGATAGACACTAGATAGACACTAGATAGAGAGACACTATATAGACACTAGATAGACACTAGATAGACACTAGATAGATAGACACTAGATAGACACTAGATAGATAGACACTAGATAGACGCTAGATAGATAGACACTAGATAGACACTAGATAGATAGACTCTAGATAGACGCTAGATAGACACTAGATAGATAGACACTAGATAGATAGACACTAGATAGACACTAGATAGATAGACACTAGATAGACACTAGATAGATAGACGCTAGATAGACGCTAGATAGACACTAGATAGACACTAGATAGATAGACACTAGATAGACACTAGATAGATAGACACTAGATAGATAGACACTAGATAGACACTAGATAGATAGACACTAGATAGATAGACACTAGATAGACACTAGATAGACACTAGATAGATAGACACTAGATAGACGCTAGATAGAAAGTAGATACACACTAGATAGACACTAGATAGACACTAGATAGACACTAGATAGACACTAGATAGATAGACACTAGATAGACGCTAGATAGATAGACACTAGATAGACACTATCTATCTAGTGTCTATCTATCTAGTGTCTATCTAGTGTCTATCTATCTAGTGTCTATCTAGTGTCTATCTAGCGTCTATCTAGCGTCTATCTATCTAGTGTCTATCTAGTGTCTATCTATCTAGTGTCTATCTAGTGTCTATCTATCTAGTGTCTATCTAGTGTCTATCTAGTGTCTATATAGTGTCTCTCTATCTAGTGTCTATCTAGTGTCTATCTATCTAGTGTCTATCTAGCGTCTATCTAGTGTCTCTCTATCTAGTGTCTATCTAGTGTCTATCTATCTAGCGTCTATCTAGTGTCTATCTAGTGTCTATCTAGCGTCTATCTAGTGTCTATCTAGTGTCTTTCTAGTGTCTATCTAGTGTCTATCTATCTAGTGTCTATCTAGTGTCTATCTAGTGTCTATCTAGTGTCTATCTAGCGTATATCGAGTGTCTCTCTATCTAGTGTCTATCTAGTGTCTATCTATCTAGTGTCTATCTAGTGTCTATCTATCTAGTGTCTATCTAGTGTCTATCTAGTGTCTATCTAGCGTCTATCTAGCGTCTATCTAGTGTCTATCTAGTGTCTATCTATCTAGTGTCTATCTAGTGTCTATCTAGTGTCTATCTAGCGTCTCTCTAGCGTCTATCTAGTGTCTATCTAGCGTCTATCTAGCGTCTATCTAGTGTCTATCTAGCGTCTATCTAGTGTCTATCTAGTGTCTATCTATCTAGTGTCTATCTATCTAGCGTCTATCTAGTGTCTATCTATCTAGTGTCTATCTAGTGTCTATCTAGTGTCTATCTAGTGTCTATCTAGTGTCTATCTACTTTCTATCTAGCGTCTATCTAGTGTCTATCTATCTAGTGTCTATCTAGTGTCTATCTAGTGTCTATCTATCTAGCGTCTATCTAGTGTCTATCTATCTAGTGTCTATCTAGTGTTTATCTAGTGTCTATCTAGTGTCTATCTAGCGTCTATCTAGCGTCTATCTAGCGTCTATCTAGTGTCTATCTATCTAGTGTCTATCTTGTGTCTATCTAGTGTCTATCTAGTGTCTATCTATCTAGTGTGTATCTAGTGTCTATCTAGCGTCTATCTAGTGTCTATCTATCTAGTGTCTATCTAGTGTCTATCTAGTGTCTATCTAGTGTCTATCTAACGTCTATCTAGCGTCTATCTAGTGTCTATCTAACGTCTATCTAGTGTCTATCTAGCGTCTATCTAGTGTCTATCTAGCGTCTATCTAACGTCTATCTAGTGTCTATCTAGTGTCTATCTAACGTCTATCTAGCGTCTATCTAGTGTCTATCTAACGTCTTTCTAGTGTCTATCTGGCTTCTATCTAGCGTCTATCTAACGTCTTTCTAGTGTCTATCTGGCTTCTATCTAGCGTCTATCTAACGTCTTTCTAGTGTCTAAAAAAAATTAAAAAATAATCAATGTGGCACTGCTCATTAACCCCTAACCTCATGTTAACCCAAAGCCAACAATAAAATAATCAATGATTGTGTGTGTGTGATAGACGCTAGATAGACACTAGATAGACACTAGATAGACGCTAGATAGATGCTAGATAGACGCTAGATAGACGCTAGATAGACGCTAGATAGACGCTAGATCGTAGGCCGTCATTGTAAATAAGAATTTGATCTTAACTTACTTGCCTAGTTAAATAAATGCTAAATAAGAATAAAAAATAGCTGCTAGATAGACACTAGATAGACGCTAGATAGACACTAGATAGACACTAAATAGACACTAGATAGATAGACGCTAGATAGATAGACACTAGATAGACACTAGATAGATAGACACTAGATAGACACTAGATAGACACTAGATAGATAGACACTAGATAGATAGACACTAGATAGACGCTAGATAGACACTAGATAGACACTAGATAGACACTAGATAGACACTAGATAGACACTAGATAGATAGACACTAGATAGACACTAGATAGATAGACAATATATAGCTGCTAGATAGACACTAGATAGACACTAGATAGACACTAGATAGATACTAGATAGACACTAGATAGACACTACATAGATAGACACTAGATAGACGCTAGATAGACACTAGATAGACACTAGATAGATAGACACTAGATAGACACTAGATAGACACTAGATAGATATACACTAGATAGACACTAGATAGACACTAGATAGACACTAGATAGATAGACACTAGATAGACGCTAGATAGACACTAGATAGACACTAGATAGATAGACACTAAATAGACGCTAGATAGACACTAGATAGACACTAGATAAATAGACACTAGATAGACGCTAGATAGACGCTAGAGAGACGCTAGATAGACACTAGATAGACACTAGATAGATAGACACTAGATAGACACTAGATAGACACTAGATAGATAGGCACTAGATAGACGCTAGATAGACACTAGATAGACACTAGATAGATAGACACTAGATAGACACTAGATAGACACTAGATAGACGATAGATAGACACTAGATAGACACTAGATAGACACTAGATAGATAGACACTAGATAGACGCTAGATAGACACTAGATACACACTAGATAGATAGACACTAGATAGACACTAGATAGACACAAGATAGACACTAGATAGATAGACACTAGATAGACGCTAGATAGACGCTAGATAGACGCTAGATAGACACTAGATAGACACTAGATAAACACTAGATAGACACTAGATAGATAGACACTAGATAGACACTAGATAGACACTAGATAGATAGACACTAGATAGACGCTAGATAGAAAGTAGATAGACACTAGATAGACACTAGATAGACACTAGATAGACACTAGATAGATAGACACTAGATAGACGCTAGATAGATAGACACTAGATAGACACTAGATAGACACTAGATAGATAGACACTAGATAGACACTAGATAGACGCTAGATAGACACTAGATAGACGCTAGATAGACGCTAGATAGACACTAGATAGACGCTAGAGAGACGCTAGATAGACACTAGATAGACACTAGATAGACACTAGATAGATAGACACTAGATAGACACTAGATAGACGCTAGATAGACGCTAGATAGACACTAGATAGACACTAGATAGACGCTAGATAGATAGACACTAGATAGACACTAGATAGATAGACACTAGATAGACACTAGATAGATAGACACTAGATAGACACTAGATAGATAGACACTAGATAGACACTAGATAGAGAGACACTCGATATACGCTAGATAGACACTAGATAGACACTAGATAGACACTAGATAGACACTAGAAAGACACTAGATAGACACTAGATAGACGCTAGATAGACACTAGATAGACACTAGATAGACGCTAGATAGATAGACACTAGATAGACACTAGATAGAGAGACACTAGATAGACGCTAGATAGACACTAGATAGATAGACACTAGATAGACACTAGATAGAGAGACACTATATAGACACTAGATAGACACTAGATAGACACTAGATAGATAGACACTAGATAGACACTAGATAGATAGACACTAGATAGACGCTAGATAGACACTAGATAGACACTAGATAGACATTAGATAGATAGACACTAGATAGACACTAGATAGACACTAGATAGATAGACACTAGATAGACGCTAGATAGACACTAGATAGACACTAGATAGACACTAGATAGACGCTAGATAGACACTAGATAGACACTAGATAGACACTAGATAGACACTAGATAGATAGACACTAGATAGACGCTAGATAGACACTAGATAGACACTAGATAGACACTAGATAGATAGAAACTAGATAGACACTAGATAGACACTAGATAGATAGACACTAGATAGACACTAGATAGAGAGACACTATATAGAAACTAGATAGACACTAGATAGACACTAGATAGATAGACACTAGATAGACACTAGATAGATAGACACTAGATAGACGCTAGATAGATAGACACTAGATAGACACTAGATAGATAGACTCTAGATAGACGCTAGATAGACACTAGATAGATAGACACTAGATAGATAGACACTAGATAGACAC
Organism: Coregonus lavaretus; assembly: GCF_964263955.1. Taxonomy (NCBI): domain Eukaryota; kingdom Metazoa; phylum Chordata; class Actinopteri; order Salmoniformes; family Salmonidae; genus Coregonus; species Coregonus lavaretus. The sequence continues at coordinate 40,200,685 of NC_140003.1, read as the reverse complement.
TAGATAGATAGACACTAGATAGACACTAGATAGATAGACGCTAGATAGACGCTAGATAGACACTAGATAGACACTAGATAGATAGACACTAGATAGACACTAGATAGATAGACACTAGATAGATAGACACTAGATAGACACTAGATAGACACTAGATAGATAGACACTAGATAGATAGACACTAGATAGACACTAGATAGATAGACGCTAGATAGACGCTAGATAGACCCTAGATAGACGCTAGATAGACACTAGATAGATAGACACTAGATAGACAATAGATAGACACTGGATAGATAGACGCAAAATAGACACTAGATAGATAGATGCTAGATAGACACTGGATAGACGCTAGATAGACACTAGATAGACACTAGATAGACAGACACTAGATAGACACTAGATAGATAGACGCTAGATAGACGCTAGATAGACCCTAGATAGACGCTAGATAGACACTAGATAGATAGACACTAGATAGACAATAGATAGACACTGGATAGACACTAGATATATAGACACTAGATAGACGCTAGATAGACACTAGATAGATGCTAGATAGACGCTAGATAGACACTAGATAGACACTAGATATATAGACACTAGATAGACGCTAGATAGACACTAGATAGACACTAGATAGACGCTAGATAGACGCTAGATAGACACTAGATAAACGCTAGATAGACGCTAGATAGACACTAGATAGACACTAGATAGACGCTAGATAGACACTAGATAGACACAAGATAGATAGACACTAGATAGACACTAGATAGACGCTAGATAGACACTAGATAGACACTAGATAGACACTAGATAGATAGACACTAGATAGACGCTAGATAGACACTAGATAGACACTAGATAGATAGACACTAGATAGACACTAGATAGACACTAGATAGACGATAGATAGACACTAGATAGACACTAGATAGACACTAGATAGATAGACACTAGATAGACGCTAGATAGACACTAGATACACACTAGATAGATAGACACTAGATAGACACTAGATAGACACAAGATAGACACTAGATAGATAGACACTAGATAGACGCTAGATAGACGCTAGATAGACGCTAGATAGACACTAGATAGACACTAGATAAACACTAGATAGACACTAGATAGATATACACTAGATAGACACTAGATAGACACTAGATAGATAGACACTAGATAGACGCTAGATAGAAAGTAGATAGACACTAGATAGACACTAGATAGACACTAGATAGACACTAGATAGACACTAGATAGATAGACACTAGATAGACGCTAGATAGATAGACACTAGATAGACACTAGATAGACACTAGATAGATAGACACTAGATAGACACTAGATAGACGCTAGATAGACACTAGATAGACGCTAGATAGACGCTAGATAGACACTAGATAGACGCTAGAGAGACGCTAGATAGACACTAGATAGACACTAGATAGACACTAGATAGATAGACACTAGATAGACACTAGATAGACGCTAGATAGACGCTAGATAGACACTAGATAGACACTAGATAGACGCTAGATAGATAGACACTAGATAGACACTAGATAGATAGACACTAGATAGACACTAGATAGATAGACACTAGATAGACACTAGATAGATAGACACTAGATAGACACTAGATAGAGAGACACTCGATATACGCTAGATAGACACTAGATAGACACTAGATAGACACTAGATAGACACTAGAAAGACACTAGATAGACACTAGATAGACGCTAGATAGACACTAGATAGACACTAGATAGACGCTAGATAGATAGACACTAGATAGACACTAGATAGAGAGACACTAGATAGACGCTAGATAGACACTAGATAGATAGACACTAGATAGACACTAGATAGAGAGACACTATATAGACACTAGATAGACACTAGATAGACACTAGATAGATAGACACTAGATAGACACTAGATAGATAGACACTAGATAGACGCTAGATAGACACTAGATAGACACTAGATAGACATTAGATAGATAGACACTAGATAGACACTAGATAGACACTAGATAGATAGACACTAGATAGACGCTAGATAGACACTAGATAGACACTAGATAGACACTAGATAGACGCTAGATAGACACTAGATAGACACTAGATAGACACTAGATAGACACTAGATAGATAGACACTAGATAGACGCTAGATAGACACTAGATAGACACTAGATAGACACTAGATAGATAGACACTAGATAGACACTAGATAGACACTAGATAGATAGACACTAGATAGACACTAGATAGAGAGACACTATATAGAAACTAGATAGACACTAGATAGACACTAGATAGATAGACACTAGATAGACACTAGATAGATAGACACTAGATAGACGCTAGATAGATAGACACTAGATAGACACTAGATAGATAGACTCTAGATAGACGCTAGATAGACACTAGATAGATAGACACTAGATAGATAGACACTAGATAGACACTAGATAGATAGACACTAGATAGACACTAGATAGATAGACGCTAGATAGACGCTAGATAGACACTAGATAGACACTAGATAGATAGACACTAGATAGACACTAGATAGATAGACACTAGATAGATAGACACTAGATAGACACTAGATAGACACTAGATAGATAGACACTAGATAGATAGACACTAGATAGACACTAGATAGATAGACGCTAGATAGACGCTAGATAGACCCTAGATAGACGCTAGATAGACACTAGATAGATAGACACTAGATAGACAATAGATAGACACTGGATAGATAGACGCAAAATAGACACTAGATAGATAGATGCTAGATAGACACTGGATAGACGCTAGATAGACACTAGATAGACACTAGATAGACAGACACTAGATAGACACTAGATAGATAGACGCTAGATAGACGCTAGATAGACCCTAGATAGACGCTAGATAGACACTAGATAGATAGACACTAGATAGACAATAGATAGACACTGGATAGACACTAGATATATAGACACTAGATAGACGCTAGATAGACACTAGATAGATGCTAGATAGACGCTAGATAGACACTAGATAGACACTAGATATATAGACACTAGATAGACGCTAGATAGACACTAGATAGACACTAGATAGACGCTAGATAGACGCTAGATAGACACTAGATAAACGCTAGATAGACGCTAGATAGACACTAGATAGACACTAGATAGACGCTAGATAGACACTAGATAGACACAAGATAGATAGACACTAGATAGACACTAGATAGACGCTAGATAGACGCTAGATAGACACTAGATAGACACTAGATAGACGCTAGATAGACAATAGATAGACACTAGATAGATAGACACTAGATAGACGCTAGATAGACGCTAGATAGACACTAGATAGACGCTAGATAGACGCTAGATAGACAGTATATAGACACTAGATAGATAGACACTAGATAGACGCTAGATAGACGCTAGATAGACGCTAGATAGACACTAGATAGACACTAGATAGACACTAGATAGACGCTAGATAGACGCCAGATAGACGCCAGATAGACACTAGATAGACACTAGATAGACGCTAGATAGACACTAGATAGACGCTAGATAGACATTAGATAGACACTAGATAGATAGACGCTAGATATACGCTAGATAGACGCTAGATAGATGCTAGATAGATAGACACTAGATAGACGCTAGATAGATACACTAGATAGACGCCAGATAGACACTAGATAGATAGACACTAGATAGACGCTAGATAGACATTAGATATACACTAGATAGATAGACACTAGATAGACGCTAGATAGACACTAGATAGACGCTAGATAGACACTAGATAGACGCTAGATAGACGCTAGATAGACGCTAGATAGATAGACGCTAGATAGACACTAGATAGACGCTAGATAGATAGACACTAGATAGACGCTAGATAGACGCTAGATAGACGCTAGATAGACGCTAGATAGACACTAGATAGACACTAAATAGACGCTAGATAGAAGCTAGATAGATAGACTCTAGATAGACACTAGATAGACTCTAGATAGACGCTAGATAGACACTAGATAGACGCTAGATAGACGCTAGATAGATAGACGCTAGATAGACGCTAGATAGACACTTGATAGACACTAGATAGATAGACACTAGATAGACGCTAGATAGACACTAGATAGACGCTAGTTAGACACTAGATAGATAGACTCTAGTTAGACACTCGATAGACGCTAGATAGACGCTAGATAGACAATAGATAGACAGACACTAGATAGATAGACACTAGATAGACACTAGATAGACGCTAGATATACGCTAGATAGACACTAGATAGACGCTAGATAGATAGACACTAGATAGATAGACACTAGATAGGTAGACACTAGATAGATAGACACTAGATAGATAAACAGTAGATATACGCTAGATAGACGCTAGATAGACACTAGATAGACGCTAGATAGACGCCAGATAGACGCTAGATAGACACTAGATAGATAGACACTAGATAGACGCTAGATAGACACTAGATAGATAGACACTAGATAGACGCTAGATAGACACTAGATATATGCTAGATAGACACTAGATAGACACTAGATAGATAGACACTAGATAGACACTAGATAGACGCTAGATAGACACTAGATAGACACTAGATAGATAGACACTAGATAGATGCTAGATAGACGCTAGATAGACGCTAGATAGACACTAGATAGACACTAGATAGACACTAGATAGATAGACACTAGATAGATAGACACTAGATAGACGCTAGATAGACGCTAGATAGACGCTAGATAGACGCTAGATAGACACTAGATAGACGCTAGATAGACACTAGATAGACACGAGATAGACACTAGATAGACACTAGATAGACGCTAGATAGACGCTAGATAGACGCTAGATAGACGCTAGATAGACGCTAGATAGACACTAGATAGACACTAGATAGATAGACGCTAGATAGACACTAGATAGACACTAGATAGATAGACACTAGATAGACACTAGATATACGCTAGATAGACACTAGATAGACACTAGATAGACGCTAGATAGACACTAGATAGACGCTAGATAGACGCTAGATAGACACTAGATAGACACTAGATAGACGCTAGATAGATAGACACTAGATAGACACTAGATAGACACTAGATAGATAGACACTAGATACACACTAGATAGACACTAGATAGATAGACACTAGAAAGACGCTAGATAGACGCTAGATAGACGCTAGATAGACGCTAGAAAGACGCTAGATAGACACTAGATAGACACTAGATAGATAGACACTAGATAGACACTAGAAAGACGCTAGATAGACGCTAGATAGACACTAGATAGACGCTAGATAGACACTAGATAGACACTAGATAGACACTAGATAGATAGACACTAGATATACGCTAGAAAGACGATAGATAGACGCTAGATAGACACTAGATAGACGCTAGATAGACACTAGATAGACACTAGATAGACACTAGATAGAAAGACGCTAGATAGAAGCTAGATAGACGCTAGATAGACGCTAGATAGACGCTAGATAGACACTAGATAGACACTAGATAGATAGACACTAGATAGACACTAGAAAGACGCTAGATAGACACTAGATAGACACTAGATAGACGCTAGATAGACGCTAGATAGACGCTATATAGACGCTAGATAGACACTAGATAGACACTAGATAGACACTAGATAGATAGACACTAGATAGACGCTAGATAGACACTAGAAAGACACTAGATAGATAGACGCTAGAAAGACGCTAGATAAATGCTAGATAGACGCTAGATAGACACTAGATAGACACTAGATAGACACTAGATAGATAGACACTAGATAGACGCTAGATAGACACTAGATAGACACTAGATAGATAGTGGCTAGATAGATGCTAGATAGACACTAGATAGACACTAGATAGACATTAGATAGACACTAGATAGATAGACACTAGATAGATAGACGCTAGATAGACACTAGATAGACGCTAGATAGATAGACACTAGATAGACGCTAGATAGACACTAGATAGATAGACAGTATATAGACACTAGATAGACACTAGATAGATAGACACTAGATAGATAGACGCTAGATAGACACTAGATAGACACTAGATAGACGCTAGATAGATGCTAGATAGACACTAGATAGATAGACACTAGATAGATAGACAATAGATAGACGCTAGATAGACACTAGATAGACACTAGATAGATAGACACTAGATAGATAGACGCTAGATAGATAGACACTAGATAGATAGACGCTAGATAGACGCTAGATAGACGCTAGATAGACACTAGATAGACACTAGATAGATAGACACTAGATAGATAGACGCTAGATAGATAGACACTAGATAGATAGACACTAGATAGACGCTAGATAGACACTAGATAGATAGACGCTAGATAGACACTAGAAAGATGCTAGATAGACGCCAGATAGACGCTAGATAGACACACTAGATAGACGCCAGATAGACGCCAGATAGACACTAGATAGATAGACACTAGATAGACGCTAGATAGACATTAGATATACACTAGATAGATAGACACTAGATAGACGCTAGATAGACACTAGATAGACGCTAGATAGACACTAGATAGACGCTAGATAGACGCTAGATAGACGCTAGATAGATAGACGCTAGATAGACACTAGATAGACGCTAGATAGATAGACACTAGATAGACGCTAGATAGACGCTAGATAGACGCTAGATAGACGCTAGATAGATAGACGCTAGATAGACGCTAGATAGACACTAAATAGACGCTAGATAGAAGCTAGATAGATAGACTCTAGATAGACACTAGATAGACTCTAGATAGACGCTAGATAGACACTAGATAGACGCTAGATAGACGCTAGATAGATAGACGCTAGATAGACACTAGATAGACGCTAGATAGACGCTAGATAGACGCTAGATAGACACTAGATAGACACTAGATAGATAGACACTAGATAGACACTAGAAAGACGCTAGATAGACACTAGATAGACGCTAGATAGACGCTAGATAGACGCTATATAGACGCTAGATAGACACTAGATAGACACTAGATAGACACTAGATAGATAGACACTAGATAGACGCTAGATAGACACTAGAAAGACACTAGATAGATAGACGCTAGAAAGACGCTAGATAAATGCTAGATAGACGCTAGATAGACACTAGATAGACACTAGATAGACACTAGATAGATAGACACTAGATAGACGCTAGATAGACACTAGATAGACTCTAGATAGACGCTAGATAGACACTAGATAGACGCTAGATAGACGCTAGATAGACGCTAGATAGACACTAGATAGACACTAGATAGATAGACACTAGATAGACACTAGAAAGACGCTAGATAGACACTAGATAGACACTAGATAGACGCTAGATAGACGCTAGATAGACGCTATATAGACGCTAGATAGACACTAGATAGACACTAGATAGACACTAGATAGATAGACACTAGATAGACGCTAGATAGACACTAGAAAGACACTAGATAGATAGACGCTAGAAAGACGCTAGATAAATGCTAGATAGACGCTAGATAGACACTAGATAGACACTAGATAGACACTAGATAGATAGACACTAGATAGACGCTAGATAGACACTAGATAGACACTAGATAGATAGTGGCTAGATAGATGCTAGATAGACACTAGATAGACACTAGATAGACATTAGATAGACACTAGATAGATAGACACTAGATAGATAGACGCTAGATAGACACTAGATAGACGCTAGATAGATAGACACTAGATAGACGCTAGATAGACACTAGATAGATAGACAGTATATAGACACTAGATAGACTCTAGATAGATAGACACTAGATAGATAGACGCTAGATAGACACTAGATAGACACTAGATAGACGCTAGATAGACGCTAGATAGACACTAGATAGATAGACACTAGATAGATAGACAATAGATAGACGCTAGATAGACACTAGATAGACACTAGATAGATAGACACTAGATAGATAGACGCTAGATAGATAGACACTAGATAGATAGACGCTAGATAGACGCTAGATAGACGCTAGATAGCCACTAGATAGACACTAGATAGATAGACACTAGATAGATAGACGCTAGATAGATAGACACTAGATAGATAGACACTAGATAGACGCTAGATAGACACTAGATAGATAGACGCTAGATAGACACTAGAAAGATGCTAGATAGACGCCAGATAGACGCTAGATAGACACACTAGATAGACGCCAGATAGACGCCAGATAGACACTAGATAGATAGACACTAGATAGACGCTAGATAGCCATTAGATATACACTAGATAGATAGACACTAGATAGACGCTAGATAGACACTAGATAGACGCTAGATAGACACTAGATAGACGCTAGATAGACGCTAGATAGACGCTAGATAGATAGACGCTAGATAGACACTAGATAGACGCTAGATAGATAGACACTAGATAGACGCTAGATAGACGCTAGATAGACGCTAGATAGACGCTAGATAGATAGACGCTAGATAGACGCTAGATAGACACTAAATAGACGCTAGATAGAAGCTAGATAGATAGACTCTAGATAGACACTAGATAGACTCTAGATAGACGCTAGATAGACACTAGATAGACGCTAGATAGACGCTAGATAGATAGACGCTAGATAGACGCTAGATAGACACTTGATAGACACTAGATAGATAGACACTAGATAGACGCTAGATAGACACTAGATATACGCTACATAGACACTAGATAGATAGACTCTAGTTAGACACTCGATAGACGCTCGATAGACGCTAGATAGACAATAGATAGACAGACACTAGATAGATAGACACTAGATAGATAGACACTAGATAGACACTAGATAGACGCTAGATATACGCTAGATAGACACTAGATAGACGCTAGATAGATAGACACTAGATAGATAGACACTTGATAGGTAGACACTAGATAGAAAGACACTAGATAGATAAACAGTAGATATACGCTAGATAGACGCTAGATAGACACTAGATAGACGCTAGATAGACGCCAGATAGACGCTAGATAGACACTAGATAGATAGACACTAGATAGACGCTAGATAGACACTAGATATATGCTAGATAGACAGTAGATAGACACTAGATAGATAGACACTAGATAGACACTAGATAGACGCTAGATAGACACTAGATAGACACTAGATAGATAGACACTAGATAGATGCTAGATAGACGCTAGATAGACGCTAGATAGACTCTAGATAGACACTAGATAGACACTAGATAGATAGACACTAGATAGATAGACACTAGATAGACGCTAGATAGATGCTAGATAGACGCTAGATAGACGCTAGATAGACACTAGATAGATGCTAGATAGACGCTAGATAGACGCTAGATAGACACTAGATAGACACTAGATAGATAGACGCTATATAGACACTAGATAGACACTAGATAGATAGACACTAGATAGACACTAGATATACGCTAGATAGACACTAGATAGACACTAGATAGACGCTAGATAGACACTAGATAGACGCTAGATAGACGCTAGATAGACACTAGATAGACACTAGATAGACGCTAGATAGATAGACACTAGATAGACACTAGATAGACACTAGATAGATAGACACTAGATAGACACTAGATAGACACTAGATAGATAGACACTAGAAATACGCTAGATAGACGCTAGATAGACGCTAGATAGACGCTAGAAAGACGCTAGATAGATAGACACTAGAAAGACGCTAGATAGACGCTAGATAGACGCTAGATAGATGCTAGATAGATAGACACTAGATAGACACTAGATAGATAGACACTAGATAGACACTAGAAAGACGCTAGATAGACGCTAGATAGACACTAGATAGACGCTAGATAGACACTAGATAGACACTAGATAGACACTAGATAGATAGACACTAGATATACGCTAGAAAGACGCTAGATAGACGCTAGATAGACACTAGATAGACGCTAGATAGACACTAGATAGACACTAGATAGAAAGACGCTAGATAGACGCTAGATAGACGCTAGATAGACGCTAGATAGACACTAGATAGACACTAGATAGATAGACACTAGATAGACACTAGAAAGACGCTAGATAGACACTAGATAGACACTAGATAGACGCTAGATAGACGCTAGATAGACGCTATATAGACGCTAGATAGACAGTAGATAGACACTAGATAGACACTAGATAGATAGACACTAGATAGACGCTAGATAGACACTAGATAGACACTAGATAGATAGACGCTAGAAAGACGCTAGATAAACGCTAGATAGACGCTAGATAGACACTAGATAGACACTAGATAGACACTAGATAGATAGACACTAGATAGACGCTAGATAGACACTAGATAGACACTAGATAGATAGACACTAGATAGACGCTAGATAGACACTAGATAGATAGACAGTAGATAGACACTAGATAGACACTAGATAGATAGACACTAGATAGACGCTAGATAGACACTAGATAGATAGACAGTAGATAGACAGTAGATAGACACTAGATAGATAGACACTAGATAGATAGTGGCTAGATAGATGCTAGATAGACACTAGATAGACACTAGATAGACATTAGATAGACACTAGATAGATAGACACTAGATAGATAGACGCTAGATAGACACTAGATAGACGCTAGATAGATAGACACTAGATAGACGCTAGATAGACACTAGATAGATAGACAGTATATAGACACTAGATAGACACTAGATAGATAGACACTAGATAGATAGACGCTAGATAGACACTAGATAGACACTAGATAGACGCTAGATAGACGCTAGATAGACACTAGATAGATAGACACTAGATAGATAGACAATAGATAGACGCTAGATAGACACTAGATAGACACTAGATAGATAGACACTAGATAGATAGACGCTAGATAGATAGACACTAGATAGATAGACGCTAGATAGACGCTAGATAGACGCTAGATAGACACTAGATAGACACTAGATAGATAGACACTAGATAGATAGACGCTAGATAGATAGACACTAGATAGATAGACACTAGATAGACGCTAGATAGACACTAGATAGATAGACGCTAGATAGACACTAGAAAGATGCTAGATAGACGCCAGATAGACGCTAGATAGACACACTAGATAGACGCCAGATAGACGCCAGATAGACACTAGATAGATAGACACTAGATAGACGCTAGATAGACATTAGATATACACTAGATAGATAGACACTAGATAGACGCTAGATAGACACTAGATAGACGCTAGATAGACACTAGATAGACGCTAGATAGACGCTAGATAGACGCTAGATAGATAGACGCTAGATAGACACTAGATAGACGCTAGATAGATAGACACTAGATAGACGCTAGATAGACGCTAGATAGACGCTAGATAGACGCTAGATAGACGCCAGATAGACGCTAGATAGACACTAGATAGATAGACACTAGATAGACGCTAGATAGACACTAGATATATGCTAGATAGACAGTAGATAGACACTAGATAGATAGACACTAGATAGACACTAGATAGACGCTAGATAGACACTAGATAGACACTAGATAGATAGACACTAGATAGATGCTAGATAGACGCTAGATAGACGCTAGATAGACTCTAGATAGACACTAGATAGACACTAGATAGATAGACACTAGATAGATAGACACTAGATAGACGCTAGATAGATGCTAGATAGACGCTAGATAGACGCTAGATAGACACTAGATAGATGCTAGATAGACGCTAGATAGACGCTAGATAGACACTAGATAGACACTAGATAGATAGACGCTATATAGACACTAGATAGACACTAGATAGATAGACACTAGATAGACACTAGATATACGCTAGATAGACACTAGATAGACACTAGATAGACGCTAGATAGACACTAGATAGACGCTAGATAGACGCTAGATAGACACTAGATAGACACTAGATAGACGCTAGATAGATAGACACTAGATAGACACTAGATAGACACTAGATAGATAGACACTAGATAGACACTAGATAGACACTAGATAGATAGACACTAGAAATACGCTAGATAGACGCTAGATAGACGCTAGATAGACGCTAGAAAGACGCTAGATAGATAGACACTAGAAAGACGCTAGATAGACGCTAGATAGACGCTAGATAGATGCTAGATAGATAGACACTAGATAGACACTAGATAGATAGACACTAGATAGACACTAGAAAGACGCTAGATAGACGCTAGATAGACACTAGATAGACGCTAGATAGACACTAGATAGACACTAGATAGACACTAGATAGATAGACACTAGATATACGCTAGAAAGACGCTAGATAGACGCTAGATAGACACTAGATAGACGCTAGATAGACACTAGATAGACACTAGATAGAAAGACGCTAGATAGACGCTAGATAGACGCTAGATAGACGCTAGATAGACACTAGATAGACACTAGATAGATAGACACTAGATAGACACTAGAAAGACGCTAGATAGACACTAGATAGACACTAGATAGACGCTAGATAGACGCTAGATAGACGCTATATAGACGCTAGATAGACAGTAGATAGACACTAGATAGACACTAGATAGATAGACACTAGATAGACGCTAGATAGACACTAGATAGACACTAGATAGATAGACGCTAGAAAGACGCTAGATAAACGCTAGATAGACGCTAGATAGACACTAGATAGACACTAGATAGACACTAGATAGATAGACACTAGATAGACGCTAGATAGACACTAGATAGACACTAGATAGATAGACACTAGATAGACGCTAGATAGACACTAGATAGATAGACAGTAGATAGACACTAGATAGACACTAGATAGATAGACACTAGATAGACGCTAGATAGACACTAGATAGATAGACAGTAGATAGACAGTAGATAGACACTAGATAGATAGACACTAGATAGATAGTGGCTAGATAGATGCTAGATAGACACTAGATAGACACTAGATAGACATTAGATAGACACTAGATAGATAGACACTAGATAGATAGACGCTAGATAGACACTAGATAGACGCTAGATAGATAGACACTAGATAGACGCTAGATAGACACTAGATAGATAGACAGTATATAGACACTAGATAGACACTAGATAGATAGACACTAGATAGATAGACGCTAGATAGACACTAGATAGACACTAGATAGACGCTAGATAGACGCTAGATAGACACTAGATAGATAGACACTAGATAGATAGACAATAGATAGACGCTAGATAGACACTAGATAGACACTAGATAGATAGACACTAGATAGATAGACGCTAGATAGATAGACACTAGATAGATAGACGCTAGATAGACGCTAGATAGACGCTAGATAGACACTAGATAGACACTAGATAGATAGACACTAGATAGATAGACGCTAGATAGATAGACACTAGATAGATAGACACTAGATAGACGCTAGATAGACACTAGATAGATAGACGCTAGATAGACACTAGAAAGATGCTAGATAGACGCCAGATAGACGCTAGATAGACACACTAGATAGACGCCAGATAGACGCCAGATAGACACTAGATAGATAGACACTAGATAGACGCTAGATAGACATTAGATATACACTAGATAGATAGACACTAGATAGACGCTAGATAGACACTAGATAGACGCTAGATAGACACTAGATAGACGCTAGATAGACGCTAGATAGACGCTAGATAGATAGACGCTAGATAGACACTAGATAGACGCTAGATAGATAGACACTAGATAGACGCTAGATAGACGCTAGATAGACGCTAGATAGACGCTAGATAGATAGACGCTAGATAGACGCTAGATAGACACTAAATAGACGCTAGATAGAAGCTAGATAGATAGACTCTAGATAGACACTAGATAGACTCTAGATAGACGCTAGATAGACACTAGATAGACGCTAGATAGACGCTAGATAGATAGACGCTAGATAGACGCTAGATAGACACTTGATAGACACTAGATAGATAGACACTAGATAGACGCTAGATAGACACTAGATATACGCTACATAGACACTAGATAGATAGACTCTAGTTAGACACTCGATAGACGCTCGATAGACGCTAGATAGACAATAGATAGACAGACACTAGATAGATAGACACTAGATAGATAGACACTAGATAGACACTAGATAGACGCTAGATATACGCTAGATAGACACTAGATAGACGCTAGATAGATAGACACTAGATAGATAGACACTAGATAGGTAGACACTAGATAGATAGACACTAGATAGATAAACAGTAGATATTAGCTAGATAGACGCTAGATAGACACTAGATAGACGCTAGATAGACGCCAGATAGACGCTAGATAGACACTAGATAGATAGACACTAGATAGACGCTAGATAGACACTAGATATATGCTAGATAGACAGTAGATAGACACTAGATAGATAGACACTAGATAGACACTAGATAGACGCTAGATAGACACTAGATAGACACTAGATAGATAGACACTAGATAGATGCTAGATAGACGCTAGATAGACGCTAGATAGACTCTAGATAGACACTAGATAGACACTAGATAGATAGACACTAGATAGATAGACACTAGATAGACGCTAGATAGATGCTAGATAGACGCTAGATAGACGCTAGATAGACACTAGATAGATGCTAGATAGATGCTAGATAGACGCTAGATAGACACTAGATAGACACTAGATAGATAGACGCTATATAGACACTAGATAGACACTAGATAGATAGACACTAGATAGACACTAGATATACGCTAGATAGACACTAGATAGACACTAGATAGACGCTAGATAGACACTAGATAGACGCTAGATAGACGCTAGATAGACACTAGATAGACACTAGATAGACGCTAGATAGATAGACACTAGATAGACACTAGATAGACACTAGATAGATAGACACTAGATAGACACTAGATAGACACTAGATAGATAGACACTAGAAATACGCTAGATAGACGCTAGATAGACGCTAGATAGACGCTAGAAAGACGCTAGATAGATAGACACTAGAAAGACGCTAGATAGACGCTAGATAGACGCTAGATAGATGCTAGATAGATAGACACTAGATAGACACTAGATAGATAGACACTAGATAGACACTAGAAAGACGCTAGATAGACGCTAGATAGACACTAGATAGACGCTAGATAGACACTAGATAGACACTAGATAGACACTAGATAGATAGACACTAGATATACGCTAGAAAGACGCTAGATAGACGCTAGATAGACACTAGATAGACGCTAGATAGACACTAGATAGACACTAGATAGAAAGACGCTAGATAGACGCTAGATAGACGCTAGATAGACGCTAGATAGACACTAGATAGACACTAGATAGATAGACACTAGATAGACACTAGAAAGACGCTAGATAGACACTAGATAGACACTAGATAGACGCTAGATAGACGCTAGATAGACGCTATATAGACGCTAGATAGACAGTAGATAGAGACTAGATAGACACTAGATAGATAGACACTAGATAGACGCTAGATAGACACTAGATAGACACTAGATAGATAGACGCTAGAAAGACGCTAGATAAACGCTAGATAGACGCTAGATAGACACTAGATAGACACTAGATAGACACTAGATAGATAGACACTAGATAGACGCTAGATAGACACTAGATAGACACTAGATAGATAGACACTAGATAGATGCTAGATAGACACTAGATAGATAGACAGTAGATAGACACTAGATAGACACTAGATAGATAGACACTAGATAGACGCTAGATAGACACTAGATAGATAGACAGTAGATAGACAGTAGATAGACACTAGATAGATAGACACTAGATAGATAGACGCTAGATAGACACTAGATAGACACTAGATAGACGCTAGATAGACGCTAGATAGACACTAGATAGATACTAGATAGATAGACGCTAGATAGATAGACACTAGATAGATAGACACTAGATATATAGACACTAGATAGACGCTAGATAGACACTAGATAGACACTAGATAGATAGACACTAGATAGATAGACGCTAGATAGATAGACACTAGATAGATAGACGCTAGATAGACGCTAGATAGACGCTAGATAGACACTAGATAGACACTAGATAGATAGACACTAGATAGATAGACGCTAGATAGATAGACACTAGATAGATAGACACTAGATAGACGCTAGATAGACACTAGATAGATAGACGCTAGATAGACACTAGAAAGATGCTAGATAGACGCCAGATAGACGCTAGATAGACACTAGATAGACGCTAGATAGACGCTAGATAGACACTAGATAGACGCTAGATAGACGCTAGATAGACACTAGAAAGATGCTAGATAGATAGACACTAGAAAGACGCTAGATAGACGCTAGATAGACGCTAGATAGACGCTAGATAGATGCTAGATAGATGCTAGATAGACACTAGATAGACACTAGATAGACGCCAGATAGACGCTAGATAGACACTAGATAGACGCTAGATAGACGCTAGATAGACGCTAGATAGACGCTAGATAGACGCTAGATAGACACTAGATAGATAGACACTAGATATACACTAGATAGACACTAGATAGACACTAGATAGATAGACACTAGAAAGACGCTAGATAGATGCTAGATAGACGCTAGATAGACGCTAGATAGACACTAGATAGACGCTAGATAGACGCTAGATAGACGCTAGATAGACACTAGAAAGACGCTAGATAGATAGACACTAGAAAGACACTAGATAGACGCTAGATAGACGCTAGATATACGCTAGATAGACGCTAGATAGACGCTAGATAGACACTAGATAGACACTAGATAGACACTAGATAGATAGACACTAGATAGACACTAGAAAGACGCTAGATAGACGCTAGATAGACGCTAGATAGACGCTAGATAGACACTAGATAGACACTAGATAGATAGACACTAGATAGACACTAGAAAGACGCTAGATAGACGCTAGATAGACACTAGATAGACACTAGATAGACACTAGATAGATAGACGCTAGATAGACGCTAGATAGACGCTAGATAGACACTAGATAGACACTAGATAGACGCTAGATAGACACTAGATAGATAGACACTAGATAGACACTAGAAAGACGCTAGATAGACGCTAGATAGACACTAGATAGACACTAGATAGACACTAGATAGACACTAGATAGATAGACACTAGATAGACACTAGAAAGACGCTAGATAGACGCTAGATAGACGCTAGATAGACGCTAGATAGACACTAGATAGACACTAGATAGATAGACACTAGATAGACACTAGAAAGACGCTAGATAGACGCTAGATAGACACTAGATAGACACTAGATAGATAGACGCTAGATAGACGCTAGATAGACACTAGATAGACGCTAGATAGACGCTAGATAGACACTAGATAGACACTAGATAGACACTAGATAGACACTAGATAGACGCTAGATAGACACTAGATAGACGCTAGATAGATAGACGCTAGATAGATAGACGCTAGATAGACACTAGATAGACACTAGATAGACACTAGATAGATAGACACTAGATAGACGCTAGATAGACACTAGATAGACACTAGATAGACACTAGATAGACACTAGATAGATAGACGCTAGATAGACACTAGATAGACACTAGATAGACACTAGATAGATAGACACTAGAAAGACGCTAGATAGACGCTAGATAGACACTAGATAGACACTAGATAGACACTAGATAGACACTAGATAGACGCTAGATAGACACTAGATAGACGCTAGATAGATAGACGCTAGATAGATAGACGCTAGATAGACACTAGATAGACACTAGATAGACACTAGATAGATAGACACTAGATAGACGCTAGATAGACACTAGATAGACACTAGATAGACACTAGATAGACACTAGATAGATAGACGCTAGATAGATGCTAGATAGACACTAGATAGACACTAGATAGACACTAGATAGATAGACACTAGATAGATAGACGCTAGATAGACACTAGATAGACGCTAGATAGACACTAGATAGATAGACAGTAGATAGACACTAGATAGACACTAGATAGATAGACGCTAGATAGACACTAGATAGACACTAGATAGACGCTAGATAGACGCTAGATAGACACTAGATAGATACTAGATAGATAGACGCTAGATAGATAGACACTAGATAGATAGACGCTAGATAGATAGACGCTAGATAGATAGACACTAGATAGACACTAGATAGACACTAGATAGACGCTAGATAGACACTAGATAGACACTAGATAGACGCTAGATAGATAGACGCTAGATAGATAGACACTAGATAGACACTAGATAGATGCTAGATAGACACTAGATGCTTATTTGATATTTCTGGTGATGGTACTGTAGGTCTGCTTTCTGAGTGGTGGTGTTGTAGTTATCATGCATTTGGTTTTTGAATATATATTTTGTTAAGCTATTTTCAAAGCCCTAAATTATTTCAGCTTCCTCTGCACACTTGGAAGCTGTTGTAAGTAGGAACAGGTAGCCTTTGGATGGTTCAGATGCATCGGTGCCCTTCCGGCAATTCACTTGGTTGAGGACCTCTTTACTGAGTAATGTGGTTGTTTTTCATGATTGTGTTTTGTATTTTGGTATTTTTCTTGGTATTTTTCCTGTGCTCCTATGCTGCTAAAATGAGCTAGATTCAGTTAGATTCACATTCCAGCTCAGGCTTCATCCATGTTACGAAGGTAGATATTGATTGTCGCACAAGGCTAGTCAAACTACAAACTCTTCATTGAGACAATGCTGAAACATCAATCCATGGGTGAGTCAGTGCCACGTTACATTTTTTGACAGAATCAAAATGAAAGAGAAGTTAATGTGCAAATTCATCATGCTATGGTGTGAAATGGGCTATTAGAAGTGCCGTCTTTCTGATGCATATTCTATAATTGTATATAAAATAATTGTATTGCACCCTTTCATTACTAACTTGTATTGTGTGATATGTATTTGAATATTACTATTTTTAAAACATAAGAACATTTTATTAATAAAATATGTAATCAGTCGTCTTCCTTAAATATGGTCCGGAGAATGAAGGGATGACAACGCACTCTTTACTCTACCTCTTCATTCTGGATAAGTGGAGAAATGCTGTGTTCATAACCAAGTGCTAAGGCGGTATTTACCACATACGACTGGGAAAAATCCACTTGAACACCCCTCTAACTGGCAATTACTAGTGGGAAACTCGTCTATCAACCCTGAGCTCAAATGCAACAACAAAACATTATTCATGAAAAGCGGTCTAATAATATAGTTTTTTAACACTATAATTTGTTTACAGTAGATTCGTAGTACACCAATCTGAACAATGACCGAGAGAGACAGCGATGTAGAATGTGTGTATGATGCCAGTACTTGTGCTCCAAACTCTGAAACTCCTACCTGATGCTATAATCCAACAGACAGCGTTAGTCAAAGCGCTAAGAGAATTGGTTTTGGAATTTAATTGCAGACGGTTTGGTTAGTGGAATGAAGATGGAAGAGATGGGAATGGGGTGGGGGGAGGGATGGGGGAGGATGTTGCCTGCAGTAAATACAATCGCTGGATAAGGTCATCCAACTGCAAGAAATCCCTTTGTCACATCAAACACACAGGATTTGCTCTTTTACAGGAAACATCTGCACTCACGTAGGCTTTTTCTTTCTTTCTTTCTCTTTCTTTCTTTCTTTCTTTCTTTCTTTCTTTCTTTCTTTCTTTCTTTCTTTCTTTCTTTCTTTCTTTCTTTCTTTCTTTCTTTCTTTCTTTCTTTCTTTCTTTCTTTCTTTCTTTCTTTCTTTCTCTTCTTCCTTCCATCTGTCTCTGGCTTTTCAGGATACGGCATGGATGAAAGGATGATTTTGTTGGTGACCCTACCTTTCCTCTCACCTTCACCTCACCTATTTCAAAGGCCCTTCAAAAAACACTCCCTCCTTTCTGAGAGCTGAACATGGTCAGAGGTCAGAGGTTAGAGGTAGATAATGTTGTTACTGGAGTACAACAAAATGGTCGATTGAAAACCCTTCATCCTTGTATTCAGACAGAATTACATGAAGTTGTTAATACAAATTGCTTCCACGCCTCACAGAATCTCGTTCGTTCAACATTTGAAGGTCTCACTTTATATTTCATTATTTATTTTTATTTATTTATTTTAAAGATGCTTCAGAGATGATTTTAAGTGCTGTGGAAAGACTAATTAAAAAATGGGATTCAAGCTGCTTAGCATGAGAAATAGATTTCCAGAGGAAATGGATGTTTGAAGCGGTGGCCATGACAGCAAGAGATATAGTATTTCACACGATGATGATGATGATGATTGTCAATCTAAGGGAGGTTGCTTGATGGAGGCTGTTTGGTGAAGGCTGGTTGACGTGACGGTGAGGATGATGAAGATCATGATGATGATTGTCAATGTAATGGAGACTGCTCATTACATTGATGACCTCCTCATGAATGCTGACTCTGGGGCTGCCAGCATCCTCATACTGCTGGACCTCAGTGCAGCATTTGACATGGTCTGCCATGCCATTCTGCTGGACTGCATGGAGAAGCTTCTGACCTGTCAGACACTGTCCTGGACTGGTTCAGGTCCTATCTCACTGATCGCTACCAGTTTGTAGCCATCGGTTCTAGTAGGTCAGATACAGTTGTGGTCCGACAGGGGGTCCCTCAAGGCTTGGTCCTGGGGCCACTACTGTTTTGTATCTACATGCTCCCACTGGGAAACATCTTGAGGAAACACGGACTGGGCTTTCACTTTTATGCTGACGACACTCAGCTGTATGTCTCCACAAACACTGTCACTGCTAATGCCTCTGCACTCCTGGTCAGCTGCCTGCAGGACATCAAAGCGTGGATGCAGTTGAGTTTCCTGCAGTTAAACTGCAAAAAGACAGAGGTCCTACTGATTGGCACTTGCAACATCATAAACAACAACAGCAGCTACAGCCTCAATACTGATGGTGTCAATGTCCTCCCCCCCCAGGGAGGTTCAGCAGCTACAGCCTCAATACTGATGGTGTCAATGTCCCCCCCCCCCCAGGGAGGTTCAGCAGCTACAGCATCAATACTGATGGTGTCAATGTCCTCCCCCCCCAGGGAGGTTCAGCAGCTACAGCCTCAATACTGATGGTGTCAATGTCCTCCCCCCCAGGGAGGTTCAGCAGCTACAGCCTCAATACTGATGGTGTCAATGTCCTCCCCCCCCCAGGGAGGTTCAGCAGCTACAGCATCAATACTGATGGTGTCAATGTCCTCCCCCCCAGGGAGGTTCAGCAGCTACAGCCTCAATACTGATGGTGTCAATGTCCTCCCCCCCAGGGAGGTTCAGCAGCTACAGCCTCAATACTGATGGTGTCAATGTCCTCCCCCCCCCAGGGAGGTTCAGCAGCTACAGCATCAATACTGATGGTGTCAATGTCCTCCCCCCCAGGGAGTTTCAGCAGCTACAGCCTCAATACTGATGGTGTCAATGTCCTTCCCCCCAGGGAGGTTCAGCAGCTACAGCATCAATACTGATGGTGTCAATGTCCTCCCCCTCAGGGAGGTTCAGCAGCTACAGCCTCAATACATACATGTACATATTACCTCAATTACCTTGACTAACCGGTGCACCCGCACATTGACTCGGTACCCCCTGTATACAGCCTCGCTATTGTTATTTTTACTGCTGCTCTTTAATTATTTTTTTTGTGTGATTTTTTTTGCTATTCTTTCTTAAAACTGCATTGTTAGTTAAGGGGTTGTAAGTAAGCATTTCACTGTAAGGTCTACACCTGTTGTATTCGGCGCATTTGACAAATAACATTTGATTTGATTTGTATTACAGACTCAGTCAGGGACAGGTTGAAAATGTCAGTGAAGACACTTGCCAGTTGGTCAGCGCATGCTCGGAGTACACGTCCTGGTAATCCATCTGGCCCTGCGGCCTTGTAAATGTTGACCTGTTTAAAGGTCTTACTCACATCGGCTACGGAGAGCTTTGAAGCAAGCTTCCAGGAAATTGGAACGGAAATGGCGCCACACCAAACTGGAAGTCTTCCGATTAGCTTGGAAAGACAGTACCGTGCAGTACCGAAGAGCCCTCACTGCTGCTCGATCATCCTACTTTTCCAACTTAATCGAGGAAAATAAGAACAATCCAAAATTTATTTTTGATACTGTTGCAAAGCTAACTAAAAAGCAGCATTCCCCAAGATAGGATGGCTTTCACTTCAGCAGTAATAAATTCATGAACTTCTTTGAGGAAAAGATCATGACCATTAGAAAGCAAATTACGGACTCCTCTTTGAATCTGCGTATTCCTCCAGGGCTTAGCTGTCCTGGATCTGCACAGCTCTGCGAGGGCCTGGGATCGGGAGAGACACTTAAGTGTTTTAGTACTATATCTCTTGACACAATGATGAAAATAATCATGGCCTCTAAACCTTCAAGCTGCATACTGGATCCTATTCCTACTAAACTGCTGAAGGAGCTGCTTCCTGTGCTTGGCCCTCCTATGTTGAACATAATAAACAGCTCTCTATCCACCGGATGTGTACCAAACTCACTAAAAGTGGCAGTGATAAAGCCTCTCTTGAAAAAGCCAAACCTTGACCCGGAAAATATAAAAAACTATCGGCCTATATCGAATCTTCCATTCCTCTCAAAAATTTTAGAAAAAGCTGTTGCGCAGCAACTCACTGCCTTTCTGAAGACAAACAATGTATACGAAATGCTTCAGTCTGGTTTTAGACCCCATCATAGCACTGAGACTGCACTTGTGAAGGTGGTAAATGACCTTTTAATGGCATCAGACCGAGGCTCTGCATCTGTCCTCGTGCTACTAGACCTTAGTGCTGCCTTTGACACCATCGATCACCACATTCTTTTGGAGAGACTGGAAACCCAAATTGGTCTACACGGACAAGTTCTGGCCTGGTTTAGATCTTACCTGTCGGAAAGATATCAGTTTGTCTCTGTGAATGGTCTGTCCTCCGACAAATCAACTGTACATTTCGGTGTTCCTCAAGGTTCCGTTTTAGGACCACTATTGTTTTCACTATATATTTTACCTCTTGGGGATGTTATTCGAAAACATTATGTTAACTTTCACTGCTATGCGGATGACACACAGCTGTACATTTCAATGAAACATGGTGAAGCCCCAAAATTGCCCTCGCTAGAAGCCTGTGTTTCAGACATAAGGAAGTGGATGGCTGAAAACGTTCTACTTTTAAACTCGGACAAAACAGAGATGCTTGTTCTAGGTCCCAAGAAACAAAGAGATCTTCTGTTAAATCTGACAATTCATCTTGATGGTTGTAAAGTCGTCTCAAATAAAACTGTGAAGGACCTCGGCGTTACTCTTGACCCTGATCTCTCTTTTGACGAACATATCAAGACTGTTTCAAGGACAGCTTTTTTCCATCTACGTAACATTGCAAAAATCAGAAATGTTCTGTCCAAAAATGATGCAGAAAAATTAATCCATGCATTTGTTACTTCTAGGTTAGACTACTGCAATGCTCTACTTTCCGGCTACCCGGATAAAGCACTAAATAAACTTCAGTTAGTGCTAAATACGGCTGCTAGAATCCTGACTAGAACCAAGAAATTTGATCATATTACTCCAGTGCTAGCTTCCCTACACTGGCTTCCTGTTAAGGCAAGGGCTGATTTCAAGGTTTTACTGTTAACCTATAAAGCGTTACATGGGCTTGCTCCTACCTATCTTTCCGAGTTGGTCCTGCCGTACATACCAATACGTACGCTACGGTCACAAGACGCAGGCCTCCTAATTGTCCCTAGAATTTCTAAGCAAACAGCGGGAGGCAGGGCTTTCTCCTATAGATCTCCATTTTTATGGAACAGTCTGCCTACCCATGTGAGAGACGCAGACTCGGTCTCAACCTTTAAGTCTTTACTGAAGACTTATCTCTTCAGTAGGTCATATGATTGAGTGTAGTCTGGCCCAGGAGTGTGAAGGTGAACGGAAAGGCTCTGGAGCAACGAACAGCCCTTGCTGTCTCTGCCAGGCCGGTTCCCCTCTCTCCACTGGGGTTCTCTGCCTCTAACCCTGTTACAGGGGCTGAGTCACTGGCTTGCTGGTGCTCTTTCATGCCGTCCCTAGGAGGGGTGCGTCACTTGAGTGGGTTGAGTTACTGACGTGATCTTCCTGTCTGGGTTGGCGCCCCCCCCCCTTGGTTTGTGCTGTGGTGGAGACCTCTGTGGGCTATACTCGGCCTTGTCTCAGGATTGTAAGTTGGTGGTTGAGGATATCCCTCTAGCGGTGCGGGGGCTGTGATTTGGCAGAGTGGGTGGGGTTATATCCTTCCTGTTTGGCCCTGTCCGGGGGTTTCTTCGGATGGGGCCACAGTGTCTCCGGACCGCTCCTGTCTCAGCCTCCAGTATTTATGCTGCAGTAGTTTATGTGTTGGGGGGCTGGGGTTAGTTGGTTATACCTGGAGTACTTCTCCTGTCTTATCCAGTGTCCTGTGTGAATTTAAGTATGCTCTCTCTAATTCTCTCGTTCTCTCTTTCTCTCTGAGAACCTGAGCCCTAGGACCATACGTCAGGACTACCGGGCATGATGACACCTTGCTGTCCCCAGTCCGCCTGGCCTTGCTGCTATTCCAGTCAACTGTTCTGCCTGCGGTTACGAAACCCCTACCTGTCCCAGACCTGCTGTTTTCAACTCTTAATGATCGGCTATGAAAAGCCAACTGAGAGACCTGAGCCCTAGGACCATACGTCGGGACTACCGGCCGTGGTGACTCCTTGCTGTCCCCAGTCCGCCTGGCCTTGCTGCTATTCCAGTTTCAACTGTTCTGCCTGCGGTTATGGAACCCCTACCTGTCCCAGACCTGCTGTTTTCAACTCTTAATGATCGGCTATGAAAAGCCAACTGAGATTTATTCCTGATTATTATTTGACCATGCTTGTCACTTATGAACATTTTTGAACATCTTGGCATGGTTCTGTTATAATCTCCACCCGGCACAGCCAGAAGAGGACTGGCCACCCCTCATAGCCTGGTTCCTCTCTAGGTTTCTTCCTAGGTTTTGGCCTTTCTAGGGAGTTTTTCCTAGCCACCGTGCTTCTACACCTGCATTACTAGCTGTTTGGGGTTTTAGGCTGGGTTTCTGTACAGCACTTCGAGATATTAGCTGATGTAAGAAGGGCTATATAAAATAAAATTGATTGATTGATTGATCACACAGTCATCCGGAACAGCTGATGCTCTCATGCATGCTTCAGTGTTGCTTGCCTCGAAGTGAGCATAGAAGTCATTTAGCTCGTCTGGTAGGCTTGTGTCACTGGGCAGCTCGCGGCTGTGCTTCCCTTTGTAGTCCGTAATAGTTTGCAAGCCCTGCCACATCCGACGAGCATTGGAGAAATTTGTGGAGTGGTTGAAAAACGAGTTTTAATGACTCCAACCTAAGTGTATGTAAACTTCCGACTTCAACTGTGTATATATATACACAGTGGGGAGAACAAGTATTTGATACACTGCCGATTTTGCAGGTTTTCCTACTTACAAAGCATGTAGAGGTCTGTAATTTTTATCATAGGTACACTTCAACTGTGAGAGACAGAATCTAAAACAAAAATCCAGAAAATCACATTGTATGATTTTTAAGTAATTCATTTGCATTTTATTGCATGACATAAGTATTTGATCCCCTACCAACCAGTAAGAATTCCGGCTCTCACAGACCTGTTAGTTTTTCTTTAAGAAGCCCTCCTGTTCTCCACTCATTACCTGTATTAACTGCACCTGTTTGAACTCGTTACCTGTATAAAAGACATCTGTCCACACACTCAATCAAACAGACTCCAACCTCTCCACAATGGCCAAGACCAGAGAGCTGTGTAAGGACATCAGGGATAAAATTGTACACCTGCACAAGGCTGGGATGGGCTACAGGACAATAGGCAAGCAGCTTGGTGAGAAGGCAACAACTGTTGGCGCAATTATTAGAAAATGGAAGAAGTTCAAGATGACGGTAAATCACCCTCGGTCTGGGGCTTCATGCAAGATCTCACCTCGTGGGGCATCAATGATCATGAGGAAGGTGAGGGATCAGCCCAGAACTACACGGCAGGACCTGGTCAATGACCTGAAGAGAGCTGGGACCACAGTCTCAAAGAAAACCATTAGTAACACACTACGCCGTCATGGATTAAAATCCTGCAGCGCACGCAAGATCCCCCTGCTCAAGCCAGCGCATGTCCAGGCCCGTCTGAAGTTTGCCAATGACCATCTGGATGATCCAGAGGAGGAATGGGAGAAGGTCATTTGGTCTGATGAGAAGAAAATATAGCTTTTTGGTCTAAACTCCACTCGTCGTGTTTGGAGGAAGAAGAAGGATGAGTACAACCCCAAGAACACCATCCCAACCGTGAAGCATGGAGGTGGAAACACCATTCTTTGGGGATGCTTTTCTGCAAAGGGGACAGGACGACTGCACCGTATTGAGGGGAGGATGGATGGGGCCATGTATCGCGAGATCTTGGCCAACAACCTCCTTCCCTCAGTAAGAGGATTGAAGATGGTTTGTGGCTGGGTCTTCCAGCATGACAACGACCCGAAACACACAGCCAGGGCAACTAAGGAGTGGCTCCGTAAGAAGCATCTCACGGTCCTGGAGTGGCCTAGCCAGTCTCCAGACCTGAACCCAATAGAAAATCTTTGGAGGGAGCTGAAAGTCCGTATTAACCAGCGACAGCCCCGAAACCTGAAGGATCTGGAGAAGGTCTGTATGGAGGAGTGGGCCAAAATCCCTGCTGCAGTGTGTGCAAACCTGGTCAAGACCTAAAGGAAACGTATGATCTCTGTAATTGCAAACAAAGGTTTCTGTACCAAATATTAAGTTCTGCTTTTCTGATGTATCAAATACTTATGTCATGCAATAAAATGCAAATTAATTACTTAAAAATCATACAATGTGATTTTCTGGATTCTGTTTTAGATTCCGTCTCTCACAGTTGAAGTGTACCTATGATAAAAATTACAGACCCCTACATGCTTTGTAAGTAGGAAAACCTGCAAAATCGGCAGTGTATCAAATACTTGTTCTCCCCACTGTGTATATATATATATGCAGTGCCTTGCAAAAGTATTCATCCTCCTTGGCATTTTTCCTATTTTGTTGCATTACAACCTGTAATTTAAATGGATTTTTATTTGGATTTCATGTAATGGACGTACACAAAATAGTCGAAATTAGTGAAGTGGAATGAAAAAAATAACTTGTTTCAAGAAATTCTAAAAAATAAATAACGGAAAAGTGGTGCGTGCATATGTATTCACCCCTTTGCTATGAAGCCCCTAAATAAGATCTGGTGCAACCAATTACCTTCAGAAGTCACATAATTAGCTATATAAAGCCCACCTGTGTGCAAGCTAAGTGTCACATGATCTGTCACATGATCTCAGTATAAATACACGTGTTCTGAAAGGCCCCAGAGTCTGCAACACCACTAAGCAAGGGACACCACCAAGCAAGCGGCACCATGAAGAGCAAGGAGCTCTCCAAACAGGTCAGGGATAAAGTTGTGGAGAAGAACAGATCAGGGTTGGGTATCAAAAAAATATCCGAAACTTTGAACATCCCATGGAGCACCATTAAATCCATTCTTAAAAAATTTAAAGAATATGGCACCACAACAAACCTGCCAAGAGAGGGCCGCCCACCAAAACTCACGGACCAGGCAAGGAGGGCATTAATCAGAGAGGCAACAGAGCCCAAAGATAACCCTGAAGGAGCTGCAAAGTTCCACAGCGGTGATTGGAGTATCTGTCCATAGGACCACTTTAACCCTCCCGTTGTACTAGGGTCAAAATGACCGGCCACTGTGTTGAACCAACTTTATTTAATTTTTATATTTTTGGGATCATTTGTGAGAAGGAGGCAGTGATACAACCCCCCCAAAATCAATTTTAATTCCAGGTTGTAAGGCAATAATATAGGAAAAATGCCAAGGGGGGTGTATACTTTCGCAAGCCACTGTATTTTTGTGTGTATATGTATATACAGTACCATTCAAAAGTTTGGGGTCACTTAGAAATGTTCTTGTTTTCGAAAGAAAAGCACATTTTTTGTCTATTAAAATAACATAAAATTGATCAGAAAAACAGTGTAGACATTGAAATGTTGTAAATGGCTATAGTAGCTGGAAACGGCTGATTTCTAATGGAATATCTACATAGGCATACAGAGGCCCATTGTCAGCAACCATCAGTCCTGTGTTCCAATGGCACATTGTGTTTGCTAATCCAAGTTTATCATTTTAAAAGGCTAATTGATCATTAGAAAACCCTTTTGCAATTATGTTAGCACAGGTGAAAACTGCTGTGCTGATTAAAGAAGCAATAAAACTGGCATTCTTGAGACTAGTTGAGTATCTGGAGCATCAGCAATTGTGGGTTCGATTACAGGCTTAAAATGGCCAGAAACAAATAACTTTCTTCTGAAACTCATCAGTCTATTCTTGTTCTGAGAAATGAAGGCTATTCTATGCGAGAAACTGTCAAGAAACTGAAGATCTCGTACAACTCTGTTTACTACTCCTTTCACAGAACAGCGCAAACTGGCTCTAACCAGAATAGAAAGAGGAGTGGGAGGCCCCGGTGCACAACTGATCAAGAGGACAAATTAATTAGTGTGTTGTTTGAGAAACAGACGCCTCACATGTCCTCAACTGGCAGCTTCATTAAATAGTATCCGCAAAACACCATTCTCAACGTCAACAGTGAAGCGAAAACGTTTTAAGGAATGTTTGCAAATGTATTGACAATTAAATACAGAAATATCTAATTTACATAAGTATTCATGCCCCTGAGGCAATACTTTGTAGAAGCACATTTGGCAGGGATTACAGCAGTGAGTGTTTGTCATGAGAATTTATATCTCTAATTAATCAAACTTAATGCTTTGAATAATTCCCAGAGGGTGTAAGGCTCTGGTTTAATCATGAATTAAACGAAGGTCCGCAACCAACAAGAATGATCTGTATGTTTTAATCATGGAGAGCTCTGGCGCCAAAAAACATACATACAGCTTTTATATCCCTTGACACACAAAGGCACTTTGCTCCGCCCACCTTTAAACAGTTTCTTAGTCCCCTTCACCCTGGAATGCCTTCTCAACAGTTTCTAACTTCCCCCCTCTGTTAGTGGGTTGACACTACATTATAACTCTAACACCGTTCACACATTTATACTGTATTTGGGGTGAAATCCTTTAGTCATTATTCTTAAAATACAAATTAATCTATCAATCCACCCCTTTGACTAAATATTTTCACATTCAGGATAAATGTGTTTACAAGCATGATTAATCTCAGAGATTACGTCAGAACTAATAAACATTTCATCCAATTGCGGTCTTTCAGGGTCAAAATCCTCGTCATCCACCAAGCCTGGAGGATCGTTTTTCACATTCCCCTGGTCAGAGTCCGGAGTCGGTCCATCTCTCATCATTGTTGAGATACTGCATTTCACCGACGCCTTACTCACCAATCCTCGGACACAGGGAACAAGACAACAACCACATAATACAAGAATACCCATACAAACACTGACCACCCCTAAGATGGTGGCTGCTATGGTTTTCCATTTATTCAAACCACCCTATCCACGATGTACTAACTTCTGAGTTCTCAGCTCATTCTTCACTTAGTGCAGTTAATTCTGCAAGAGCTCTGGTGACCGTCCCATCCGGTGTGGTGGTGTTAGGGATAAAATGTGCAACATTGGCTTATCATTCTATAGACACCGGCCCTTTCTGCCTGATCTAGAGCCAACCTCTTTTACTAAGTTATGAGTGGGATTGTAACACCCTGGCTCTGGGACTCTATATGTTGAGCCAGGGTGTGTTCTTTCTATGTGGTGTATTTCTATGTTGGGAGTTCTAGTTTGTTTATTTCTATGTTGGCCTGAGTGACTCCCAATCAGAGGCAACGAGTGTCAGCTTTTGGCTGGTTGTCTCTGATTGGGAGCCATATTTAAACTGTCTGTTTTTCCCTTTGTGTTTGTGGGTTCTTGTTCCGTGTTGGTCTATGTTACCTAGGACGTTACGAGTCGTTTGTTGTTTTTGTTTACTGTCCGTGTTTATCGCTAATGATAAATAAACATGTTCGTTCATCACGCTGCGCCTTGGTCCTCCTCTCTTAACGACGATCGTGACAGAAGAACCCACCATACAAGGACCAAGCAGCGTGTCCAGGAGCAGGCAGACTGGACATGGGAGGAAGCGCCAGGAAAGGAGATGGAGAGGTTGGCGATGGCCCAGGTGGGCAAATCGTGGTCCTGGGAGGACATGCTCGGGGGCAAAGGGCCATGGGCTAGGATTAAGGCCCTGGCGAGAGAGGAGCAGCGGCGTCAGCAGTGTCATCGTCGGACGGATGAGAGGCAACCCCAAAACATTTTTTTGGGGGGGCACACGGCATGGGCGGCTGGGCAGCAGGAGGCTGCCACAGGGCGATTTGGAGAGGAGGCCACCGGGTTTGGGGGGCCAGAAGGCAGGTTGGCGGAGCCTGGATGGAGAGCAGAGCCAACTCCCCGTACTCAGGCATGGCAGCATGAGACTGGTCAGGTTCCGGGGTATGCGGAGCTGCGTACTGTGCCACGAGTGGTCCGGCATAGTCCGGTACCTCCTGTGCGAGCACCCCGCACGTGTTGTGCGAAGGTGGGCATGCAGACAGGACGGAGTGTGCCGGCTCAGCGCTCGTGGCCTCCAGTGCCTCTCCTCGGTCCCGGATATCCTGCGCCAGTGTCACGTGATGTTATGCCAGTACGGGTACACAGCCCTGTACGTCCTGTGCTGATGCCTCACACAGAGTGTGTGAAGGTAGGCATTCAGCCAGGACGGGTTGTGGCAGCTCTTCACTCTAGGTCTCCTATCCGTCTCCACAGCCCGGCCCGGCCTGTCCCTGCTCCACGCAC
The DNA here is from genome assembly GCF_964263955.1 of Coregonus lavaretus. Lineage (NCBI taxonomy): Eukaryota > Metazoa > Chordata > Actinopteri > Salmoniformes > Salmonidae > Coregonus > Coregonus lavaretus. The sequence goes on along the minus strand of NC_140003.1, from coordinate 40,169,646 downwards.
CAAGCCTACGGTGTGCGTCGCCAGCCCGTTCCGGCCTGTCCCTGCTCCTCGCACCAAGCCTACGGTGTGCGTCGCCAGCCCGGTCCGGCCTGTCCCTGCTCCTCGCACCAAGCCTACGGTGTGCGTCGCCAGCCCGGCCCGGCCTGTCCCTGCTCCACGCACCAAGCCTACGGTGTGCGTCGCCAGCCCGTTCCGGCCTGTCCCTGCTCCTCTCACCAAGCCTACGGTGTGCGTCGCCAGCCCGGTCCGGCCTGTCCCTGCTCCTCGCACCAAGCCTACGGTGTGCGTCGCCAGCCCGGTCCGGCCTGTCCCTGCTCCTCGCACCAAGCCTACGGTGTGCGTCGCCAGCCCGGTCCGGCCTGTCCCTGCTCCACGCACCAAGCCTACGGTGTGCGTCGCCAGCCCGGTCCGGCCTGTCCCTGCTCCACGCACCAAGCCTACGGTGTGCGTCGCCAGCCCGGTCCGGCCTGTCCCTGCTCCTCGCACCAAGCCTACGGTGTGCGTCGCCAGCCCGGTCCGGCCTGTCCCTGCTCCTTGCACCAAGCCTACGGTGTGCGTCGCCAGCCCGGTCCGGCCTGTTCCTACTCCACGCACCAAGCCAGGGGTGCGCATCGTCAGCCCGGTCCTGCCCGTTCCTACTCCACGCACCAAGGAAGGGGTGCGCATCGTCAGCCCAGTCCGGCCTGTCCCTGCTCCACGCACCAAGCCTACGGTGTGCGTCGCCAGCCCGGTCCGGCCTGTTCCTGCCACTCGCACCAAGCCTACGGTGCGCGTCGCCAGCCCGGCCCGGCCTGTTCCTGCCACTCGCACCAAGTCTACGTTGCGCGTCGCCAGCCCGGCCCGGCCTGTTCCTGCCACTCGCACCAAGCCAGGGGTGCGAGTCGTCAGCCTGGTCCGGCCTGTCCCTGCTCCTCGCACCAAGCCTACGGTGTGCGTCGCCAGCCCGGTCCGGCCTGTCCCTGCTCCTCGCACCAAGCCTACGGTGTGCGTCGCCAGCCCGGTCCGGCCTGTCCCTGCTCCACGCACCAAGCCTACGGTGTGCGTCGCCAGCCCGGTCCGGCCTGTTCCTACTCCACGCACCAAGCCAGGGGTGCGCATCGTCAGCCCGGTCCGGCCCGTTCCTACTCCACGCACCAAGCCAGGGGTGCGAGTCGTCAGCCCGGTCCGGCCCGTTCCTACTCCACGCACCAAGCCAGGGGTGCGCGTCGTCAGTCCCGCACAACCCGTGCCTGGGTCACTGGTGCCTGGTAAGGTACCGGTCAACTGCTCCACTACGGAGCTGAAGCTAACCGCTCCTGCTAAGTCCAGTTCAGCTCCAGCCAGCGGGGCCAGACCGGACCAGGGGCGCTATGGGGGGTTTATTGGAGGGTGGTGGGCAAGGCCGGAGCCAGAACCGCCGCCGAGGAGGAATGCCCACCCAGCCCTCCCCTGTTTTGCTTTAGTTGAGGCGCGGTCGCAGTCCGCGCCTTTAGGGGGGGGGGTACTGTAACACCCTGGCTCTGGGACTCTATATGTTGAGCCAGGGTGTGTTCTTTCTATGTGGTGTATTTCTATGTTGGGAGTTCTAGTTTGTTTATTTCTATGTTGGCCTGAGTGACTCCCAATCAGAGGCAACGAGTGTCAGCTTTTGGCTGGTTGTCTCTGATTGGGAGCCATATTTAAACTGTCTGTTTTTCCCTTTGTGTTTGTGGGTTCTTGTTCCGTGTTGGTCTATGTTACCTAGGACGTTACGAGTCGTTTGTTATTTTTGTTTACTGTCCGTGTTTATCGCTAATGATAAATAAACATGTTCGTTCATCACGCTGCGCCTTGGTCCTCCTCTCTTAACGACGATCGTGACAGGGATGGTGGATAATTGTTCAGAGATCCCTTTTACTGCATCCCTAGTCTGGCCAATAAATCGTTGTTGGTCGTAATAGATATAATTAATCCAATCCACAATTTTGTTTATTGTCACCCACCAAAAGAACGTGGTAGTAAACCCTTCCCCTAATTCTTTCATAGCTTGTTATCCATCCGATACCCCCTTGGTATCCCAATCGCATCCATCTAAATAGGGCTATTCTCCTTTTTGTTAAAACTCCTCCTACATCTGTTTAACCCTTTCCTTGGTTCCTGGTGACTAATTCTAACTAGCTGAATCAGTAGAACCAGGGCGCACGTATCTAGCCACCCTTTTGGTATTCTCTGCCTTATACTGTCTTTACTGGCACACGCCCACCACACATCGGTTACAGGGCCTGTCAGGTTCAGAATTCTCTTCTGTGCTTCTGAACTTAAGTCAATCACATTACTACTATCTCCAATTGATAATTGGTGATGTCTTTGTTTCTCTTTACCCCCCAGTCTAGAAACAATCCGCAGTGGGGACCGAACACGAATATAATGGGATTTTATAATCCCAAATTGCTTAATGACATGTACCCCACCCGCTGGCTACGTCCCTAACCTTTATTTTGAATCCTACAGTCTGCCCTTCTCTGACTCCCATTTTGTAGGCCACTCGTCCTTGACGGTCAGTATGTCGGGTCTCTTCTCTTCTCTTTTACTTCTTAACAATGGTAAGGGCATAGCGTTATTGGTGGTGGATCTTGACATATCAAGACCATTGCCGAGACTATGATGCAGCTCAAGTTACCCCTATTCCCCAAAACCGCCATACTCACACCCTGAGAACACACTACAGTGATGATAGGTCGGGGTAGGAGATCTTCGTTAACAGAGGTGATCCCCAGACCCTATTGGGCCAGTTCTTCTCTCTAACTCTGCGTGTGTTCAGTGGTGCTTGTATGTGTTCTTACCTTTTTGCAGTGGGTAACGTGGACCCAGGTTGCTCTTTCTGCTATTCTAATGGCAAAGGCAGTGACCAATATAACCTGATAGGGCCCTTCCCAACAGGCCTGCTTCCAGTCTTTCTTCTTTAGGGACTGGATCCTCACCAGTCACCTGGTTAGATAGAGTGGGTCACCTTCTCCTTTAGTTCACCTGTGGGGCACAACCCCTCTGACATACCGGTGTGGTTAATAACTACCTTCTCAATGCTGAGTTGCATCCAAAGAACACCATACCTACTGTGAAGCATGGGGGTGGAAACATCATGCTTTGGGGCTGTTTTTCTGCGAAGGGACCAGGAAGACTGATCCGTGGAAAGGAAAGAATGAATGGGGCCATGTATCGTGAGATTTTGAGTGAAAACCTCCTTCCATCAGCAAGGGCATTGAAGATGAAACGTGGCTGGGTCTTTCAGCATGACAATGATCCCAAACACACTGCCCGGGCAACGAAGGAGTGGCTTCGTAAGAAGCATTTCAAGGTCCTGGAGTGGCCTAGCCAGTCTCCAGATCTCAACCCCATAGAAAATATTTGGAGGGAGTTGAAAGTCCGTGTTGCCCAGCGACAGCCCCAAAACATCACTTCTCTAGAGGAGATCTGCATGGAGGAATGGGCCAAAATACCAGCAACAGTGTGTGAAAACCTTGTGAAGACTTACAGAAAACGTTTGACCTGTGTCATTGCCAACAAAGGGTATATAACAAAGTATTGAGAAACTTTTGTTATTGACCAAATACTTATTTTCCACCATAATTTGCAAATAAATTCATTAAAAATCCTACAATGTGATTTTCAGGATATTTTTTTCTCATTTTGTCTGTCATAGTTGACGTGTACCTATGATGAAAATTACAGGCCTCTCTCATCTTTTTAAGTGGGAGAACTTGCACAATTGGTGGCTGACTAAATACTTTTTTTCCCCACTGTACATCGCCAGTCACTCTACAACGATTCTTTCAAAGCAACTACTTCCAGTTCATAGAGCAAGTGACGTCACCAAATGAAAATCGCACTAGCTCTCACCTCATTCAGCAACACAAAAACTCTCTCTCCCTACACCCATTCTCTATTGAATAAGTGAGTCTTTCTATTTAACCCAAATCACGCTACAAATCTCCCATTCAACATCACCAAACCAAATACTCAGTAGTATCCGGTTACCACCCATACCAGCCGTTGAATTCACTCATACACACAGATTTTACCTTATGCCATTGAAATGCCCAACAAAACATAATAGTTCAATGGAACCCTCTATTGGCTCTCTACTATTTATACATTAATTCTATAACCACATTAGTTATGGTCCGATTACCCATTAAACCTTATCACACTCCAAACTCCACTATGGCCAAGACCAAAGAGCTGTCAAAGGACACCAGAAACAAAATTGTAGACCTGCACCAGGCTGGGAAGACTGAATCTGCAATAGGTAAGCAGCTTGGTTTGAAGAAATCAACTGTTGGAGCAATTACTAGGAAATGGAAGACATACAAGACCACTGATAATCTCCCTCAATCTGGGGCTCCACGCAAGATCTCACCCCGTGGGGTCAAAATTATCACAAGAACGGTGAGCAAAAATCCCAGAACCACACGGGGGGTCCTAGTGAATGACATGCAGAGAGCTGGGACCAAAGTAACAAAGCCTACCATCAGTAACACACTACGCCGCCAGGGACTCAAATCCTGCAGTGCGAGACGTGTCCCCCTGCTTAAGCCAGTACATGTCCAGGTCCGTCTGAAGTTTGCTAGAGTGCATTTGGATGGTCCAGAAGAGGATTGGGAGAATGTCATATGGTCAGATGAAACCAAAATAGAACTTTTTGGTAAAAACTCAACTCGTCATGTTTGGAGGACAAAGAATGCTGAGTTGCATCCAAAGAACACCATACCTACTGTGACGCATGGGGGTGGAAACATCATGCTTTGGGGCTGTTTTTCTGCAAAGTGACCAGGACGACTGATCCGTGTAAAGGAAAGAATGAATGGGGCCATGTAGCGTGAGATTTTGAGTGAAAACCTCCTTCCATCAGCAAGGGCATTGAAGATGAAACGTGGCTGGGTCTTTCAGCATGACAATGACCCCAAACACACCGCCCGGGCAACGAAGGAGTGGCTTCGTAAGAAGCATTTCAAGGTCCTGGAGTGGCCTAGCCAGTCTCCAGATCTCAACCCCATAGAAAATCTTTGGAGGGAGTTGAAAGTATGTGTTGCCCAGCGGCAGCCCCAAAACATCACTGCTCTAGAGGAGATCTGCATGGAGGAATGGGCCAAAATACCAGCAACAGTGTGTGAAAACCTTGTGAAGACTTACAGAAAACGTTTGACCTGTGTCATTGCCAACAAAGTGTATATAACAAAGTATTGAGAAACTTTTGTTATTGACCAAATACTTATTTTCCACCATAATTTGCAAATAAATTCATAAAAAATCCTACAATGTGATTTTCTGGAGAAAAAAATTCTCATTTTGTCTGTCATAGTTGACGTGTACCTATGATGAAAATTACAGGCCTCTCTCATCTTTTTAAGTGGGAGAACTTGCACAATTGGTGGCTGACTAAATACTTTTTTTCCCCACTGTACATCGCCAGTCACTCTACAACGATTCTTTCAAAGCAACTACTTCCAGTTCATAGAGCAAGTGACGTCACCAAATGAAAATCGCACTAGCTCTCACCTCATTCAGCAACACAAAAACTCTCTCTCCCTACACCCATTCTCTATTGAATAAGTGAGTCTTTCTATTTAAACCAAACCACGCTACAAATCTCCCATTCAACATCACCAAACCAAATACTCAGTAGTATCCGGTTACCACCCATACCAGCCGTTGAATTCACTCATACACACAGATTTCACCTTATGTCATTGAAATGCCCAACAAAACATAATAGTTCAATGGAACCCTCTATTGGCTCTCTACTATTTATACATTAATTCTATAACCACATTAGTTATGGTCCGATTACCCATTAAACCTTATCACATGATCAAACAACGGCACAACCTTAAACTCATATGGGGCGGCAGGTAGCCCAGTAACCAAGAGCACCGTGCCAGCAACCGAGAGGTCGCCGGTTCCAATCCCCGAGCCGACCAGGCGAAAAATCTGCCGATGTGCCCCCGAGCAAGACACCCAACCCCAATTGCTCCTGCAAGTCGCTCTGGACAAGAGCGTCTGCTAAATGACCAAAAATGCAAATGTAAATATTCTCTACTTTCTCACCCATGACGTACGTCTACGTTTGGGTGAGAAAGTTAATACATATATATTGTTAGAAATGTATAGGTACCTCTCAAATAATCGCTTCGTGGTGTTTTTAGCCAATTCTTAATCGACACAAATCACTTCTTCAAACATTTTACCCTGGAACCAAAAAATAGACTGTCATTTCCCGGACACTGCCCTTTCCTTTATCTCTGCAGTCGCGATGGTTATGACCTGTTTTGTTACAGTATTTACACGGGGCCTTACACTCTCTAGCAAAATTCTCTAGTCTTTCCTGACTCTCCAAAAGCCATACTCTCGCTGTGTCTAGCCCCTCCCCTCGCTGTTTCTTCAAATCCGTTCCACAGTTTAGCCTCTAATTTCTCCATATCGAGATGCCCAATAAATCCATACCTCTTCTCCCAAATGGATCCATAAAACATATTTCTTCGATCCCTTCCTAACATATATCTTTCATCCCCCGTTAATTCTCGGACCACTTTAGAATATTTATTTCCCATGGTAGAAAAATAAGAAATCCCCCCGTTTAGTAATTATTCAATCCAGAATTATTTTCCTTGGGACTTATTATCTGGTGCGACTCTTGAGCCAATGTTTATGATCTGTTTTGTAATTAACCATTTAAATTATCCAACCCGTAACCCAGAGTTTTTTAAAACCCCAGTTTCATGAAAGGGATGGAACAACCATTTTTTTCTCACGCGACCCTTCCTTGAAACAATTATCACGTATTTCGATGGATCATTAGGTCTCACACGTATACAACCTTATACGATTTTTGCTAACACTATCCGTAACCTAGAGGTCGTAACTGCTCCAGTTTCATGAAATAGACAGTTAGAGCAAATCCCCAGTTGTTTATGACTCTTGACTTGTTTAATGTATCTATCTCACACGCTGATAATTATCTCCCTTCTTGTTTATATTGTAAACACTGTACCCTGTACAATCTCAATATTAACTAGTATATTTTGGTAATGGCCATTTACCTTGAGTCATTTCAGACCCCCTTCCTTCCTTTTAATTCTCCTATGAGATTTTGGTAACTATTCTCTGCCCTTCACAATAATTACTATTCTCATACAAGTTCAAATAATTACACCAAAATCCATGAATAAAAATTAGTGACCTCCTCCTTGAAGTTGGGATTTAAATGCTTTTTTTTTGATCTCGTCAACGTCTTTATCGTTCATAAGATTCATCACCGGCCTGTTTAGAACCTTAACGTCGAAGGCCAGGTCTATTCTATACGGATGCTATCATCCGCCCGTGCACGGTTTTCGGTGTCCTCAGAACGATAAAGACGTATTTTGAGATCCGGCTCGAAGGACCATTTGTCACGAGAATTTCTATCTCTAATTAATCAAACTTAATGCTTTGAATAATTCCCAGAGGGTGTAAGGCTCTGGTTTAATCATGAATTAAATGAAGTTCCGCAACCAACAAGAATGATCTGTATGTTTTAATCATGGAGAGCTCTGGCGCCAAAAAACATACATACAGCTTTTATATCCCTTGACACACAAAGGCACTTTGCTCCGCCCACCTTTAAACAGTTTCTTAGTCCCCTTCACCCTGGAATGCCTTCTCAACAGTTTCTAACTTCCCCCCTCTGTTAGTGGGTTGACACTAAATTATAACTCTAACACCGTTCACACATTTATACTGTATTTGGGGTGAAATCCTTTAGTCATTATCAGTGGCGGCTCCTGAAAAAATTCTCAGGAGGGGCAATTTTTCTGATGATTTAGGTGACCTACACACATTTTAAAAAAGATATGTCCAGCAACAACATGAAGACAGGGGCAGCATATAAGTCAATACCAGAAGCATTTATTGACTGATCTGGGGAGATGGATTCCAGTTTCTGTGACAGATTATAAATAATCTCTGATGCCTTTGTTATATTAGCTTTTGGTTGAATGTACTGTCGTAGTAAATATATAATGTTATAGCTTGGTCTGACTAAAATCTTGTGCATGACCCATTTTGTGTTGGGCCTTTGTATTCAATACAATGAACAAGAGTCCTATCTTGTCAGCCTTGTCAGCAGGTGGCTAAGGATAACACCCACGCCATAGGTCTCTCAGTTCTTCCAACTCACGAGTTCTTGCCCTGAGGACACACACACACACACCCACACACACACACACACACACACACACATCATCACTGATAAACACACACACACACACACACACACACATCATCACTGATAACAAACACACACACACACACACACACTGATAACAAACACACACACACACACACAAATCCTCTTCTCTTAGGCTGAACATCTGAAGACAGAGAACCCGACTCAGAGCCAATGCAAAAGTGACACTAGCCTGGAGGTGACATCGCCCAACTCATCAGGACCAATCAGAAGATCAGAACTACTAGATTCAACCTACTTCATTTTATTGTATAAAATGTCAGCACACAATGTTTAGGGGCTCTTCTGATAAACTCCCTACGAGTTTGACGAACGGGTCCGTGCACGCGATTCCAGATATCTTTACCTCTGAATAAACTGCCTTATATTATACAATTATCCACCTTGTCCAAAAGTCTCTACTTTTTCTCCGTTCTCCAGTAAACTTGTTTTATCAACAATAGTAAGGTTCAATGACACAGAAAGCAGTTCAATGTCGGGGTACAGAGTCGCTCTCTTACCAGGATCGCGGTCCGCTCTGACCAGGGTGAAGGTGGCCGGCTCCACCTCTCTGTCCGGGACTCTGTCATCCAGTCAAGTCTCCCAGCTGTATTGGGATTCCGCTGCCAGCAGCGTTTTCATTATTTAGTCCGTTCGTAGCGGGTATGTACACGATCAACAAGATCAGTCCAAAACCGAAGATCAGTCCAAAGCAGAATGTTTGCAGAATGTTTGTAAACTAAGTCTACAAATTAAAAACATAAAATAACGCCACAAAGCAGGTCGCAACATAGACTCTGCTAGCCGCCATTGTCTTAGTTACGTTCAACGTTACGTCACGTATGACGAAAGCGCGTAAGTGCATGCACACAGACACCCATAGAGAATGTATTGAAAGCTTTGAAATGTGAAAAAAATAGATTTTACATGACAGGCTATGAGAGACTTCTGGGCGATTTTCAACCTGACTGAAATCGCCCAAAAAACGGGCGGGGCCATTTGAAGCACGACTTTAGCCTGATTTGACATTTAGTGGCTGGCAGATCAGACGTGAACACTGATAACTGCTGTTGCCGTGATATAATTGATTAGAAAAAAAATCCCTTCCTTTTCCCGTTTGGCAGTGCGTCGCCCATATCGCCCTATTGAACAAGCCGTCCCTGGTCATTATTCTTAAAATACAAATTAATCTATCAGTGTTTCTGGGTAAATCTCTAAGAGCTTTCCACACCTGGATTGTGATACATTTGCCCATTATTATTTTCAAAATTCTTCAAGCTCTGTCAAATTGGTTGTTGATCATTGCTAGACACCCATTTTCAGGTCTTGATATTCAAGTAGATTTAATTCAAAACTGTACTTTGGCCACTCAGGAACATTCACTGTCTTCTTGATAAGCAACTCCAGTGTAGATGTGGCCTTGTGTTGTAGGGTATTTTCCTGCTGAAAGGTGAATGATATCCCAGTATCTGGTGGAAAGCAGACAGGCACAATTCCTCTAGGATTTTTCCTGTGCTTAGCTCCATTTTGTTTTTGTTTTTATCCTGAAAAACTCCCCAGTCCTTAACAATTACAAGCATACCCATAACATGATGCAGCCACCACTATGCTTGGAAATATGGAGAGTGGTACTCAGTAATGTGTTGTATTGGATTTGCCCCAAACATAACACTTTGTATTCAGGACAAAAATGTTAACTGCTTTGCCACATTTTTTTGCAGTATTACTCTAGTGCCTTGTTGCAAACGGGATGCATGTTTTGGAATATTGTTATTCTGTACAGGCTTCATTCTTTTCACTCTGTCAATTAGGTTAGTATTGTGGAGTAACTACAATGTTGTTGAGCCATCCTCAGTTTCTCCTATTACAGCCATTAAACCATGTAACTGTTTTAAAGTCACCATTGGCATCATGGTGAAGTCCCTGAGCAGTTTCCTTCCTCTCCGGCAACTGAGTTAGGAGGGACGCCTGTATCTTTGTAGTGACATGCTCAAAGGGATATTCAATGTCTGCTTCTTTTTTTTTACCAATAGGTGCCCTTTGTGAGGCATTGGAAAACCTCTCTGGTCTTTGTGCTTGAATCTGTGTTTGAAATTCACTGCTCGACTGAGGGACCTTACAGATAATATGTATGTGTGGGGTACAGAGATGAGGTAGTCATTTAAAAAATGTATGACAGGTCTGATTTATAACGGGAAATGTGCGTATGTGTGGCGTGCGGAAGTTTATAGATCTCTATATTTTTATACATACGTAATCTTTTCAGAAATGGCGCATGCAGATATTTAGTTTGAAATTTACGCAACGGTTATAAATGAGGCCCCTGGTGCGCGGACAACTTTGCAAAGAGCCCAGCACTGCCCCAAAGGACCCAAAGCCATCTTTGAGCTGCAGTGTCTTGAAGGACATGAAGGAAGGTAGTACAGATTGAAGAGAGAGGAACCTCTGTACCTTCAATGTGTGACCATTTTAAAAAGGCCAAACTCCTCATGCTGTAGCTAAACTAAGGGGATTTGGCTCTGGATGATATTGAACCAGCAACTCTCTGGTCCCCAACTGGTTGCACTAGTACTACCTGCAGTGCCAATAGGACTAAATCACTTGGAAGAGATTGTGTCGTTCTTGAGGACAGGATCGATACAATATCAACAGCAGGATTAATTCAGCCTGACGTCTGTGCACGGTTGAACGTAAAGATTAGGAACCTTATTCATTGTCGAACTCTAATTCCATTTAGTCCCACTGATCAATATGTTGCTGCAGAAATGATCTGTTATAGCATTAGTTAGCTAATCTAGGCAGTAATCCAGTCATCAATAAGAGATTCCAAGCAAATGTGTTTTCTTGAACTTTGAAAGATAACATTAGTAAGAATATTGGAGTATTGGTAAGATGAAAAGAGGGATTGAAATTAACTTCAATTGAACAGAACTGATAAGAATGGTTTGTTGAATCTGTCTCCCCCTCAAGTCATTCATTTACTACATCAATTACAGTTACAGCTCGCCTCCAGCACACACGCACTTACACACACACCGCAGACTTTGGACTGATCTCAATTTTAGGTAGGCTAATTAACTCGTGAAGCTTATTATGTGAGCTTACTCAGAAACACTTTAATTAACTAGTATTGGCCTACTATTTATTTATTTTATCTCATACTTTTATAGCCTACTGGACTCATAGAGAGCTACTCTCTCAAGTTATTTTGTTTGGGCGAGTGACTCTTTGAACTTACAATGGCTAGCCCCAAGTCGTTATATTTTTTTATTGTGCTTTATGCTATTTGCCTTATGACTCCTGCGTGCTTTGTTGACTATGAACTTGCTTGTTTACCCAACCGTGGGACAGACTATGTTTGTTTCCACACTCGAGACTCTGACTCTCTATTGGTTACACAGACTTTTGGCCTCCCATCCTATTCTAACCACCTCTCGCCGGCTTTGTATTCATGTTACCTGATGAAATTGCTGTACAATATGATCTTGTTTCCATCTGATGCACATTCAGATCAACACTGCAGAGCTCTCCCTGTCCTCTGCTGTGCCCTGATTTTATTACTGCTGATGATATCTGGAAATGTGCATGTACACCCTGGCCCATCTACTGTTGCTAGCCCCAATTCTGACGTGCTCTGATATCTGTTTCACTGATTTCTGCTCTCGTAAAAGCCTTGGTTTTCTGCACGTTAACACTAGAAGCTTATTACCTAAAATTGATCAATTGAAAGTGTGGGTTCACAGCTCCAATCCAGATGTGTTGGTCATTACTGAGACGTGGTTAAGAACGAGTGTTTTGAACACTGATGTTAACCTTTCTGGTTATAACCTTTTTCGGCAAGACAGATCTTCCAAAGGTGGTGGAGTGGCAATCTTTACCAAGGAACACCTTCAGTATTTGGTTGTCTCCACCAAGTCTGTCTCCAAACAATTTGATTTGCTGGTTTTAAGCATTAAACTTTCAAATAGCTCTTTGTTGACTGTTCCTGGGTGTTATCGTCCACCATCAGCACTGGCCTGTACCCTAAATGCCCTAAGCTCTCTCATGGTCCCTTACACTAAGTCTGAATTTGTCCTGCTAGGTGACCTAAACTGGGACATGCTTAAACCACCTGACCAAGTCCTAAAGCAATGGGACTCCCTAAATCTTTCTCAGATTATTACCAATCCCACAATGTATGACTCCAAACACCTAGAAAAGGCTACTCCTTGATTTTATCCTCACAAATAATCCTGATAGGTATCAGTCTGGTGTTTTCTGTAATGACCTTAGTGATCACTGTTTTACAGCCTGTGTTCGTAATGGCTGCTCAGTGAAATGACCTGTCCTGATTTGTCATAGACTCTTGCTAAAAACTTAAATGAACAAGCCTTCCTTCATGACCTGGCCTCTGTAAATTGGTATTGAATCAGCTTGATCCCCTCTGTCGAAGACGCTTGGACCTTCTTTTTTTGGCTTGGCACATGCATACTCAGGCTGACTGGCTCTCGTTCAGGCAAATGAGAAATAAGTGCCCTCAGGCTATCTGGAAGGCCAAAGTTAGTTACTTTAAGGAGCAGTTCTCTCTCTGTGGGTCTAACCCCAAGAAGTTAAAGACCTGCAGAATAAACCCTCCTCCTCACAGCTGCCCATGTCCCTTAATGCTGATGATGTGGTTGTTACTGACAAGGAGCACATGGCTGAACTCTTTAATCACCACTTCATTAGGTCAGGATTCCTATTTGACTCAGCCATGCATCCTGCCCGTCCAACATTTCCTCATCTCCCAGCCCTTCTAATGCGACTAGCCCCGATGCTCCCCTCTCTTTTCCCCTGCCCCGCTACAAAGTTTCTCCCTGCAGGCAGTCACTGAGTCTGAGGTGCAAAAGGAGCTCCTTAAACTTGACCCCAAAAAAACATCTGGGTCAGATAGTTTAGATCCTTTCTTATTTAAGGTTGCAGCCCCTATCTCTGACCTTTTTAACCTGTCTCTACACTCTGGGGAGGTTCCCATTTCTTGGAAGGCAGCCACAGTGCATCCTTTATTTAAAGGGTGAGATCAAGCTGATCCTAACTGTTATAGGTCAATTTCTATTTTGCCCTGTTTATCAAAAGTGATGGAAAAACTTGTCAATAATCAACTGACTGGCTTTCTTGATGTCTATAGTATTCTCTCTGGTATGCAATCTGATTTCCGCTCAGGTTATGGATGTGTCACTGCAACCTTAAAGGTCGGAAATGATGTCACCATTGCCCTTGATTCTAAGCAATGTTGTGCTGCTATTTTAATTGATTTGGCCAAAGCTTTTGATACGGTAGACCATACCATTATTGTGGGCCGGCGAAGGAGTATTGGTGTCTCTGAGGGGTCTTTGGCCTGGTTTGCCAACAACCTCTCTCAAAGAGTGCAGTGTATAAAGTCAGAACATCTGCTGTCTCAGCCACTGCCTGTCACCTAGGGAGTACCCCAAGACTCGATCCTAGGCCCCACGCTCTTCTCAATTTACATCAACAACATAGATCAGGCAGTAGGAAGCTCTCTCATCCATTTATATGCAGATGATACAGTCTTATACTCAGCTGGCCCTTCCCCAGATTTTGTGTTGAACGCTCTACAACAAAGCTTTCTTAGTGTCCAACAAGCTTTCTCTGCCCTTAACCATGTTCTGAACACCTCCAAAACAAAGGTCATGTGGTTTGGTAGGAAGAGTGCCCCTCTCCCCACCGGTGTGATTACTACAGTGAGGGAAAAAAGTATTTGATCCCCTGCTGATTTTGTACGTTTGCCCACTGACAAAGAAATGATCAGTCTATAATTTTAATGGTAGGTTTATTTGAACAGTGAGAGACAGAATAACAACAAAAAAATCCAGAAAAACGCATGTAAAAAATGTTATAAATTGATTTGCATTTTAATGAGGGAAATAAGTATTTGACCCCCTCTCAAACAGAAAGATTTCTGGCTCCCAGGTGTCTATTATACAGGTAACAAGCTGAGATTAGGAGCACACTCTTAAATCTCAGTTTGCTACCTGTAAAAAAGACACCTCTCCACAGAAGCAAACAATAAATCAGATTCCAAACTCTCCACCATGGCCAAGACCAAAGAGCTCTCCAAGGATGTCAGAGACAAGATTGTAGACCTACACAAGGCTGGAATGGGCTACAAGACCATTGCCAAGCAGCTTGGTGAGAAGGTGACAACAGTTGATGCAATTATTCGCAAATGGAAGAAACACAAAACAACTGTCAATCTCCCTCAGCCTGGGGCTCCATGCAAGATCTCACCTCGTGGAGTTGCAATGATCATGAGAACGGTGAGGAATCAGCCCAGAACTACACAGGAGGATCTTGTCAATGATCTCAAGGCAGCTGGGACCATAATCACCAAGAAAACAATTGGTAACACACTACGCCGTGAAGTACTGAAATCCTGCAGTGCCCGCAAGGTCCCCCTGCTCAAGAAAGCACATATGCAGGCCCATCTGAAGTTTGCCAATGAACATCTGAATGATTCAGAGGAGAACTGTCCTCCTGAGTGGCGCAGTGGTCTAAGGCACTGCATCGCAGTGCTAACTGTGCCACTAGAGATCCTGGTTCGAATCCAGGCTCTGTCGCAGCCGGCCGTGACCGGGAGTCTCATGGGCGGCGCACAATTGGCCCAGCGTCGTCCAGGGTAGGGGAGGGAATGGCCGGCAGGGATGTAGCTCAGTTGATAGAGCATGGCGTTTGCAACGCCAGGGTTGTGGGTTCGATTCCCACGGGGGGCCAGTATAAAAAAATAAAAATATGTATTCACTAAACTGTAAGTCGCTGTGGATAAGAGCGTCTGCTAAATGACTTATATGTAACTGGGTGAAAGTGTTGTGGTCAGATGAGACCAGAATCGAGCTCTTTGGCATCAACTCAACTCGCCGTGTTTGGAGGAGGAGAAATGCTGCCTATGACCCCAAGAACACCATCCCCACCGTCAAACATGGAGGTGGAAACATTATGCTTTGGGGGTGTTTTTCTGCTAAGGGGACAGGACAACTTCACTGCATCAAAGGGATAATGGACAGGGCCATGTACCGTCAAATCTTGGGTGAGAACCTCCTTCCCTCAGCCAGGGCATTGAAAATGGGTCGTGGATGGGTGTATATTATATGTAGCTCAGCTGGTAGAGCACGGCGCTTGTAACGCCAAGGTAGTGGGTTCGAACCCCGGGACCACCCATACACAAAAAAATGTATGCACGCATGACTGTAAGTCGCTTTGGATAAAAGCGTCTGCTAAATGGCATATTATTATTATTATTATGTTATATTCCAGCATGACAATGACCCAAAACACACGGCCAAGGCAACAAAGGAGTGGCTCAAGAAGAAGCACATTAAGGTCCTGGAGTGGCCTAGCCAGTCTCCAGACCTTAATCCCATAGACAATCTGTGGAGGGAGCTGAAGGTTCGAGTTGCCAAACGTCAGCCTCAAAACCTTAATGACTTGGAGAAGATCTGCAAAGAGGAGTGGGACAAAATCCCTCCTGAGATTTGTGCAAACCTGGTGGCCAACTACAAGAAACATCTTACCTCTGTGATTGCCAAAAAGGGTTTTGCCACCAAGTACTAAGTCATGTTTTGCAGAGGGGTCAGATATTTATTTCCCTCATTAAAATGCGAATCAATTTATAACATTTTTGACATGCGTTTTTCTGGATTTTGTTGTTGTTATTCTGTCTCTCACTGTTGAAATAAACCTACCATTAAAATTATAGACTGATCATGTCTTTGTCAGTGGGCAAACGTACAAAATCAGCAGGGGATCAAATACTTTTTTCCCTCACTGTATATACAGTGGGGGAAAAAAGTATTTAGTCAGCCACCAATTGTGCAAGTTCTCCCACTTAAAAAGATGAGAGAGGCCTGTAATTTTCATTATAGGTACACGTCAACTATGACAGACAAATTGAGAGAGAAAAAAATCCATAAGATCACATTGTAGGATTTTTATGAATTTAATTGCAAATTATGGTGGAAAATAAGTATTTGGTCACCTACAAACAAGCAAGATTTCTGGCTCTCACAGACCTGTAACTTCTTCTTTAAGAGGCTCCTCTGTCCTCCACTCGTTACCTGTATTAATGGCACCTGTTTGAACTAGTTATCAGTATAAAAGACACCTGTCCACAACCTCAAACAGTCACACTCCAAACTCCACTATGGCCAAGACCAAAGAGCTGTCAAAGGACACCAGAAACAAAATTGTAGACCTGCACCAGGCTGGGAAGACTGAATCTGCAATAGGTAAGCAGCTTGGTTTGAAGAAATCAACTGTGGGAGCAATTATTAGGAAATGGGAGACATACAAGACCACTGATAATCTCCCTCGATCTGGGGCTCCACGCAAGATCTCACCCCGTGGGGTCAAAATGATCACAAGAACGGTGAGCAAAAATCCCAGAACCACACGGGGGGACCTAGTGAATGACCTGCAGAGAGCTGGGACCAAAGTAACAAAGCCTACCATCAGTAACACACTACGCCGCCAGGGACTCAAATCCTGCAGTGCCAGACGTGTCCCCCTGCTTAAGCCAGTACATGTCCAGGTCTGTCTGAAGTTTGCTAGAGTGCATTTGGATGATCCAGAAGAGGATTGGGAGAATGTCATATGGTCAGATGAAACCAAAATAGAACTTTTTGGTAAAAACTCAACTCGTCGTGTTTGGAGGACAAAGAATGCTGAGTTGCATGCAAAGAACACCATACCTACTGTGAAGCATGGGGGTGGAAACATCATGCTTTGGGGCTGTTTTTCTGCAAAGTGACCAGGACGACTGATCCGTGTAAAGGAAAGAATGAATGGGGCCATGTAGCGTGAGATTTTGAGTGAAAACCTCCTTCCATCAGCAAGGGCATTGAAGATGAAACGTGGCTGGGTCTTTCAGCATGACAATGACCCCAAACACACCACCCGGGCAACGAAGGAGTGGCTTCGTAAGAAGCATTTCAAGGTCCTGGAGTGGCCTAGCCAGTCTCCAGATCTCAACCCCATAGAAAATCTTTGGAGGGAGTTGAAAGTATGTGTTGCCCAGCGGCAGCCCCAAAACATCACTGCTCTAGAGGAGATCTGCATGGAGGAATGGGCCAAAATACCAGCAACAGTGTGTGAAAACCTTGTGAAGACTTACAGAAAACATTTGACCTGTGTCATTGCCAACAAAGTGTATATAACAAAGTATTGAGAAACTTTTGTTATTGACCAAATACTTATTTTCCACCATAATTTGCAAATAAATTCATAAAAAATCCTACAATGTGATTTTTTTTATTTTTCTCCCCTCATTTTGTCTGTCATAGTTGACGTGTACCTATGATGAAAATTACAGGCCTCTCTCATCTTTTTAAGTGGGAGAACTTGCACAATTGGTGGCTGACTAAATACTTTTTTTCCCCACTGTATTACATTATTGCCTCTGTTAATGAGTCAATGCAGTATCCAAGGATACCATAGAATATCCTCAATATCCTCTATTCTGTTGTGTATTGTGTGTCACTGTGTCCAATATATTTATAACTACTTATCCCCCCCTCACCAGGCCAGAACATTTCAAGACCTGCCAACTCAAGAGTTCCATACAGTAAATGTTCCATTCATGGCGCTCTATACCCATACAGTCCTCTTTGTTGGTTCACCCACAGTTTCTGTTCGCTGAGACTGACCTTTTACCGCGCCTGGTTTACACAAGGAGATCTCGTCTCGCCCCGCCCAGCGTCCTCCACTTCCTGGTGGGCTCTGTCTCGCCATGGTAACCATAACGTGACCCGTGTTTGCCCACCGTCTATGATCCCATGAGGGAAAAAAACTGTTTTATAATGGATGTCTTAGCAACATGGAAACACATGATGGGGTAGGAGTAGGTACACACACCATAGAAATAGAATGAAAATAATTATATTGATGTGCCAACTCTTGAATAACTCAATGCAGCAAGATTGAAAGCCAACAGCAAATTGTGTCCGTTCTATACATTCTCTCATCCCCTCTCTTTGGAGGAACATGATTTGTCAGGGGGAGACAGGGGCAGCAAGGAGAGTCAGGGGGAGACAGGGGCAGCAAGGAGAGTCAGGGGGAGACGAGGGTAGAGGACGGGGGCAGCAAGGAGAGTCAGGGGGAGACGAGGGTAGAGGACGGGGGTAGGAAGAGGAGTCAGGGGGAGACGAGGGTAGAGGACGGGGGTAGGAAGAGGAGTCAGGGGGAGACGAGGGTAGAGGACGGGGGTAGGAAGGAGAGTCAGGGGGAGACAAGGGTAGAGGACGGGGGTAGGAAGGAGAGTAAGGGGTGGACAGAGGCATACTCCTGGTGCTTATTGACTTACACCCTGGCCGACCGTGGGTGACCTTGGTCAGAAATAGCCTGAGGACAACACACTGAAACAATTTCATTTATTTATCAAATTTTATTTGTAACATGCTTTGTAAACCACAGGTGTAAACTAACAGTGAAATGCTTACTTAAGGGTCATTTTTCAACAATGCAGAGTTAAAGATAAAAAAATTAATTGTGACACAAGGAATAAATACATAGTGAATAACGAATAACAATAATGAGTAAAAATGACATGGCTATATACAAGGAGTACCAGTACTGAGTCAATATGCAGGGGTACGAGGTAGTTGAGGTAATGTGGATAGGGGTAAAAGTGACTAGGCAATCAGGAAATAGTAACACAGAAAATAAACAACAGGTGCTGCTTTTGCCAATGAATGCATGGCTGACAGGCTAGTTAATTCTTCATAATAAAATATGACCAAAAGGTGATGAATTACTTCCTGTAGATCTGAGGTAGTTGAGCTGCAGAGCTGCAGACAGACAGAGGCTATTGAGGCTTCTATAATACATGGCTTTTACAGCGCTGCAGCCTGTAGGGCTCATTACATTCAGTTTACATTATTTACCTCCCTCCCTTTGCTGTCTGATCTCCCCAGCAATGTGCCTTTCAGTGCCTATCAGACCCACATGTTGACAGCCAATATCTGGATTAATTAACCGTGCAGAATCGACAAGTATAGGATCGGACAGACTCTGACGGGTGTGTGTGTGCGCCACACAAGGTTAAACCCCTTTGGTCGATGTCCGCGTCCCAGCGGAAATCTAATTAGTATAATAACAAAATCCCCATAAAAATCTGTCAGTTTAAGCTATATTGCCTATGTTGCACTTCCGCATCTGCGGTGAAAGGTGACAGAGCTTGAGCAGTGTTTGTCAGAGCATGAGACATCCCGAAAATCGGTCTTCTCACAAAATCGTCTGTAGCGTCCGAACAGTTTCACCTATGTGAAAATGTGAAACTCTCACGAATACGTACAGTGAGGGAAAAAAGTATTTGATCCCCTGCTGATTTTGTACGTTTGCCCACTGACAAAGACATGATCAGTCTATAATTTTAATGCTAGGTTTATTTGAACAGTGAGAGACAGAATAACAACAAATAAATCCAGAAAAACGCATGGTAAAAATGTTATAAATTGATTCGCATTTTAATGAGGGAAATAATATTTGACCCCTCTGCAAAACATGACTTAGTACTTGGTGGCAAAACCCTTGTTGTCAATCACAGAGGTCAGACGTTTCTTGTAGTTGGCCACCAGGTTTGCACACATCTCAGGAGGGATTTTGTCCCACTCCTCTTTGCTGATCTTCTCCAAGTCATTAAGGTTCCGAGGCTGACGTTTGGCAACTCGAACCTTCAGCTCCATCCACAGATTTTCTATGGGATTAAGGTCTGGAGACTGGCTAGGCCACTCCAGGACCTTAATGTGCTTCTTCTTGAGCTACTCCTTTGTTGCCTTGGCCATGTGTTTTGGGTCATTGTCATGCTGGAATACCCATCCACCACCCATTTTCAATGCCCTGGCTCAGGGAAGGAGGTTCTCACCCAAGATTTGACGGTACATGGCCCTGTCCATCGTCCCTTTGATACGGTGAAGTTGTCCTGTCCCCTTAGCAGAAAAACACCCCCAAAGCATAATGTTTCCACCTCCATGTTTGACGGTGGGGATGGTGTTCTTGGGGTCATAGGCAGCATTCCTCCTCCTCCAAACACGGCGAGTTGAGTAAATGCCAAAAACTTCAATTTTGGTCTCATCTGACCACAACACTTTCACCCAGTTCTCCTCTGAATCATTCAGATGTTCATTGGCAAACTTCAGACGGGCCTGTATATGTGCTTTCTTGAGCAGGGGGAACTTGCGGGCGCTGCAGGATTTCAGTCCTTCACGGCGTAGTGTGTTACCAATTGTTTTCTTGGTGACTATGGTCCCAGCTGCCTTGAGATCATTGACAAGATCCTCCCGTGTAGTTCTGGGCTGATTCCTCACCGTTCTCATGATCATTGCAACTCCACGAGGTGAGATCTTGCATGGAGCCCCAGGCCGAGGGAGATTGACAGTTCTTTTGTGTTTCTTCCATTTGCGAATAATCGCACCAACTGTTGTCACCTTCTCACCAAGCTGCTTGGCGATGGTCTTGTAGCCCATTCCAGCCTTGTGTAGGTCTACAATCTTGTCCCTGACATCCTCGGAGAGCTCTTTGGTCTTGGCCATGGTGGAGTTTGTAATCTGATTGATTGATTGCTTCTGTGGACAGGTGTCTTTTATACAGGTAACAAACTGAGATTAGGAGCACTCCCTTTAAGAGTGTGCTCCTAATCTCAGCTCGTTACCTGTTTAAAAGACACCTGGGAGCCAGAAATCTTTCTGATTGAGAGGGGGTCAAATACTTATTTCCCTCATTAAAATGCAAATCAATTTATAACATTTTTGACATGCGTTTTCTGGATTGTTTTGTTGTTATTCTGTCTCTCAATGTTCAAATAAACCTACCATTAAAATTATAGACTGATCATTTCTTTGTCAGTGGGCAAACGTACAAAATCAGCAGGGGATCAAATACTTTTTTCCCACACTGTACACTACCGTTCAAAAGTTTGGGGTCACTTAGAAATGTCCTTGTTTTCCATGAAAACATACATAATATGAGTTTGAATAGGAAATATAGCAAAATGCATAGGAAATGTAGTCATTGACAGGTTAGAAATAATGATTTTTAATATAAATAATAATTGTGTCCTTCAAATGTTGCTTTCGTCAAAGAATCCTCCATTTGCAGCAATTACAGCCTTGTAGACCTTTGGCATTCTTGTTGTCAATTTGTTGAGGTAATCTGAAGAGATTTCACCCCATGCTTCCTGAAGCACCTCCCACAAGTTGGATTGGCTTGATGGGCACTTCTTACGTACCATATGGTCAAGCTGCTCCCACAACAGCTCAATAGGGTTGAGATCCGTTGACTGTGCTGGCCACTCCATTATAGACAGAATACCAGCTGACTGCTTCTTCCCTAAATAGTTATTGTATAGTTTGGAGCTGTGATTTGGGTCATTGTCCTGTTGTAGGAGGAAATTGGCTCCAATCAAGCGCCATCCACAGGGTATAGCATGGCTTTGCAAAATGGAGTGATAGCCTTCCTTCTTCAAGATCCCTTTTACCCTGTACAAATCTCCCACTTTACCACCACCAAAGCACCCCCAGATCATCACATTGCCTCCACCATGCTTGACATATGGCATTAAGCACTCCTCCAGCATCTTTTCATTTGGTGTGCATCTCACAAATGTTCTTCTTTGTGATCCGAACACCTCAAACTTCGATTCATCTGTCCATAACACTTTTTTCCAATTTTCCTCTGTCCAGTGTCTGTGTTCTTTTGCCCATCTTAATCTTTTCTTTTTATTGGCCAGTCTGAGATATGGCTTTTTCTTTGCAACTCTGCCTAGAAGGTCAGCATCCCGGAGTCGCCACTTCACTGTTGACGTGAGATTGGTGTTTTGCGGGTACTATTTAATGAAGCTGCCAGTTGAGGACCTGTGAGGCGTCTGTTTCTCAAACTAGACACTCTAGTGTATTTGTCCTCTTGGTCAGTTGTACACCGGGGCCTCCCACTCCTCTTTCTATTCTGGTTAGAGCCAGTTTGCGCTGTTCTGTGAAGGGAGTAGTACACAGCGTTGTATGAGATCTTCAGTTTCTTGGCAATGTCTCGCATGGAATAGCCTTCATTTCTCAGAACAAGAATAGACTGATGAGTTTCAGAAGAAAGTTATTTGTTTCTGGCCATTTTGATCCTGTAATCGAACCCACAATTGCTGATGCTCCAGATACTCAACTAGTCTCAAGAAGGCCAGTTTTATTGCTTCTTTATTCAGCACAACAGTTTTCAGCTGTGCTAACATAATTTCAAAAGGGTTTTCTAATGATCAATTAGCCTTTTAAAATGATAAACTTGGATTAGAAAACACAACGTGCCATTGGAACACAGGATTGATGGTTTCTGATAATGGGCCTCTGTACGCCTATGTAGATATTCCATTTAAAATCAGCCTTTTCCAGCTACAATAGCCATTTACAACATTAACAATGTCTACACTGTATTTCTGATCAATTTCATGTTATTTTAATGGAGCAAAAAATTGCTTTTCTTTAGAAAACAAGGCCATTTCTAAGTGACCCCAAACTTTTGAATGGTAGTCCTCACAAGACTCGTCTGAAGGTCCCCCGGTACCAGTTGAAAAAAGTAATGGAAGTACAGTATACTGTATATGGAGACTGCTTAGTGACAAAAATATGGGGTTAAATACATGCAAAAAATAAAATTACAAATGTTTCCTGACCTTTTTTATATCGCTCAGATATAGGACAGACACTTCAGAACAAACTTCCTTTAGATTTCTTTGGGGGAACTATCTGTTGTTCCATGTAGTGAATCTGTTATTCAATGCATTTGTATGGGCTAATAGCAGTAAGGCCAAAAATAATTTTTCATCAAATATTAGTTTATATTAGTTGGAGGTATTTATGTCAACATTATTGTGTTTTGACATATTTCAAATAACCTTTTAAGACTTTTTCTGCTAGATGTTTGCTAAGCCCCCTCTTCCATCTGTTTATCTAGAAATCAACGCCTTTACTTATGCCTAATTTTTAAGATGGAAAATGGTTCAAAATGTAACTATGCCTTCATTTCCCCAAAATACAGACTCTTAGCTTTCATTTGACACCCAATTTGATATGCTCCTATGAACTTCACATGTTGGTGCTCATGGGTCCTTTTAGATGGAAATGGACATGTCTATCTTAAAAAGTGGGTATATCATAGAATACATATAGGATCTCTGTGGGTTATACACTGTATAAAACATTAGGAACAACTGCTCTTTCCATGACATAGACTGACCAGGTGAATCCAGGTGAAAGCTATGATCCCTTATTGATGTCACCGGTTAAATCCACTTCAAATCAGTGTAGATAAAGGGGAAGAGACAGGTTAAAGACATTGAGACAATTGAGACATGGATTGTGTATGTGTGCCATTCAGAGGGTGAATTGGCAAGACAAAAGATGTAAGTGCCTTTGAATGGGATATGGTAGTAGGTGCCAGGCGCACTGGTTTGAGTGTGTCAAGAACTGCAACGCTGCTGGGTTTTTCACGTTCAACAGTTTTCCGTGTGTATGAAGAATGGTCCACCACCCAAAGGACATCCAGCCAACTTGATACAACCGTGGGAAGCATTGGAGTCAACATGGGCCAGCATCCCTTTGAAACGCTTTCGACACCTTGTGGCGTCCATGCCCTGACGAATTGAGGCTGTTCTGAGGGCAAAAGGGGGTGCAACTCAATATTAGGAGGTATTCCTAATGTTTTGTACATTTAGTGTATATCCAAAGTGAATCCAATGTACAGTATCTGATCCGGCGAACACCCTTCTTACAATTTGACAGACTGCGGTAATTAGGGGCGTCCTGAGGCCCCTGGAGAACCCATTACTGGACTCAGTCATCTCAATAAAATAAAATTTGCAGATGCAAAAACCCATCTTCTGCACTGATATTGGTCAAGGGGTTTCTTATATTAATTTTAGCTCACATCAGGGAAACTCTTGCCGTCACTCAAAGCTGAGAAGCAGCATTTTGGAACATTGTCTCTTGTCCAAGTAGTCCTGTCATAACTCAAAAGCCTCAGTGAAAGTCAAAACTTACTTATTTAGGCCAGTCGCTCCCAGGGACTCGATGACTCCTCGCCATCGCACTCTGCTCTGACCCATCTTCTCAATCTCGCCCCAACCAATGCCGGATCTTCTGGTGTCTGCTTTAAGCTCCCGCCTCCAGGTGTTTTGTGGATTTAAGGGTTCCAGGATAGAGCGTGGTGATGTTGGAGAGGGGTTTTCAAAGGCTGATCCATCCCCACCTTGTCCATC
Organism: Coregonus lavaretus; assembly: GCF_964263955.1. NCBI lineage: Eukaryota > Metazoa > Chordata > Actinopteri > Salmoniformes > Salmonidae > Coregonus > Coregonus lavaretus. The sequence goes on along the minus strand of NC_140003.1, from coordinate 40,145,161 downwards.
AGACCTCCTCCTCAAAATCACCTCTCTGAAAAACAAAGAGTTGTTAATTTATTTATTTACTTGCTATTTAGTGAATAAACATGACTTAATCTGCCCAGTCAGGCATACAAAGAAACATTAACATTGCAGTAATGAGTGAACCAAATGATACTACGAAATGCAGAGAAAAACAATGACAGCAATGCAGAACCATCCATCTGAGTGGCTCTTCTCATCATGAGACAGGTTTAAAACAGGTACAGTGCATTCGGAAAGTATTCAGATCCCTTGACTTTTTCCACATTTTGTTACGTTACAGCCTTATTCTAAAATGGATTAAATATTTTTTTCCCTCATCAGTCTACACACAATACCCCATAATGACAAAGCAAAAACCGGTTTATAGAATTTTTTGCTAATTTATTAAAAATAAAAAACAGAAATACCCTATTTACATAAGTATTCAGAACCTTTGCTATGAGACTGGCAATTGAGCTCAGATGCATCCTGTTTCGTTTCCATTGATAATTCTTGAGATGTTTCTACAACATGATTGGAGTCCACCTGTGGTAAATTCAATTGATTGGACATGATTTGGAAAGGCACACACCTGTCTATATACATGTCAGAGCAAAAACCAAGCCACGAGGTCGAAGGAATTGTCCGTAGAGCTCCGAGACAGGATTGTGTCGAGGCACAGATCTGGGGAAGGGAACCAAAAAATGTCTGCAGCATTGAAGGTCCCCAAGAACACAGTGGCCTTCATCATTCTTAAATGGAAGAAGTTTGGAACCACCAAGACTCTTCCTGGCCAAACTGAGCAATCGGGGGAGAAGGACCTTGGTCAGGGAGGTGACCAAGAACCCGATGGTCACTCTGACAGAGCCCCAGAGTTCCTCTGTCTAGATGGGAGAACCTTCCTGAAGGACAACCATCTCTGCAGCACTCCACCAATCAGGCCTGTATGGTAGAGTGGCCAGACGGAAGCCACTCCTCAGTAAAAGGCACATGACAGCCCGCTTGGAGTTTGACAAAAGGCACCTAAAGGACTCTCAGACCATGAGAAACAAGAATCTCTGGTCTTATGAGACCAAGATTGAACTTTTGGCCTGAATGCCAAGCGTCACGTCTGCAGGAAACCTGGCACCATCCCTACGATGAAGTATGGTGGTGACAGCATCATGCTGTGGGGATGTTTTTCAGCGGCAGGGACTGGGAGACTAGTCAGGATCGAGGGAAAGATGAACGGAGCAAAGTACAGAGAGATCCTTCATGAAAAACGTATCCCGAGCGCTCAGGACCTCAGACTGGGGCGAAGGTTCACCTTCCAACAATTTTTTATTTTTTTTTTCACCTTTATTTAACCAGGTAAACCAGTTGAGAACAAGTTCTCATTTACAACTGCGACCTGGCCAAGATAAAGCAAAGCAGTGCGATAAAAACAACAACACAGAGTTACATATGGGGTAAAACAAAACAAAGTCAAAAATACAACAGAAATACATCTATATACAGTGTGTGCAAATGTAGCAAGTTATGGAGGTAAGACAATAAATAGGCTATAGTGCAAAATAATTACAATTAGTATTAACACTGGAATGATAGATGTGCAAGAGATGATGTGCAAATAGAGATACTGGGGTACAAATGAGCAAAATAAATAACAATATAGGGATGAGGTAGTTGGGCGGGCTAATTTCAGATGGGCTGTGTACAGGTGCAGTGATCGGTAAGGTGCTCTGACAACTGATGCTTAAAGTTAGTGAGGGAGATAAGTGTCTCCAGCTTCAGAGATTTTTGCATTTTGTTCCAGTCATTGGCAGCAGAGAACTGGAAGGAATTGCGGCCAAAGGAGGTGTTGGCTTTGGGGATGACCAGTGAGATATACCTGCTGGAGCGCAGACTACGGGTGGGTGTTGCTATGGTGACCAATGAGCTAAGATAAGGCGGGGATTTGCCTAGCAGTGATTTATAGATGGCCTGGAGCCAGTGGGTTTGGCGACGAATATGTAGTGAGGACCAGCCAACAAGAGCGTACAGGTCACAGTGGTGGGTATTATATGGGGCTTTGGAGACAAAAACGGATGGCACTGTGATAGACTACATCCAATTTGCTGAGTAGAGACAACAACCCTAAGCACACATGCTCTTAATGTCCTTGAGTGGCCCAGCCAGAGCCCGAACTTGAGCCCAATCGAAAATCTCTGAAGAGACCTGAAAATAGCTGTGCAGCAACGCTCCCCATCCAACCCGACAGAGCTTGTGAGGCTCTGCAGAGAAGAATGGCAGAAACTCCTCAAATACAGGTGTGCCTAGCTTGTAGCGTCTTACCCAATAAGATTTGAGGCTGTAATCGCTGCCAATGGTGCTTCAATAAAGTACTGAGTGAAGGGTCTGAATCCTTATTTAAATGTGATATTTCAGTTTTTTATTTTGAATAGATTTGCTAAAATTTCTAAAAACCTGTTTTTGTTTTATCATTGTCGGGTATTGTGTGTAGATGGATGAGGAAACAAATAAATGTAATCCATTTTAGAATAAGGCTGTAACGTAACAAAATGTGGAAAAAGTAAATGGGTCTGAACACTTTCTGAATGCACTGTAAATTTAACTCTGGAATTAGATAGAAACTATCACTGCAGGAGATAAGATGGCTTTCATCACGGTCATGGATAGGTTTAATTGAATCTATTTAAATAATCTAACCACCGTTCCTTATTCAGCTACTGCTTCTACAGTAATGATCATTTATCAAGTGTTGTTCTGTAAATATTAATGTACTAGATATGAGGGTTACACAAACACACAACTTCTCTCTGTGTAGAAGTGATATTCAGAAAACACTTGAAATCTCATTCTGCTTTGCTGAAGATCTATTCAATGTTTTATTGACGTCATAGCTAGTTCCTTTTCTTTTGATGTTCATTGCAATAGACCCAGAATGTTAAAGCTGAATTGCTTGCCACAGAGACCACTCATCCACATCACCACCGGACAGCAATGGCTCATTAAAAAAAAACGCCACCATGAACTAAACCAGTGGTTCCCAACCAGGGGTGCTAGGACCCCTGGGGGTACTTAGCCTATCCACAGGGGGTACTTGAGAAGACTTATGAGACCATAGGCCTACTGGTTAAATGCACGAGGGGGTACTTCAGGGGCACTTCGGGCAGAGCAACATTCTGTAACTGAAAAAGCTGAAGTAAACAACACATGCACCAGCAGCACCTAGAGAGAAATGTGCGTGGTAACATGTATTCATGTATATTAGTGTACAAGGGTAGCTGAAGTGCAAAAGGTGGAATGAACAGCGTAAGACCCTTACCGGTATAGACAGGGGAAAGAAAGTCTATTTTATAACAAGGCATGGAACAGAGAAGTTCCCTGAATGGGTGTGGAAAATCACTCAACCGTGCGTAGGTTTTATGAATGAGCCACTGTGCATGCGGTGAATGATTCTGTGATCGACATTCACTGCGTGATTAACACATAGGGTTAAAGTTCATCATGCCCTATCGCTATTTTTTTTATTTTTATAGAGCAGTTGTAACTTTTGGGTAGTAATATTGTACATGTATAATATAATTCTAAGATGTATATGTACCCAAATAAATGCAAAAAATGCCATGTCTTTACTTACAAAAATCAGATGTTAAATATCTGCTATCGCGGCAGGCTGCTCAATCGTGGTCAGGAATACTCGATCACCCTGGGGGGAAATAAACTCTGAATTGCGTACAATTTTATCCGGATAAGTTAAACATTAAGAAGATATTATATTTATTCCTAACTTCTTTTGATTATAAGGTTGTTACGTTTTAGAAAACTATGCAGAAGTAATGGTAATGAAAGATAGCAGGTCTCGCTCATCAATGAATTGCTAATGTTGTGTGTGACCAGGCAGATAGCTAGCTAATATTTATTCAGTTATCGTACAGAGATATACTCTATGTATTTAAGTACATTCTGGATTGAAAGCTGACGAGGGTTTGCTGCACTGATAATTATAGTCGTACCACGACCCAGAGAGATGAATAGCCACGAGTGGCAGTGAGTGTAACGTAACGTAGCATGCTAAGCTAACTAGCTAGTTAGCTGTGCTTTTACAGGACAGGAGGTAGCCACGTATGAAGCTCTGTCCAGTCGTAGTTGCCTAATTCCTGCTTGTAACATACTAACTACAACGCGTTAATTTAGCGGGATATATATTAGATATTCGAAACAAGTCTTAATCTAGAAGGAGCGCGCGTTTTGGTCCATAGTTCTGAAATGTTATAAACCGGAGCCTCGCGTGCTTCCGGGTTCGATGTTGCATTGAGCAGATGATGAAGCGGATCATCTGGGTGATCTCAGGACTAAACAGAAGGATGATGAAGCTACTGGTCGCCCTCGCTTTGATCGCCTACATTGCCTGTGAGTACAGTATGTCTGCAATACTATAGCATAGGCCTACTGTGTTGAAGTAACTCAGCTGTACAATACATCTTGTGTCTGATTCTCCCTCTATCTCTCGAATCCAACAACAGGCTTTATTGGCAAGACCAACTTTTGTTTACATTGCCAAAATGGGCTAAACAGTAGGTGGTAGTATCCCACTTACACAATAATCAGAAAAAATGATGACAACTTTAATGGTGGTGATGATGATTGTGGTAGTTATGATGATAATAATGCTGGTAATGGTAGTTTTGATGGTGATGGTAGTTATGGTGATGGTAGTTATGATGATGAAGACAATTCAGGTCTAACTGTCTGAATATTGTCTTCCTGAGGCTCTATGCAATGGAGTTTGTTTGCAGTGAGTAGGCTAATATGGGTCTCATCTCAAGTCTACTGCTGGAGGGTCAATGGGCAGGGTCAGAGCACTCTCACATTAATAACAATATAGGCCTAGTCAACAGAAGGTTCTAGGCCTTGTTATGTCCCCTTCATAGCTCTATGACTGGGAGGATTGTTTGAGGGTGTGAGCAGAGCATTAGACTACTGCACACTAGTCCGTTCAGTGATAGCTGAGAACTGCCAGGGACCTAAAGATGCGATATTATCACGATACTTAGGTGCCCGATATGTATTGAAATTCTCACGATTCTTTAAACAGGTTAACATCCACAGACATTAAACTCTGTAACTGTTTTAAAATCACCATTTGGCCTCATGGTGAAATCCCTGAGCGGTTTCCTTCCTCTCCGGCAACTGAGTTAGGAAGGACGTCTATCTTTGTAGTGACTGGGTGTATTGATACACCATCCAAAGTGTAATTTATAACTTTACCATGCTCAAAGGGATATTCAAGGTGCCCTTCTTTGCAAGGCATTGGAAAACCTCCCTGGTCTTTGTGGTTGAATCTGTGTTTGAAATTCACTGCTCGACTGAGGTACCTTACAGATAATTGTATGTGTGGGGTACAGAGATGAGGTATTCATTCAAAAATCATGTTAAAAACAATTATTGCACACAGTGAGTCCATGGAAATTAAGTGACTTGTTAAGCAAATGTTTACTCCTGAACTTAGGTTTGCCATAACAAAGGGGTTGAATATTTATTGACTCAAGATATTTCAGCTTTTAGTTTGTAATTAATTTGTTAAAATTTCTAAAAACATAATTCCACTTTGACATTATGGGATATTGTGTGTAGGCCAGTGACAAAACAATCTTGATTTAATCATTTAAAAAAATTAGGCAGTAACACAACATAATGTGGAAAATGTCAAGGGGTGTGAATACTTTTAGAAAGCTTTGCATATGTACATATCTACCTCAAGTACCTCGTACCCATGCACATCGACTCGGTACTGGTACCCTGTGTATATAGCCAAGTTATCGTTACTCATTTTTGTATTTATTATTACATGTTATTAGGGCCCGTAAGAATATCACTGTTAGTCTACACCCGTAGTTTACATTTACATTTTAGTCATTTAGCAGATGCTCTTATCCAGAGCGACTTACAGTTAGTGCATACATTATTTTTCATACTGGCCCCCCGTGGGAATCGAACCCACAACCCTGGCTTTGCAAACGCCATGCTCTACCAACTGAGCTACATCGCTGCCGGCCATTCCCTCCCCTACCCTGGACAACGCTGGGCCAATTGTGCGCCGCCCCATGGGTCTCCCGGTCGCGGCCGGCTACGACAGAGATTCTATATGTATGGCGATTCGATACTGCTTGCAATTTGATGTTCCAAACATATTGCTCACTATATGTCTGCTGCAGACAGACAAAAGAGAGCATGAGAAAATGAGTTTTGATCAGTCAGGAAATAATGGGTGAAAACATGTTGGCTCACTATTTAAAAAAATAAGATGGAGAACAAGCTATAGGATTAAAAAAATGTTTTGGCACAGGTACAGCTGACTAGCACTAGCTAACTCTACATAGCAAAAAAATCTAAATAATTCAGCCAAAGTATCAATAAAATATATTCCAAAATAATATCCCGATATGTAACTGTATCAATCCCCTCCCCCCCACCCATCGCTACTAGCTGTAGTAGAATTACTTAATGGTGACTTGCTATTAAGTTGTAGTAAGGGTCCTACTTTACTTAACAAGCCTTTGTCTGAGCATACTTACTTCTGTTGTGTACTTGTTGTTATCATGCCAATCCTTTCAAGATACACTGAGGGAAAAAAGTATTTGATCCCCTGCTGATTTTGTAAGTTTGCCCACTGACAAAGAAATGATCCGTCTATAATTTTAATGGTAGGTTTATTTGAACAGTGAGAGACAGAATAACAACAACAAAATCTTATAAATAGAAAAATAAAAAAATGTATAAATTGATTTGCATTGTAATGAGGGAAATAAGTATTTGACCCCTCTGCAAAACATGACTTAGTACTTGGTGGCAAAACCCTTGTTGGCAATCACAGAGGTCAGACGTTTCTTGTAGTTGGCCACCAGGTTTACACACATCTCAGGAGGGATTTTGTCCCACTCCTCTTTGCAGATCTTCTCCAAGTCATTAAGGTTTCGAGGCTGACGTTTGGCAACTCGAACCTTCAGCTCCCTCCACAGATTTTATATGGGATTAAGGTCTGGAGACTGGCTAGGCCACTCCAGGACCTTAATGAGCTTCTTCTTGAGCAACTCCTTTGTTGCCTTGGCCGTGTGTTTTGGGTCATTGTCATGCTGGAATACCCATCCACGACCCATTTTCAATGCCCTGGCTGAGGGAAGGAGGTTCTCACCCAAGATTTGACGGTACATGGCCCGTCCATCATCCCTTTGATGCGGTGAAGTTGTCCTGTCCCCTTAGCAGAAAAACACCCCCAAAGCATAATGTTTCCACCTCCATGTTTGACGGTGGGGATGGTGTTCTTGGGGTCATTGGCAGCATTCCTCCTCCTCCAAACACGGCGAGTTGAGTTGATGCCAAAGAGCTCCATTTTGGTCTCATCTGACCACAACACTTTCACCCAGTTCTCCTCTGAATCATTCAGATGTTCATTGGCAAACTTCAGACGGGCATGTATATGTGCTTTCTTGAGCAGGGGGACCTTGCGGGCGCTGCAGGATTTCAGTCCTTCACGGCGTAGTGTGTTACCAATTGTTTTCTTGGTGACTATAGTCCCAGCTGCTTTGAGATCATTGACAAGATCCTCCCGTGTAGTTCTGGGCTGATTCCTCACCGTTCTCATGATCATTGCAACTCCACAAGGTGAGATCTTGCATGGAGCCCCAGGCCGAGGGAGATTGACAGTTATTTTGTGTTTCTTCCATTTGAGAATAATCACACCAACTGTTGTCACCTTCTCACCAAGCTGCTTGGCAATGGTCTTGTAGCCCATTCCAGCCTTGTGTAGGTCTACAATCTTGTCCCTGACATCCTTGGAGAGCTCTTTGGTCTTGGCCATGGTGGAGAGTTTGGAATCTGATTGATTGATTGCTTCTGTGGACAGGTGTCTTTTATACAGGTAACAAGCTGAGATTAGGAGCACTCCCTTTAAGAGTGTGCTCCTAATCTCAGCTCATTACCTGTATAAAAGACACCTGGGAGCCAGAAATCTTTCTGATTGAGAGGGGGTCAAATACTTATTTCCCTCATTAAAATGCAAATCAATTAATAACATTTTTGACATGTGTTTTTCTGGATTTTTTGTTGTTATTCTGTCTCTCACTGTTCAAATAAACCTACCATTAAAATTATAGACTGATCATTTCTTTGTCAGTGGGCAAACGTACAAAATCAGCAGGGGATCAAATACTTTTTTCCCTCACTGTATTTAGAAGAGAGATTTTATTGGTACTTTTTCAGAAGTTCCCCAAATGCATCAATTCTCTTGCTTGTTGCTGCCGTCCTACACTCTGCTCCTCCTATTGATTTCCTATGGAGTAGACAAGGACCGACACTGACTCGGTCCTCTGCACCACTCTCTACAAATGTCAGACGCCAGTCACAGGGATCCTCTGGAGCAGAGCAGATTAGAGACATTCACGACTGACGAGACACAACCAGGCTGGCTGCTCTCTGTTCCCTGGCCAGTGGCTCAACTGGAGAGGGAAGAAGGGGGATTTAAAGCTAGTCAAAGTTGTTCAAATATTTGTAGAGATTTGTTTAGGAGTTAGCCTTGGACGCGTAGGGATTCATATTTTGCCTAAAATAAAGTGTGGCAGTATCTGGGTGATAATTAGGCTTGTTGTTGTTAAACTTGTTTTGTTTTTGCCTCTAGGCCAAATGCACTGCTTTGTTCTCCACAGCTCATGTAGAAAAATATAAAAAACTGAATTAAGAGAACATTGGAACCCATTTCATTATAATCACATTCCCTGGCATTTTAAATGGGTAAAATGATGGTAAAATTGAAAAAACACACACACAGTCACGTTCACAGAACAAGATTCATTCAATTATTTTCTTTGAACATTTTTTCTCCCAATTAGCCACTGTGTGTGGCCTCTGGCAAGCTGCCAGGGGGTTGGAGGGAGAGTAAAGCCTCCGCTGCTCTGAGGACTAGGGCTGGGTCGAACCCTTACAAATAATGACAAAAAAAGTGCAGTAACTGCAGTCGACTGTGGTATTTTGGACGCAGTAATTTAGCAGAATTACTGCAGTTATACTGCACTCTAACTGCAGTTCCACTACAAAATTACTGCAGTAAAAAAAAACGGTGTTATTTTGAATGCAGTATTTGCCGCATACTGCAGTTACACTGCACTCTGACTGCAATACTTTTTTCGAAAGGGTCATTAGATTAATTTAGCGCGATGTTCCAATTGCCTGTATCACAAGAATCAAGTTTTTATATGCCATTTAGCAGACGCTTTTATCCAAAGCGACTTACAGTCATGTGTGCATACATTTTTAGGTATGGGTGGTCCCGGGGATCGAACCCACTACCCTGCCGTTACAAGCTCCGTGCTCTACCAATCGTTTATTTATTTTTGTTCTCGTCTCCTCCTGTGCTGTGTGCACTGTGCACCTTCCCACTCATACACAGATACCAAGCTCCTCCCCCCGATACACAACAACATTGATGAAAGATCGCTTCTTCCTCTCTCACAACAAGCAGTTTCAACTCGCTATTTGCATTTGAGGTTTGGTCCAACAGTATCTGTCATATGGACACCGAAACACATTGAGACATTATTTTACTGTAGTAGAGAAGTTATTTTACCCTTTCTAACGATACCCTTTTTATGTCCCAACTCCTAACATTTTGAACATAGCTGATCCTACTAAAGCGGGAGTGTCAATGAACATGATTGTGGAAAATGAAGGCTCAGTTTCTGTCGCGCACGGTATTGCGGTACCACTTACTAGAGGTCTGCGCTACAATGTGCGTACCGCCAACAGCATTTTAGCCACAGACTGTTATGTGCTAGCTGTCTAGTCTGTGTTTTATAAATGTGCAATGAGCATAGAAATACGCATTTATATAAGGAATGGAACTCGTTCTCATTCTGAGAATTAAGCATCTTCTTATCCAGGTAGGTCACTTGATTTCAACATCTATACAATGTGAACAGGCTATGTTGTTCAAACAGTTGAAGACGGACAGGAGGGTGTTTTCATAACAGTTCAACTGTTCAACCTTGTTAGCAAGAAAATTGATCCCAAAAAATGAAATTAAGATATCAGAACGAGCAATGTCAGAGACCGGAATATAAATATATATACATATAATTTATATAAATACATTGAGTGTAGACAGGGCTTAGATTGTTATGGGTTAAAAAGTAGCTACAAATATTTAAATGTTTTGAAAAACTTCAAATAAATAGTTAACTGTATTGAAAAAGCATCCTGTGTCTATTTTTAAAACCCCCGGTATACGGTATAAGTGAGTGACCGTTAGTTAATTTTTTATTAGGCCTACAGTTGCATATGGCTGGACTACATGATGCAGACCTGAATAAAGCAAGCTCAGCCCTGTGAGTTTTATTGTCCACTCATGTTGCGTTCTCTGTCTGTGTATAGGAACCCCCCCCTAGTCCTTCTTTAAAATATAATTCATATAAACAAGTACAAGGTTGCTGCAGTTTGACAAAGTTTCATATTCCCCAAGGCCAGGAGTTTTTCCAGGAGTAAAAAAAAAAAAACAGTGACCTGATTATTATAACTCTGGTCCCATTATAGACCATATGGGGCGGCAGGTGGTTAAGATCGTTGTACCAGTAACCGAAAGGTCGCTGGTTCTAATACCCGAGCCGACTAGGTGAAAAATCTGTCGATGTGCCCTTGAGCAAGGCACTTAACCCTAATTGCTCCTGTAAGTCGCTCTGGATAAGAGCGTCTGCTAAATGACCAATTTATTTATTTATTTATTATATTAAACCTTTTTTACAACGGATTAATCACGTCATACTGTATAATTGTGCATGGTTCTGGTTCAATTTGTAACAAAAAGGGCATTTTCATAGACAGACTTGAATGCCAGATAAGTGACTTGCAAAAAGCAGGTTAAACTATTTGGTAAAATACTTTAATTATTAGTGGGTCTTATGGTTGTGGAAGACTTATATTTAGCCTAGGTATAATGTTACAAGCTCTGAATTCATTAGATTATTCCTGACTGTTTGGAATGCAGTGTATTGACCTTTAATTGTGCAACAAAGCTTATTTAGAGAGAACATTTAAAAAATCTAGATATTGTGAATCGCCCATGAGTTTGAAAAAATCGAGATATTATGTTTTGGCCATAACGTCCAGCCCTACTTAGAAGAAGCCTTCAGTCACAGAACTGCTTGGAGGCCCAACAACTCCCAGCACAGGCAGAGCACACAGAACACAGAACACAACAACAATACACAACACAGAACACCTCGCCCTCCATTTGGCAAATCTGACCATAACTCTATCCTCCTGATTCCTGCTTATAAGCAAAAACTAAAGCAGGAAGCACCAGTGACTCGGTTAATAAAAAAGTGGTCAGATGACGCAGATGCTAAGCTACAGGACTGTTTTGCTAGCACAGACTGGAACATGTTCCGGGATTCTTCAGACAGCATTGAGGAGTACACCACATCAGTCACTGGCTTCATCAATAAGTGCATCGATGATGTCGTCCCCACAGTGACCGTACGTACATACCCCAACCAGAAGCCATGGATTACAGGAAACATCCGCACTGAGCTAAAGGGTAGAGCTGCCGCTTTCAAGGAACGGGACTCTAACCCGGACGCTTATAAGAAATCCCGCTATGACCTCCGACGAACCATCAAACAGGCAAAGAGTCAATACAGGTCTAAGATTGAATCGTACTACACTGGCTCTGACGCTCGTCGGATGTGGCAGGGCTTGAAAACTATTACAGACTACAAAGGGAAGCACAGCCGCGAGCTGCCCAGTGACACAAGCCTACCAGACGAGCTAAACCACTTCTATGCTCGCTTCGAGGCAAGCAACACTGAAGCATGCATGAGAGCACCAGCTGTTCCGGATGACTATGTGATCACGCTTTCCGTAGCCGATGTGAGTAAGACTTTTAAGCAGGTCAACATTCACAAGGCCGCAGGGCCAGACGGATTACCAGGACGTGTACTCCGAGCATGTGCTGACCAACTGGCAAGTGTCTTCACTGACATTTTCAACCTGTCCCTGACTGAGTCTGTAATACCAACATGTTTCAAGCAGACCACCATAGTCCCCGTGCCCAAGGACTCTAAGATAACCTGCCTAAATGACTACCGATCCGTAGCACTGACGTCTGTAGCCATGAAGTGCTTTGAAAGGCTGGTCATGGCTCACATCAACAGCATTATCCCAGAAACCCTAGACCCACTCCAATTTGCATACCGCCCCAACAGATCCACAGATGATGCAATCTCTATTGCACTCCACACTGCCCTTTCCCACCTGGACAAGAGGAACACCTACGTGAGAATGCTATTCATTGACTACAGCTCAGCATTCAACACCATAGTGCCCTCTAAGCTCATCACTAAGCTAAGGATCCTGGGACTAAACACCTCCCTCTGCAACTGGATCCTGGACTTCCTGACGTGCCGCCCCCAGGTGGTAAGGGTAGGTAACAACACATCTGCCACACTGATCCTCAACACGGGGGCCCCTCAGGGGTGCGTGCTCAGTCCCCTCCTGTACTCTCTGTTCACCCATGACTGCATGGCCAGGCACGACTCCAACACCATCATTAAGTTTGCCGACGACACAACAGTGGTAGGCCTGATCACCGACAACGATGAGACAGCCTATAGGGAGGAGGTCAGAGACCTGGCCGTGTGGTGCCAGGACAACAACCTCTCCCTCAACGTGACCAAGACAAAGGAGATGATTGTGGACTACAGGAAAAAAAAGAGGACTGAGCACGCCCCCATTCTCATCGACGGGGCTGTAGTGGAACAGGTTGAGAGCTTCAAGTTCCTTTGTGTCCACATCACCAACGAACTATCATGGTCCAAACACACCAAGACAGTCGTGAAGAGGGCACGACAAAGCCTATTCCCCCTCAGGAGACTAAAAAGATTTGGCATGGGTCCTCAGATCCTCAAAAAATTCTACAGCTGCACCATCGAGAGCATCCTGACTGGTTGCATCACCGCCTGGTATGGCAACTGCTTGGCCTCCGACCGCAAGGCACTACAGAGGGTAGTGCGTACGGCCCAGTACATCACTGGGGCAAAGCTTCCTGCCATCCAGGACCTCTATACCAGGCGGTGTCAGAGGAAGGCCCTCAAAATTGTCAAAGACTCCAGCCACCCTAGTCATAGACTGTTCTCTCTGCTACCGCACGGCAAGCGGTACCGGAGTGCCAAGTCTAGGTCCAAAAGACTTCTCAACAGCTTCTACCCCCAAGCCATAAGACTCCTGAACAGCTAATCATGGCTACCCGGACTATTTGCACTGCCCCCCCACCCCATCCTTTTTACGCTGCTGCTACTCTGTTAAGTATTTATGCATAGTCACTTTAACTCTACCCACATGTACATATTACCTTAACTACCTCAACTAGCCGGTGCCCCCGCACATTGACTCTGCAACGGTATCCCCCCTGTATATATAGCCTCCCTACTGTCACTTTATTTTACTTCTGCTCTTTTTTTTCTCAACGCTTTTTTTTGTTGTTTTATTTTTACTTTTTTTGTTTAAAATAAATGCACTGTTGGTTAAGGGCTGTAAGTAAGCATTTCACTGTAATGTCTGCACCTGTTGTATTCGGCGCATGTGACCAATAACATTTGATTTGATTTGAGAACAACACAGAACACAACAACAATACAGAACAGCATTCCGCTCTGCAAATTGATTCTGTGAACTATGCTCTTGTGATGACTAACCTTGCATGAGACTTGAAGACTTGACTTAGCTCCCCTTGGCCCTTTTCTTTACACAGACAACCACCTCAGTTGGCCACATATGACAGGTTGTGTGTGTGTCCCCAGTCTAACTCACTGTCTCATTGTGTGCTCTAACAATGGCTGTGCAGTCTCTTACGGTTGTGGGCTAGCACTTTCAGCATTACTCACTCACCCAGTCAGTCCGTGTTTGTGTGAGACAGCTTATTACTGCCCTTGGGAGTCTAATTCAACAAAAAACATCAAAGGATTTTTCCTCTTTCAATTAAAGACATTGTATGCTTAAATCAATATTTGCTTGCACTCACACTGGTTGAATGGGTTGTGAATGTGTGAAAAATCGCTAAGTTCCTAAGTCGCATTGATCCAGATGGCAGTACAATGGAAGTGCTTTGTCTTTTATTATTTTGCTTTCTCTCATGCGCGCACACACACACACACACCGCTGAGATTTAGGCTAGTCTACGGCGTATGTTGTTTGTCACCAAGTCACAGGGTGCAAAGTGTGAATTTTCCCTTGCCTATCATCTCTCTCTCTCTCTCTCTCTCTCTCTTTCTCTCTCCTACCTCTCCCTCTCAATTCAATTTAAGGGCTTTATTTGCATGGGAAACATGTTAACATTGCCAAAGCAAGTGAAATAGATAATAAACAATAAAAATGAACAGTAAACAGTACATCACAAAAGAATAAAGACATTTCAAATGGCATATTATGTGCAAATAGTTAAAGTACAAAAGGGGAAATAAATAAACATGAAATATGAGTTTTATTTACAATGGTGTTTGTTCTTCACTGGTTGCCCTTTTCTTGTGGCAACAGATCACACATCTTGCTGTTGTGATGGCAGACTGTGGTATTTCACCCAGTAGATTTGAGGAGTTTCCTCTCTCTGCCTTTCCTTTGTGGCTCTAGCCCATTAGAGTAGAGATCCTGAAGGCCAACTGCTGCTTGTAATCTAAGTGGCTGGCTGCGACAATACATACAGTATAAGCTAAGTTAGCCGCTGGCCATGGTAGAGACGAGATGGAGTCAGATCAAGTTCAGGGCCAGCCACCCTACTCCAAGTAGGCCAGATAGATGGAGCCACCACGGGTGGATTGCAGGGTGGGGGAAGAGACACACCTGCCCTGGGTTGTTTATGACTGGAGAGATGGGTAAGGCATATAACTATAAGGGACACTTATTGCTACAGTTTCCTTATTACATCTGGAATTTGGCTATTTGTAACAGTGGGCTGTTGCTATCGCTCATGTTCCCCTGTGCCCTGCTTCCTTCTCGCTCTCTCACTCTCTCTCTCTCTCTCTCGCCTGCCCCAGGCATCCCCCTGGCACCAAGACTGAACTAGACTGTGTCTCCTGCTTTTTGTGAGGCAGAAAGCAACTAGAGACGGAGAGTGAAGGAAACAAAAGGGGAAGAAAAAGAGCGAGAGACACTGAGAAAAGGAGAGAATCTGAGAGAGCATAGAAAGAGAGGGATAGCGTGAATAAAGAGAGAGAGGGAAACAGTGAGAGGAGGGGGCTGCATGTGGGTCGTGTGTGTAAGCCAATGCATGGGCTCCTCTCAGGTACTCAGAAAGTGGCCGACCTTGGCAGCCGTCCCCATTCCTCCTGTCAGCTGCTCCTTCAGCCTCCTTCAGTAGGCTCTCCATGCTTCCCTTCAGCCTCCTTCAGTAGGCTCTCCATGCTTCCCTTCAGCCTACTTCAGTAGGCTCTCCATGCTTCCCTTCAGCCTACTTCAGTAGGCTCTCCATGCTTCCCTTCAGCCTCCTTCAGTAGGCTCTCCATGCTTCCCTTCAGCCTCCTTCAGTAGGCTCTCCATGCTTCCCTTCAGCCTCCTTCAGTAGGCTCTCCATGCTTCCCTTCAGCCTCCTTCAGTAGGCTCTCCATGCTTCCCTTCAGCCTCCTTCAGTAGGCTCTCCATGCTTCCCTTCAGCCTCTAGCCTTTCAATTCCCTGAGGCTCCAACCTCTGTCTAGATTGCCTTCAGCCTCCCCGTACACCCACATAACCCCCATCATCCAGTACCCAGCTTCCCTCAACCTCCGTCCAATCTCCAACCTTCAGCCTCTCTGACTACTACTTCCTGGTTAAAATCCCTGCTACCACTTCAAGCACCAGCTTGATTTGTCAAAATTATCCGTGACACAGATACACCAAATCATATTGCATGAATCAGTGATGCTGTTCACCTCATCGAAATGTCAGAATCCGTGTGCCGACAGACTTTATGGAATTCAGCCTCTAGCTTCCCTCATGCCATCCACCTCCAACCTCCAGTCTCCTTAAACCTCCAACCTCTCTTCAACCTTCCTCCTGTCATCCTCAGCTGGCTTAGTACTGCATCTAAAATGACCTGGGACGGACACAGAAATGCTCAGAGTCAGACACTGTTAGACTACCCATCATGTTACATGAAAGAAGTGACATACTAAATACAAAAAAATCGAGCCGAAATATAAGCCTTTCAAGTTTTCTATGTTGCGTGCAACAGGTGTCTCGTGTGGAAATGTCAACTCATACGAACAAGGCTATCAAACTGTCACAGGCCACTAGCAGGGCATGCTGTAGCAAGGGTTTGTGAGTGCGTGCACCCATATGATACTCTCATAAATACACAAACCAGCGAGAGAGAGAGTCGGGGGAAGATGTCTTCTTTTCCCTAGCTATATTGATTTATTTACAGTACATGGGTCATTTCAGCTCATAAAGCACAAGAAAGAGGATTTCGACACCCACCATCTCAGATTGTGCTGAAATTGTTTCTGTAGTTAGAAACGGATAAGATTAGCATTTCTGAAACATTATTTTGATGAAATACACTGCTCAAAAAAATAAAGGGAACACTAAAATAACATCCTAGATCTGAATGAATGAAATAATCTTATTAAATACTTTTTTTCTTTACATAGTTGAATGTGCTGACAACAAAATCACACAATAATTATCAATGGAAATCAAATGTATCAACCCATGGAGGTCTGGATTTGGAGTCACCCTCAAAATTAAAGTGGAAAACCACACTACAGGCTGATCCAACTTTGATGTAATGTCCTTAAAACAAGTCAAAATGAGGCTCAGTAGTGTGTGTGGCCTCCACGTGCCTGTATGACCTCCCTACAACGCCTGGGCATGTTCCTGATGAGGTGGCGGATGGTCTCCTGAGGGATCTCCTCCCAGACCTGGACTAAAGCATCCGCCAACTCCTGGACAGTCTGTGGTGCAACGTGGCATTGGTGGATGGAGCGAGACATGATGTCCGACGTGTCCGACGAGTGGCACAGTGGTCTAAGGCACTGCATCGCAGTGCTAGCTGTGCCACTAGAGATCCTGGTTCGAATCCAGGCTCTGTCGTAGCCGGCCGCGACCGGGAGACCCATGGGGCGGCGCACAATTGGCTCAGCGTCGTCCAGGGTAGGGGAGGGAATGACCGGCAGGGATGTAGCTCAATTGGTAGAGCATGGCGTTTGCAATGCCAGGGTTGTGGGTTCGATTCCCATGGGGGGCCAGTATAAAAAAAAAAAGATGTATGTACTCACTAACTGTAAGTCGCTCTGGATAAGGGCGTCTGCTAAAATGACTAAAATGTAAATGTAAATGTCCCAGATGTGCTCAATTGGATTCAGGTCTGGGGAACGGGCGGGCCAGTCCATAGCATCCATGCCTTCCTCTTGCAGGAACTGCTGACACACTCCAGCGACATGAGGTCTAGCATTGTCTTGCATTAGGAGGAACCCAGGGCCAACCGCACCAGCATATGGTCTCACAAGGGGTCTGAGGATCTAATCTCGGTACCTAATGGCAGTCAGGCTACCTCTGGCGAGCACATGGAGGGCTGTGCGGCCCCCCAAAGAAATGCCACCCCACACCATGACTGACCCACCGCCAAACCGGTCATGCTGGAGGATGTTGCAGGCAGCAGAACGTTCTCCACGGCGTCTCCAGACTCTGTCACGTCTGTCACATGTGCTCAGTGTGAACCTGCTTTCATCTGTGAAGAGCACAGGGCGCCAGTGGCGAATTTGCCAATCTTGGTGGTCTCTGGCAAATGCCAAACGTCCTGCACGGTGTTGGGCTGTAAGCACAACCCCCACCTGTGGACATCGGGCCCTCATACCACCCTCATGGAGTCCGTTTCTGACCGTTTGAGCAGACACATGCACATTTGTGGCCTGCTGGAGGTCATTTTGCAGGGCTCTGGCAGTGCTCCTCCTGCTCCTCCTTGCACAAAGGCGGAGGTAGCAGTCCTGCTGCTGGGTTGTTGCCCTCCTACGGCCTCCTCCACGTCTCCTGATGTACTGGCCTGTCTCCTGGTAGCGCCTCCATGCTCTGGACACTACGCTGACAGACACAGCAAACCGTCTTGCCACAGCTCGCATTGATGTGCCATCCTGGATGAGCTGCACTACCTGAGCCACTTGTGTGGGTTGTAGACTCCGTCTCATGCTACCACTAGAGTGAAAGCACCGCCAGCATTCAAAAGTGACCAAAACATCAGCCAGGAAGCGTAGGAACTAAGAAGTGGTCTGTGGTCACCACCTGCGAAACCAGTCCTTTATTGGGGGTGTCTTGCTAATTGCCTATAATTTCCACCTGTTGTCTATTCCATTTGCACAACAGCATGTGCAATTTATTGTCAATCAGTGTTGCTTCCTAAGTGGACAGTTTGATTTCACAGAAGTGTGATTGACTTGGAGTTACATTGTGTTGTTTAAGTGTTCCCTTTATTTTTTTGAGCAGTGTATAATTTGATCTCTGAGAAAGTAAGCTAATTGATTGCACCCAAATTGGCCACTTTAATGAATTGGATTCCTATAATCGTCAATAAATATAGTACCTAACATCTGATTTGGACCATAATTCTTCCTAACAATGAGTAAGACATGAGGAATCCAATTACAGTGGGTATCATAAGTATTCACCCCCCTCAGATGTTCTTCACATTTTGTTGCGTTACAAAGTGGGATTGAATTAGATTTAATTGTGATTTAAAAAAAAAAATATATAATACAAATTACATAACTAAAATATAGTTGTTGCATAAGTATTCACCCCCTTTGTTTAGGCAAGCCTATTTTAGTTCTGGAGTAAAATTTTCCTTAACAAATCACATAATAAGTTCCATGGACTCACTCTGTGTGAAATAATAGGTGTTAACATGATTTCTTCTTATGACTACCCCTTCCTCTTTCACCCATACAGCTGTGTAATGTTCCTCAGTCAAATATTGGATTTCAAGCACACATTCAACTACAAAAAGACCAGGGAGCTTTTCGAAAGCCTCATAAAGAAGGGCTGTGATTGGTAGATGGGTAACAATAACAAATCAGACATTGAAAATGTCTTTAAGCATGGTCAAGTTAATAATTATGCTGTGGATGATGTATTAAACCACCCAGACACATTAAAGATACAGTCCTTCTGAACTGAGCTGCAGGACAGGAAGGAAACTGCTCAGGGATGTCCATGAGACCACTGGTGATTTTAAAACAGCTACAGAGTTCAATGTTTGATGGTAGAAAACTGAGGATGGATCAACAACATTGTAGTGACTCCACAATAATGACCTAAATGACAGAGTGAAAATAATAATACAAATATGCTAAATCCTATCCTGTATGCAACTAGGCACTAAAGTAATACTGCAGGAAAAAAAGCACGGCAAAGGAATACACTTTTTGCCCTAAATGCAAACAAAGCCTTATGTTTGGGGCATCGGCAAAGACTGGGGAGTTTTTCAGGATAAAAAGAAACGGCATGGAGCTAAGCACAGGCAAAATCCTAGAGGAAAACCTGCTTCAGTCTGCTTTACACCAGACACTGGGAGATGAATTCACCTTTCAGCAGGACAACAACCTACAACACAAGGATTTGCTTACCAAGAAGACAGTGAATGTTCCTGAGTTGCAAAGTTACAGTTTTGACTTAAATCTGCTTTAAAAGTCTATGGCAAGACTTGAAAACTGCTGTCGAGCCATGATCTCCAACAATTTAGAAACAAATAAGATTAGCATTCCTGCAACATTATTTTGTTGAAATATATTTTGAACTATATTTTTGAAATATATCGATTGCACCCAAATTGGCCATTTTAATTTATAGGATTCATATAATATTCAATAATTATAGTACTGAACATCCAATTTGGACCAAACTTTTTTCTAACAATGAGTAAGACATGAGGAATCCAAAGAAGTGGTCAAAATCCCACAAACCCCATGCCATTACCACCCCATCAACAGGTATATAATGTCAGTTCTCTATGTTTGACAAGTAGTTTTGACATTGTTTCTTCATCCTATGTAATGTTTTTAGAGAATTTGGTGATGGTTTTTATTCCTCTATTCAGAGAAATGTGTCATTGAAGTTGTTGGGTTTATGTCTCATCCTATATCCTGATATTACCAGGTTCTGACCACTAGATGGTGGTGTTCCTGCTATTATGTGATTGTTTTTTTTAACCCCCCCCCCCCCGCCCTATTGTTTAATGGAATAGTTCACCCAAATTACTAATTGGTATTCAGTGTATGGACCAGGTATGACAGCAACCCATGCTTTGGTTTTGTTTAACAGGCCACCGTTTCAAAAGCTAACTTTTCAGCATTTATGTCACAAATCCAATGCAAGTCAATAGTACCTACATTAGCATTTTCGCTCTTCGTATCCAAATCATATCCTGTCCGTTAGAACCAATCACACTAACTCTCCACTCTCCGCAAGGGGGGGGAGGGAGGGAGGGAGGGAGGGAGAGAGAGAGGGGTATCGTTTTAGCTTGTCACTTAGCTCTCTCTCTTAATCTCTCGCTCCTTTTAAAAATGAATTCACAACTCTTTTATTTATATGTATGAATGTTTTCTAGACCTGTATGTATAGTAGTGTGTGTGTATATAGTAATAGGAGAATGTGGACGTACTAGCCAAGGGCAAAACCAAAACACTAGACCTACACAATGTAATTGTGTGGAAGGTCATTTTGAAAAGCACCTTTTAGTTAATGTTTTCTTCCTCTTCTGTCGTCCTTCATTGTAGCTGTCTGGGGAACCTACACCAATATGAGGTACAGTAATGCTTTAATGTCTTTCCTTTCTTCTTCTTTAAAAAATGCATGGCTAACATTATTACACTGTCACACTATCAGTGCCTTTCCTTTTTATATGTCATGCTATTGCTATTCCTTTTCTATCCATTCCATTCTGTTACTCGTTTTGACTCCCATTCCTTCCCACTGCACTCCCTTCACCCTTAATTGCATTGGACAGACTCAAAACACACTCAACAACCCAGGACTGTTAGAGAGTTATACTCCGTCTCAACAATATTTGTTCTGTTAGAAGGAATGCACCAAAGCACATTCAATTCTCTTTCTCCAGGCTGCTAGTGTTCATCCTGTTTTTGATTCTCGTAGGTTGTGATCAGGGTTGGATTCAGACTCTAAACAGCACACGAGTTGGCTTAACTAGCCAATCAACCATGTTACATCACTGAGTTGGTTGTTGATGTGAGCAACCAGGTGTGTTACTGTTTGATATATAAATGGACCAAGGAGAGAGAGGAGCAATCCTGTACGACCAACATTAAATCCAAAATCTAATGTATTTGTCACATGAGCCGAATACAACAGGTGAAATGCTTACTTACAAGCCCTTAACCAACAATGCAGTTGGTTAATATATATATATATATATATATATATATATATATATATATATATATATATATATATATATATATATATATATATATATATAAAATCAAGCAGTGCAGATTATATAACTGGGGTTGTAGAAAGCACACGCATGCATGCGCTCGGGATTTCCCGCTCATGCTGTTTTTGTCTTCTTTTCTCTCTCTCTGTCTCTCTCTCGCTGTCTCTCTTTCTCAGTCTCCGTGTGCGTTGATAGCCTATGTGTGTGTCTAATATGTCTGTCTGTGTGGGTCGGTCAGAAGGCAGGGATGGAAAGATGCCCTGTCATGCTGAGGGGATTGACATTGGGTGGGGAGTAGGGTTGTTGCGGTGATCGCATTACCGCCACACCGGCAGTCATGAGTCATAACCGCAGTAAAATTCCACATGACCGTTGAGTCACGGTAATCTCCTCTTATGCACTCTGGACATGTGTTGGTAGTACCCAACTTGCTAACAACCATCAGGTCCTAATGATCTGGTACTCAGCACTCTACTGTCCCTCTGACCACTCTGACATCAATGGAAATGCAATCGAAAATCACATCAAACACTTATCAGAACAGTATCATGCTTTTAAAACTGGTTGAAACATGGTCATTGTGGATGTTGTTTCAAAGCCTAACACAGGAAAATGGACAGCGCTTTCTAAAATGAGGATTCATTCAAAATACCATATGCATATTAGAGCTTCTGCATAGGCCTATACACTGATGAGTTTTCAAAACATTAGGAACACCTGCTCTTTTTAATTTTTATTTCATCTTTACAGTGAGGTGAAAAAAGTATTTGATCCCCTGCTGATTTTGTATGTTTGCCCACTGACAAAGAAATGATCAGTCTATAATTTTAATGGTAGGTTTATTTGAACAGTGAGAGACGGAATAACAACAAAAAAATCCTGAAAAACGCATGTCAAAAAATTTATAAATTGATTTGCATTTTAATGAGGGAAATACGTATTTGACCCCCTCTCAATCAGAAAGATTTCTGGCTCCCAGGTGTCTTTTATACGGGAAACGTGCTGAGATTAGGAGCACACTCTTAAATCTCAGCTTGTTACCTGTAAAAAAGACACCTGTCCACAGAAGCAATCAAAAACTCCGATTCGAAACTCTCCTCCATGGCCAAGACCAAAGAGCTCTCCAAGGATGTCAGGGACAAGATTGTAGACCTACACAAGGCTGGAATGGGCTACAAGACCATCACCAAGCAGCTTGGTGAGAAGGTGACAACAGTTGGTGCGATTATTCGCAAATGGAAGAAACACAAAACAACTGTCAATCTCCCTCAGCCTGGGGCTCCATGCAAGATCTCACCTCGTGGAGTTGCAATGATCATGAGAACGGTGAGGAATCAGCCCAGAACTACACGGGAGGATCTTGTCAATGATCTCAAGGCAGCTGGGACCATAATCACCAAGAAAACAATTGGTAACACACTACGCCGTGAAGGACTGAAATCCTGCAGTGCCCGCAAGGTCCCCCTGCTCAAGAAAGCACATATACAGGCCCATCTGAAGTTTGCCAATGAACATCTGAATGATTCAGGAGAACTGGGTGAAAGTGTTGTGGTCAGATGAGACCAGAATCGAGCTCTTTGGCATCAACTCAACTCGCCGTGTTTGGAGGAGGAGAAATGCTGCCTATGACCCCAAGAACACCATCCCCACCGTCAAACATGGAGGTGGAAACATTATGCTTTAGGGGTGTTTTTCTGCTAAGGCGACAGGACAACTTCACTGCATCAAAGGGATGATGGACGGGGCCATGTACCGTCAAATCTTGGGTGAGAACCTCCTTCCCTCAGCCAGGGTATTGAAAATGGGTCGTGGATGGGTGTATATTATATGTAGCTCAGCTGGTAGAGCACGGCGCTTGTAACGCCAAGGTAGTGGGTTCGAACCCCGGGACCACCCATACACAAAAACATTTATGCACGCATGACTGTAAGTCGCTTTGGATAAAAGCGTCTGCTAAATGGCTTATTATTATTATTATTATTATTATTATTATTATTATATTATATTCCAGCATGACAATGACCCAAAACACACGGCCAAGGCAACAAAGGAGTGGCTCAAGAAGAAGCACATTAAGGTCCTGGAGTGGCCTAGCCAGTCTCCAGACCTTAATCCCATAGAAAATCTGTGGAGGGAGCTGAAGGTTCGAGTTGCCAAACGTCAGCCTCGAAACCTTAATAGTCATGGAGAAGATCTGCAAAGAGGAGTGGAACAAAATCCTTCCTAAGATGTGTGCAAACCTGGTGGCCAACTACAAGAAACATCTGACCTCTGTGATTGCCAACAAGGGTTTTGCCACCAAGTACTAAGTCATGTTTTGCAGAGGGGTCAAATACTTATTTCCCTCATTAAAATGCAAATCAATTTATAACATTTTTAACATGCGTTTTTCTGGATTTTGTTGTTGTTATTCTGTCTCTCACTGTTGAAATAAACCTACCATTAAAATTATAGACTGATCATGTCTTTGTCAGTGGGCAAACGTACAAAATCAGCAGGGGATCAAATACTTTTTTCCATCACTGTATTTAACCAGGTTAGCCAGTTGAGAACAAGTTCTCATTTACAACTGCGACCTAGCCAAGATAAATATTTCCATGACATAGACTGACCAGGTGAATCCAGGTGAAAGCTATTATCCCTTATTGATGTCACTTGGTAAATCCACTTCAATCAGTGTAGATGAAGGGTAGGAGACAGGTTAAAGAAGGATTTTTAAGCCTTGAGATAATTGAGACATGGATTGTGTACACTACATGGCCAAAAGTCGAACGTCTCATTCTAAAATCATGGGCATGAATATGGAGTTGGTCTCCCCCCCCTTGCTGCTACAACAGCCTCCACTCTTTTGGGAAGGCTTTCCACTAGATGTTGGAACGTTGCTGTGGGGACTTGCTTCCATTCAACCACGAGCATTAGTGAGGTCGGCACTGATCTTGGGTGATTTAGGCCTGGCTCGCAGTCAGTGTTCCAATTCATTCTAAAGGTATTTGATGGGGTTGAGGTCAGGGTTCTGTGCAGGCCAGTCAAGTTCTTCCACACCAATCTTTATTAAACCATTTCTGTATGGACCTCGCTTTGTGCACGTGGGCATTGTCATGCTGAAACAGGAAAGGGCCTTCCCCAAACTGTTGCCACAAAGTTGGAAGTACAGAATCGTCTAGAATGTCATTGTATGCTATAGCATTAAGGTTTATCTTCAGTGGAACTAAGGGGCCTAGCCCGAATTATGAAAAACAGCCCCAGGCCATTATTCCTCCTCCACCAAATTTTACAGTTGGCACTATGCATTGGGGCAGGTAGCGTTCTCCTGGCATCCGCCAAACCCAGATTCGTCCGTCGGACTGCCAGATAGTGAAGTGTGATTCATCACTCCAGAGAACGCGTTTCCACTTCTCCAGAGTCCAATGGCGGCAAGCTTTACACCACTCCAGCCAACGCTTGGCATTGACCTTAGGCTTGTGTGTGGCTGCTCGGCCATGGAAACCCATTTCATGAAGCTCCCGACGAACAGTTCTTGTGCTGACGTTGCTTCCAGAGGCAGTTTGGAACTTGGTAGTGAGTGTTGCAACCGAGGACAGACAATTGTTACACGGTTCACGCTTCAGCACTCGGCGGTCCCGTTCTGTGCCATTCAGAGGGTGAATGGGCAAGACAAAAGTGCCTTTGAATGGGGTATGATAGTAGGTGCCAGGCGCATCGGTTTGAGTGTGTCAAGAACTGTAACACTGCTGGGTTTTTCACACTCAACAGTTTCCTGTGTGTATCAAGACTGGTCCACCACCCAAAGGACATCCAGCCATCTTGACACAACTGTGGGAAGCATTGGAGTCTACATGGGCCAGCGTCCCTGTGGAACTCTTTCGACAACTTATAGTCCATGCCACGACGAATTGAGGCTGTTCTGAGGGCAAAAGGGGGTGCAACTCAATATTAGGAAGGTATTCTTAATGTTTTATTCACTCAGTGTAATAATATTATGAGGCCGAAACCCCCCGAGAATTAAAATAATGATGGTGCCGTCATACCATACATACAGGCTTAATAGCCTACCACATATTGCTCATTGCAGAAAAACATAAAACATTAAAAAATATATTTAAGATTTCTTTGGTACATAATTGGTCTAGCCTATACTCCAAAATTAAACAAATTCTTGTAATCGCCTTTGAGGGTGGACTGTATTATTATGCATTCTGGATGGACTGGTTACCTTACTCTACGCTCTGAACTTTCTATCCATGATTCCGGGAAAGAATGTATAGCCCTAGGCCATGCTGTTGGTTTATTGATTGGGCAGGGCGGCTTACAGAGTTAGTCTACAGTTATACATTTGTATTTTATTTTTAATAGCCTAGTAATAGGGCATTTTTTATATTTTCATAATTAATAGGCTGACATTACCTTTAGCTACAGAATGTCTCACCACCATGCGTTTCCCTCCTCCTCTCTCTCCTTCATTCCTTTCTCAAGCGCGCAGAGAGAGGGGCTGTCAACAGTTTAATGAAATGTGTTTAGTTGTGAAAACATGTTACTATTGATGTTCCTGAACAGATTTCACTTTGTTTCCTAAATTAAGCACTGGGTAGTTTCAGGAACAGTGTTGGAGAGCCCATGGCGTACAGAGTTTGGGCGGAATGTCACCTGTCGCATAGCTAGAGGCTGCATGCTCCTCAAACAGTGGTTGGTGCTTGGAGTGAAATAAGTGTTCTTATAAGCCCAGACATTTCTATATGCAATCCTGTGTGAAAGCAGAGTTTTGATTGTTGCCACTAAAAAGAGGAGGATCCCACCTGCTACTATATTTATTTCTCAGCTGCTCGTATTAATTTAGAATCTAAGCCGGGGGCCTAAGCTAACATACGGAATTGTTTTAAGATGGTCATACCAAGGATAGTTTTGCTATTTGATTTTGAATTTTAGGACCCCTTTAAGTATAAAAATAAATAAAATAAAAATATTTGATGAAACATTGAATTTTATCCTTACTGCTATTGTTTTGGCCACTAAACTACTTCCACATACGGTGCATTCGGGAAATTATTCAGACCCCTTCCCTTTTTACAGCCTTATTCTAAAATTGATTAAATAAAAAAAGATCCTCATACCAATACCCAATAATGACAAAGCGAAATTTTAGCAAATGTATTAAAAATAAAAAAAATACCTTATTTACATCAGTATTCACACCCTTTGCTATGAGACTCAAAATTGAGCTTAGGTGCATCCTGTTTCCATTGATCATCCTTGAGATGTTTCGACAACTTGATTGGAGTCCACCTTAGATAAATTCAATTGATTGAGTTGACAGTGCATGTCAGAACAAAAAACAGATCTGTGCCTCGACACAGTCCTGTCTCGGAGCTCTACGGACAATTCCTTCAACCTCATGGCTTGGTTTTTGCTCTGATGTGCACTGTCAACTGTGGGACCTTATATAGACAGGTATGTACCTTTCCAAATCATGTCCAATCAATAGAATTTATCTAAGGTGGACTCCAATCAAGTTGTCGAAACATCTCAAGGATGATCAATGGAAACAGGATGCACCTAAGCTCAATTTCGAGTCTCATAGCAGAGGGTCTGAATAGTTATGTAAATAAGGTATGTTTTTTATTTGAATACATCTGCAAACATTTCTAAAAACCAATTTCCGCTTTGTCATTATGAGGTATTGTGTGTAGATTGATGAGGATGTTTTATTTAATCCATTTTAGAATAAGGCTGTAACATAACAAAATGTGGAAAAAGTTAAGGGGTCTGAATACTTTCCGAATGCACTGTATATGGCACAGGATTTATAAGCATATCTTGTCTGCTAAATGAACTACAGTCGTGGTCAAAGGTTTTGAGAATGACACAAGTATTGGTCTTCACAAAGTTCGCTGCTTCAGTGTTATGAGATATTTTTGGCAGATGTTACTATGGTATACTGATGTATAATTACAAGCATTCCATAAGTGTCAAAGGCTTTTATTGACAATTACATTAAGTTTATGCAAAGAGTCAATATTTGCAGTGTTGACCCTTCTTTTTCAAGACCTCTGCAATCCGCCCTGGCATGCTGTCAATTAACTTCTGGGCCACATCCTGACTGATGGCAGCCCATTCTTGCATAATCAATGCTTGGAGTTTGTCAGAATTTGTGGGTTTTTGTTTGTCCACCCGCCTCTTGAGGATCGACCACAAGTTCTCAATGGGATTAAGGTCTGGGGAGTTTCCTGGCCATGGACCCAACATTTAGATGTTTTGTTCCCGAGCCACTTAGTTATCACTTTTGCCTTATGGCAATGTGCTCCATCATGCTGGAAAAGGCATTGGTCGTCACCAAACAGTTCTTGGATGGTTAGGAGAATTTGCTCTCGGAGGATGTTGGTACCATTCATGGCTGTGTTCTTAGGCAAAATTGTGAGTGAGCCCACTCCCTTGGCTGAGAAGCCACCCCACACATGAATGGTCTCAGGATTCTTTACTGTTGGCATGACACAGGACTGATGGTAGCGCTCACCTTGTCTTCTCCGGACAAGGTGTTTTCCGGATGCCCCAAACAATCGGAAAGGGGATTCATCAGAGAAAATGACTTTACCCCAGTCCTCAGCAGTCCAATCCCTGTACCTTTTGCAGAATATCAGTCTGTCCCTGATGTTTTTCCTGGAGAGAAGTGGCTTCTTTGCTGCCCTTCTTGACACCAGGTCATCCTCCAAAAGTCTTTGCCTCACTGTGCGTGCAGATGCACTCACACCTGCCTGCTGCCATTCCTGAGCAAGCTCTGCACTGGTGGTGCCCCGATCCCGCAGCTGAATCTACTTTAGGAGACGGTCCTGGCACTTGCTGGACTTTCTTGGGCGCCCTGACGCCTTCTTCACAACAATTTAACCTCTCTCCTTGAAGTTCTTGATGATCCGATAAATGGTTGATTTAGGTGCAATCTTACTAGCAGCAATATCCTTGCCTGTGAAGACCTTTTTGTGCAAAGCAATGATGACGGCACGTGTTTCCTTGCAGGTAACCATGGTTAACAGAGGAATAACAATGATTTCAAGCACCACCCTCCTTTTAAAGCTTCCAGTCTGTTATTCTAACTCAATCAGCATGACAGAGTGATCTCCAGCCTTGTCCTCGTCAACACTCTCACCTGTGTTAACAAGAGAATCACTGACATGATGGCAGCTGGTCCTTTTGTGGCATGGCTGAAATGCAGTGGAAATGTTTTTTGGGGATTAAGTTCATTTTCATGGCAATGAGGGACTTTGCAATTAATTGCAATTCATCTGATCACTCTTCATGACATTCTGGAGTATATGCAAATTGCCATCATCAAAACTGAGGCAGCAGACTTTGTGAAAATTAGTATTTGTGTCATTCTCAAAACCTTTGACCACGACTGTAGCATACATACAGCCTATGGTATGGCGCATAGCCAGATAACATACAGTAGGCCAACTCATATTCTGTTCTTCTGAAATACATTCTCTTCATATCGTAATGTTTCTTTAGACCTGCCTAAAATAATTAATACATGTATTGTTATTGTGTATATTAAATGGATTTATTAAACTTTTTAAAATGTAGACGTTCCAAAGGCGAGCATCAGTGTCTTGTATGCGTGGAGGCTTGGAGAAGAGAAACCTTTTTTATGTTATTTAAAGGTCAATTACTGTGAGACCGGCAGTCATTTGCACGACAGTAACTGGCTGACAAAATGTAATGGCCACCTCAGCCCTATCGGGGACCACCTGTTTGGTCTGTTTGTATAACCACTGTGGGAAGAGGAGGAATGAAGGAGATGGGTGGGGATAGAGGAAGAGGAGGGTTGAAGAGGATGGAGGGAGAGGAAGAGGAGGAATGAAGGAGATGGGGGGGGGGGGGGGGGGATAGAGGAAGAGGAGGGTTGAAGAGGATGAAGGGGGAGGAATTAAGGAGATAGGGGATAGAGGAGGAATGAAGGAGATGGGATGGAGGAGGCGGATTTAAGGAGATCGGGGGATGGAGGGGGACCAAGAGGGGATGAAGGGAGCAAATGATGCAATTTAGGGAATGAGAGGAAGTGGAGGAGGAAAGGGGGTTGGACAGACAACCAGACAGACAGGGGAGAGGAGGTGGAGGAGTGGGGGACAGATAGGCAGCGTGGGTTCCTAACAGCGGGCTTTGTGTGGTGAGCTGTTGACTGGGCTGACGTGATTAGAGTTTTGACCACGTGTGGATCTCTCTCTCTCTATCTCTATCTCTCTAGATCCATACAGGAACATGGAGAGATGAAGATTGAGGAAAGGATTGATGAGGTGAGTTCTCTCTTCCTCCACATTTTTCCCATCATGCAATGTATGAGCAATATTAATAATAAAATGTCCCCTGCACAAAATCCTCCGTCCAACACACATACACACACACACACAGCACAGTGTACACACTGATGCGTCGCTGTGTGTGAAGGCATTTTAATTCAAACTCCCAGTTAGAGGCCTGACGCCCGAGGTGTTCAAACGTCTCGTTGTTTTTTTCCCTCTTCATCTGCCTCTTTATTGTTATAGTTACCCTGAAGGCCCAAACAGCCACTGAGGGAGAGCTGTAGATGATGCAGATATAGTCAGACTGACAGGCACAATGGGAGGGCGATGATGCATTACTAATGATGATTTAGAGCAGGAATGGATGGCTAGAGACTCCTACTCCTGGTGGGCTGCACTGTGCTTTTGTTCCAGCTCAGCACTAAACACACTTGATTGTAGTTGTCCTGTAAACTGCACATTGTGTCACCCTGGGATGTGTTTAGCATTGTCGATGGTCTCTCACTCACTCTCTGTCTCTCTCTCTGTGTGTGTGTGTGTGTGTGTGTGTGTGTGTGTGTGTGTGAGAGAGAGAGAGCGAGCTCTATTTCTGTCAGTTTCCTCATTAGAATAGGGCTGTTTCATATCTGGCTGACCTTATGGTTCTAAGTACCTCTGAACACTCATTTGTGTGTGTCTGCGCATGCTTTTACCCAGGGTGACATTTCTCCCCCAGACAGACACTGATCTCTGATTCGATGTCTCACACCGATGGGGTGAAGGTGTTGTCTGGGAACGTAACAAGCAAAAATGTGTGTGCACGTACGGTGCAAGCTTAAGGGAATACAACAAACTAAATTATCGATGTGTGACTTCGTCTTGTCGTCGGGTGCATTTGTTACCCCAACAGGGAAAACAGTTCCACAGTCGTACAGAGCAGCCCAAACCCAACTGCTCTAAATGGCTATTTAGCATTACATTTACAGTGTGTGTGTCCTTACGCTAGGATAATACCATGATACCATATTATCCCTGTGGGGTCTCTCTATCTATCTCTCTCTCTCTTTATCTCTATCTCTCTATCTCTTTCACACAGGCAGTTGCTCCCCTTAGAGAGAAGATCCGGGATCTGGAGCTGAGGTATAACTGCTTCATCTCACACACACACACACACCCCCCCGCAAACACACACACACACACACCCGCAAACGCCCACACGCAAGCACACACACACACACACACACACACGCAGAGTTAATCTCCCAGCAGTGGCATATTTATTCATGACATATCGTATTAATGGTGGTGTGCTGTGCTACAGATGTTCCATATCTTAAACGGGCAATCTGCAGTTCAAACGATAATGCAGTCACCTCTCCTCAGTTTTAGTAAACAGCTGAGGAATGGGGCTGGAGAAATAATATATAATAATCCATAGATGGAGCTATGGATGCCAGGACTGACCGTCCATGATATCAAAATGATAGTTTTAACCATATTTTGAAGAGTACAGTGTTTGTTTATTTACATGGTTTACAAACAGTGGAGTTAAACAAGTTTATATTTGGGGTTCTGATGGGTTAAGACAGTTGACGTAAGCTCATGAGGCATTTAAGTTTCTCTGAGTGGATGCGTGTCTCTGAGTGGGTGGGTGTCTCTGAGTGGATGCGTGTCTCTGAGTGGGTGGCTGTCTCTGAGTGGATGCGTGTCTCTGAGTGGGTGGGTGTCTCTGAGTGGGTGGGTGTCTCTGAGTGGATGCGTGTCTCTGAGTGGGTGGCTGTCTCTGAGTGGATGCGTGTCTCTGAGTGGGTGCGTGTCTGAGTGGGTGGGTGTCTCTGAGTGGATGCGTGTCTCTGAGTGGGTGGGTGTGGACTAAGTTTACACTATATTTGAGTCATTTAGCAGACTCTCTTATCCAGAGCGACTTTGTGCATTAATCTTAAGATAGCTGGGTGAGACAACCACATATCACAGTCATAGCAAGTACGATTCCCCTCAATAAAGTAGTTATCAGCAACATCAGTGCTAGTAGGAAGATACCAATTGCGTGGAATTCATTTAAGATACTCTTTAAAGAGTTAGATTGGCTGGGACTCTGCTGTCCTTGCTTCAGGGGGAAGCTGGTTCCACCATTGGGGTGCCAGGACAGAGAAGACCTATGACATGTCTGAGTGGGAGCTGACGCCCCCGTAGAGGTGGAACGGCTAAGACACCAGAGGTGGCAGAATGGAGTACTCGGGTTGGGGTGTAGGGTTTAAGCAGAGCCTTAAGGTTCCTCTTGCTGCTCCATAGGCAAGTACCATTGTCTTGTAGTGGATGTGAGCTTCGACTGGAAGCCAGTGGAGTGTGCGGAGTGACATGGGAGAACTTTGGAAGGTTGAACTCCAGGCGGGTTGCGGCGTTCTGGATAAGTTGCAGAGGATTGATGGCACAATGGAGCCCAGGGAGCCCAGCCAACAAAGAGCTGCAGTAGTTTAGATGGGAGATGACCAAAGCCTCGATTAAAACCTGCGCCGCTTCCTGTGTGAGGTAGGGTCGTACTCTACGGATGTTGTAGAGCATGAACCTGCAGGAGCAAGTCACTGCTTTGATGTTTGCAGAGAATGACAGGGTGTTGTCCAGAGCCCAATGCGCTGTTTCTCTAGAAGAAATCCGCTCATTCACAAGATAAATCAAGTCAAGATCTATGTGAGATGCTGGACTGAAGAGAGTTGTAGTTTTCATTAAGCAAAATATTCAACCTAGCTCAGCGCAGAAACATGGTAATTAACTACAATGACCATAATCCATTGTGGCTGTTCTTTCCAGCTCGGACGGAGATGGAGATAAATTTTCACACCTGCTACGTTAGGTTAGATACGCAAAGACAGCATGAGAGAGGAATGTACACAACACAACAACGAGCGGGAGGGATAGAGGCAGTTTGTGAAAGTATGCCTTATCTTCTTTGAAAAACGAATAAAATGATTTCGTCAGACAGCTCTGCAGCATACTTGGGCAGGCTAGCTAAATAGGATGACTAAAGACAGTACAGTATGGGGAGCACAGAGATAACGCTAGATGGATGGCTGGCTGCTACTGCCTGAGCAGAGATGAGATGACTTTAAGGAATGAAAATTAATAAAGTCATCAAATAAAAACGAAGTCATTATTATTTCATAGTAATTTCCTATTTTTCTATTGATGTCTACCTAATGTGGACCTGACAGAGACAATGGAATATGTTTGACATGTTATTGGCAATTGAATGTTCACTATTTTGGGCTTTGGAATTTCCATTCAAAAGCTCTAAAATCAATTGAATGTTATTATTTCATAATGCATTTAATATTTGAACAAATTATTGAAAACCGTGATTATTTTTTTTATAATTGAACCGAAACCGAACCAACCTCAAAAAACACTAATCGCTCAGCACTAACAACTGGGTGTCAGAAGAAAAGTAGTTGTGTCATCCGGATAGCAATGATAGGAGAGACCATGTGAGGATATGACGGAGCCGAGTGACTTGATGTATAGAGAGAAAAGGAGAGGGCCTAGAACCGAGCCCTGGGGGACACCAGTAGTGAGAGCATGTGGGGCAGACACAGATCCTCTCCATGTCACCTGGTAGGAGCGACATGCCAGGTAGGATGCAATCCAAGAGTGTGCAGAGACGCCCAGTTTCCAACATGTTTTAGCTACTTAAAAAAAAAAAAAGTCACAACCTACTCATTTTCTTTATAGCTTTTAAATAGGCACATTCTTCTCTACCCTTCATCTCTTCCCTGGGTCCTTGGTGTACAAGATATGTGTTTTCTGTCAATATACCTGGTAATATAATGGTTAACAAACAGTATTTGGCATGACAGGCCCCATAACCTGTTTTCTTAGTTGTATTTTTCCTGGTTTGGATTTTTTAAACTTTCAATATACCAATTATTTATAAAGAAACAACAAAAATGGATGTTCTGAGTCCATATCAATGCTTAAATCACATCAGACCATTTTATAGGTCTGGAAATAAAACGTTAATTGTGCATCTAGCAAGAGAGGAATGTGTCAGTCTAGCGATGTTTCTGCTGTTAGGCCTACTGCTGCAGAACATGTCATGTTTGCAAAACAATGGCCACCCAATTTATACAAATAATCATGATATAGTCTTGTTCTGTCAAGTAAGTCTACTTTGCAGTTTACATTTCATTGAGAAGGTTTATGGGGAAAGTCTTTCTGTCTACCCACAAGACAGCGGTTATCATTAGCATCGCTACCTGGCTACATACGGACTGATAGACAAACGCGCACATCAAACAGACAGACAGGGGCAATATTGCTGGAAATTAATTGGCAGATATTGTGTTACGTTTGGCTTTTTAAGCCAATAGTGGCTAACCAGGGGTGGGATAAAGCCGGGAGCTTTATGTTTATGACAGTTTGCGATGGAACACAAAAAAATGCATGTACTTTCTTTCAGATTAGATTGGCGAGCTACTCATAGGTGGGCTGTGAGTTACTGGTAGCTCGCGATCGACCTGTTGGAGACCCCTGATCTAAGAGGATGAGAACAAAGGAGAGAGAGTCAACTTTGGCAGTGCGGAGAGCCTCCATGACACAGAGAAGAGCAGTCTCGGTTGAGTGACCCGTCTTGAAGCCTGACTGGTTAGGGTCAAGAAGATCGTTCTGAGAGAGTTGGTCAGAGAAAGCATGCTCAACTATTTTGGAAAGAAAAGGAAGAAGGGATACCGGTCTGTTTATGTGCATCTGCAAACTAAAGCCCTGTGAGAATAGTGGGTATTGTACCCTAAATCGTTCGACGATAGTAGGTGTAAATGTTAATATTGGTGGTAAGATCATGTTGGAGTTTGGTAACATAACGGTGTTGATGTACAGTGCATTCGGAAAGTATTCAGACCTCTTGACTTTTTCCACATTTTGTTACGTTACAGCCTTATTCTAAAATGGATTAAATCGTTTTTTTCCCTCATCAATCTACGTAGAATACCCCATAATGACAAAGCAAAAAAAGGGTTTTAGAATATTTTGCAAATTTATAAAACATAAAAAATAGAAATATTACATTTACATAAGTATTCAGACCCTTTACTCAGTACTTTGTTGAAGCTCCTTTGACAGCGATTTCAGCCTTGAGTCTTCTTGGGTATGACGCTACAAGTTTGGCACACCTGTATTTGGGCGTTTATCCCATTCTTCTCTGCAGATCCTCTCAAGCTCTGTCAGGTTCAAGTCCGGGCTCTAGCTGGGCCACTCAAGGACATTCAGAGACTTGTCCCGAAGCCACTCCTGCGTTGTCTTGGCTGTGTGCTTAGGGTCATTGTCCTGTTGGAAGGTGAACCTTCCCCCCGGTCTGAGGTCCTGAGCGCTCTGTAGAAGGTTTTCATCAAGGATCTCTCTGCACTTTGCTCCGTTCATCTTTCCCTCGATCCTGACTAGTCTCCAAGTCCCTGCCTCTGAAAAACATCCCCACAGCATGATGCTGCTACCACCATGATTCACCGTAGGTATGGTGCCAGGTTTCCTCCAGATGTGACACTTGGCATTCAGGCCAAAGAGTTCAATCTTGGTTTCATCAGACCAGATAATCTTGTTTCTCATGGTCTGAGAGTCCTTTAGGTGCCTTTTGGCAAACTCCAAGCGGGCTGTCATGTGCCTTTTACTGAGGAGTGGCTTCCGTCTGGCCACTCTACCATAAAGGACTGATTGGTGGAGTACTGCAGAGATGGTTGTCCTTGGAGAGGACCTCTTGAGCTCTGTCAGAGTGACCATCGGGTTCTTGGTCACCTCCCTGACCAAGGCCCTTCTGCCCCGATTTCTCAGTTTGGCCGGGCGGCTAGCTCTAGGAAGAGTCTTGGTGGTTCCAAACTTCTTCCATTTAAGAATGATGAAGGCCACTGTGTTCTTGGAGACCTTCAATGCTGCAGAAAGGTTTTTGTACCCTTCCCCAGATCTGTGCCTTGACACAATCCTGTCTCGGAGCTCTACGGACAATTCCCTCAACCTCATGGCTTGGTTTTTGCTCTGACATGCACTGTCAACTGTGGGACCTTATATAGACAGGGGGGTGTGCCTTTCCAAATCATGTCAAATCTATTGAATTTTGCACAGGTGGACTCCAATCAAGTTGTAGAAACATCTTAAGGATGATCAACGGAAACAGGATGCACCTGAGCTAAATTTCGAGTCTCATAGCAAAGGGTCTGAATACTTATGTAAATAAGTATTTCATTTTTTCATTTCTTATACATTTGCAACAATTTCTAAAAACCTGTTTCTGCGTTGTCATTATGGGGTATTGTGTGTAGATTTGAGTTTTTTTAATTAATTGTTTTAATTGATTTTAAAATAAGGCTGTAATGTAACAAAGTGGAGACAGGGAAGTGGTCTGAATACTTTCCGAATGCACTGTATCTCACTCACTCGCCTTGGCAGGCATGAAGGCGCACACACACACACACACACACACACACACAGAGACAAACACACAGAGACACAAACACACTAGGTTTGGGCGGTATCCAGATTTTCATAGTAATACCGGCACTGAACACAAAATGAGCTATTTTCAAACCCCAATGAGCCTTTGAAATCCAAAGGTTAGCAATGCTAACAAGTACTTGTAAAATCCCACAGAGATCGCTAAATAAATGCTAACAGTCTCTGGCCTAAAATATTTGCAGGACAGACATCCCAGCTCATAAAGTTATACAAGTAACTAAACAAATGCTACTTACAGTTTGCTGAACGCACTAAACAAATATTAGACAGCAAGGCTCTTGATCAAGGAGGGGATTCTCTGCACTAAACAAATATTAGACAGCAAGGCTCTTGATCCATGAGGGGATTCTCTGCACAAAACAAATATTAGACAGCAAGGCTCTTGATCCAGGAGGGGATTCTCTGCACAAAACAAATATTAGACAACAAGGCTCTTGATCCAGGAGGGGATTCTCTGCACAAAACAAATATTAGACAGCAAGGCTCTTGATCCAGGAGGGGATTCTCTGCTGTTACCAAGTGAAGCTTGATTTGATGAAATAAGGTCACTAATTAGTAAGGAACTCCCCTCACCTGGTTGTCTATGTCTTAATTGAAAGGAAAAACCTGCAGATGCTAGGCCCTCCATGGAATGAATTTGACACCCCTGTTTTAGAAGCAGCTAACTACTTGGCTAGATTGCTAACTAGCTACTAAATTAGCAAAGCAAATGCACAACTGTAGAGCATTTAGCACATTTTAGACAGTTAACTTAATAGCTATAAGATATCTAGCTGGCAAACATTTAGTTGTGAATTCCATACTGTAACTAGATCACCTGGCACGTGCTGCACAACAGTGAGTGACTCACAAAACTCCGGTCTCTCTTTGTTATGGACTTGTAAACAAACACCATGTGACTGGGGACTACCGGGAAGCTTCACAATGAAAAATTATGTGACAGGTGAAATGAAGAACACAATCTTCTTAATCTCCTAATGTATTTCACTAGTTAACTACAGGTATTTACTTAAAAAGTAGCTTCAGGCCTCCCGAGTGGCGCTTTGGTCTAAGGCACTTGTCACGTTCGTTTAAAGAAGGGTCGGACCAAGGCGCAGCGTGATATGCGTACATGTTTATTAACGATAAACACACGACAAAACAACAAAGGAAACGAAACGTGAAGTCCAAAGGTACAACACAACAAACCTTACACGGAACAAGAACCCTCAACTAGACAGTGCCAAAAGGCTGCCTAAGTATGATTCCCAATCAGAGACAACGAGCGACAGCTGCCTCTGATTGGGAACCACACCGGCCAACATAGAAATACAAATCTAGAATATTCACACCCTGACCAAACTAGCTAGAGTTATGTAGGCCAGGGCGTGACAGCACTGCATTGCAGTGCTAGCTGTGCCACTAGAGATCCTGGTTTGAGTCCAGGCTCTGTCGCAGCCGGCCGCGACCGGGAGACCCATGGGGCGGCGCACAATTGGCCCAGCGTCATCCAGGTTAGGGAAGGGTTTGGCCGGCTGGGATATTCTTGTCCCATCGCGTACTAGCGACTCCTGTGGCGGGCAGGGCGCAGTCTACGCTGACACGGTCGCCAGGTGTACGGTGTTTCCTCCGACACATTGGTGTGGCTGGCTTCCGGGTTAAGCGGGCATTGTGTCAAGAAGCAGTGCGACTCGGCTGGGTTGTGTTTCGGAGGACGCACGGTTCTCGACCTTCGCTTCTCCCGAGTCCGTACGGGAGTTGCAGCGATGGGTCAAGACTGTAACTACCAATTGGATACCACGAAATTGGGGAGAAAAAGGGGTAAAATAAAAAAATACAAACAAAAAAATTGCTTCGGATTTATAAATCAAAGAAAATATACTGAACAAAATGTATAAATACAACATGCAACAATTTCAAAGATTTTACTGAGTTACAGTTCATATAAGGAATACAGTCAATTTAAATAAATAAATGAGGCCCTAATCTATAGATTTCACATGACTAGGAATACAGATATGCAT
Organism: Coregonus lavaretus; assembly: GCF_964263955.1. Classification (NCBI taxonomy): domain Eukaryota; kingdom Metazoa; phylum Chordata; class Actinopteri; order Salmoniformes; family Salmonidae; genus Coregonus; species Coregonus lavaretus. The sequence continues at coordinate 40,106,959 of NC_140003.1, read as the reverse complement.
CTGTTGGTCTCAGATACCTTTAAAAAAAAGGTAGGGGCGTGGATCAGAAAACCAGTCAGTATCTGGTGTGACCACCATTTGCCTCATGCAGCGCGACACTTCTCCTTCACATAGAGTTGATCAGGCTGTTGATTGTGGCCTGTAGAATGTTGTCCCACTTCTCTTCAATGGCTGTGTGAAGTTGCTGGATATTGGCGGGAACTGGAACACGCTTGTTGTATACGTTGATCCAGAGCATTCCAAAAATGCTCAATGGGTGACATGTCTGGTGAGTATACAGCTTCCTGGAATTGTGCACAGATCCTTGCGACATGGGGCCATGCATTATCATGCTGAAACATGAGGTGATGGTGGCGGATGAATGGCACGACAATGGGCCTCAGGATCTCGTTGAGGTGTCTCTGCATTCAAATTGCCATAGATAAAATGCAATTGTGTTCGTTGTTCGTAGCTTGTGCCTGCCCATACCATAACCCCACTGCCACCATGGGGCGCTCTGTTCACAACGTTGACATCAGCGAACCTCTCGCTAGCACAACGCCATACACATGGTCTGCCGTTGTGAGGCGGGTTGGATGTTGGAGGCGGCTTATGTAGAGAAAGGAACATTAAATTATCTGCCAACAGCTCTGGTGGACATTCCTGCAGTCAGCATGCCAATTGCACGCTCCCTCAAAACTTGAGACATCTGTAGCATTGTGTTGTGTGACAAAACTGCACATTTTAAAGTGGCCTTTTGTTGTCCCCAGCACAAGGTGCACCTGTGTAATGATCATGCTGTTTATTCAGATTCTTGATATGCCACACCTGTCAGGTGGATGGATTATCTTGGCAAAGGAGAAATGCTCATTAACAGGGATGTAAACAAATTTGTGAAACATGGGACCAACACTACATGTTGTGTTTATATTTTGGTTCAGTGTAGTTTCAACGGTATTGACGGTTTTGAAAAACCATCCTGTGGCTATTTCCAAATACCCCAGTATACAGTGTACCGCCCAAGCCTAACACACACACACACGGTCATCACAAGGTCCCCAGGCATGATTAATCATGGAACTAAATCCCATCTCACTGCCTCTCTTAGCACCTGTCTTCCCCATTTAAGTTCACCCAGCTTCCTGGGTACGCCTCTTAAAGACTCTCACCATGCTGTCTCAGCTAAACACGGCCAAATTGGACGGGGGGGGGGGGGGGGGAGATATGGAAGGCAACAACGTTGCTGCCCTTCCCTTGCCACTATACACACACTGTTCCCTGCCACAATCACACAGTGTTAACCCACAGGCCAGAGGGGCCAAGCCTAAGAGGAAGCCCTGATGATGTCCCTAATGAAGTCCTCTACTGTACTGTTCATCTCAGTAGCCTTACAGCTCTCATCAGCACAATCAACATGATGCTCACATATGACTTATAGATGGATTTCATGGCTTTGATTTTTATTAATGTACTTTCCTCCTATCAAAGGTTTGATTTCTGGAATGTTTCTCCTGATTTCCAGTTTCTCTCAGAAATACCCCCCTGTGAAGTTCCTCTCGGAGAAGGATCGGAAAAGGATTTTGGTGAGCGTTTCCAAATGCATGCACGCCACACACACACACACACACACATTCCTCTCTTACTTCTGAGATCACAACCCTGGACTTAAAGCATTAATCTGTTCCATCTCCACCTCCTCTACTCATCCTCCTTTCCTCCTGCCCTCAGTCAGTCAGCCCTCTTAGACATCCAATTACTTTTCAATTAAATGTTTTCTCTCTGTTCGTCATTCTTCCCTGGCTTGACACTCTTTATATATCTGAGGTGGTAGACATATTGCGCTGTGGAGAATCATACTTTTTGATCAGATCTCTGAGCTGAAACTATGTCAGGGAACGTGTGTGTGTGTGTGTGTGTTTGTGAAATGAGAGTGTGAAATGTGTGTGTGTGAGATGAGTGTGTGTACGTTCCTATACACCTGTGGCAGTAACTTCAGTGCCTGTAGTGCTGCTGAGAGCCCCAACAGGGTCATGATTTCCTGGGCTTGCATAAGCCACCACTCACTAGACACTGAGTTGTCTGGCTGGCAAACCTTCTCATCCAGAGTTCCATACTAAACACATTACACATCCTCTCTAATACATCTGATCATTTCCCACTTTAGGACAGGTCTTTAATGGACAACTAGCTGCAACTAGCTTGAAGGCACACTAGGGATTAGGCCTATGCTTTAGGGCAGATCTGTCTGACTGAAATGGTTCTGGCTCCCCCAGGTTATGTCTCCCCCAGGTTATGTCTCCCCCAAGTTATGCTGTCCCAAGTTGTCTCTTGTATCTGAAGTTAAGATTTGACCCTAAATCGGACACACTGAAAGTTTACTCTCCCTCCTTCCCTCTGTCATGGTTATACTGAATTAGATCTTACTCTGTCTAGATCGTTTTGGTGCTTCCTTCCTTCCTTCCTTCCTTCCTTCCTTCCTTCCTTCCTTCCTTCCTTCCTTCCTTCCTTCCTTCCTTCCTTTCCCCCCCTCCCTCCCTCTCATCCTTCCTTCCCTTCCTTCCCTCCCTCCCTCATCCTCCCTCCCTCCCTCCCTCCCTCCCTCATCCCTCTCTCATGGTGTAACCCTCTATCCCCTAGATAACGGGCGGAGCGGGCTTCGTGGGCTCCCACCTGACTGATAAGCTGATGATGGACGGCCATGAGGTGACGGTGGTGGACAACTTCTTCACGGGCCGCAAGAGGAACGTGGAGCACTGGATCGGCCACGAGAACTTTGAGCTCATCAACCACGACGTGGTGGAGCCGCTCTACATCGAGGGTGAGTGGAGACACGGGCAGAGGCACACAGATACACACGCACACCCACAGAGACAAACACACACCCACAGATACACACGCACACCCACAGAGACAAACACACACCCACAGATACACACGCACACCCACAGAGACAAACACACATTAACAGAATTCATACAATCACATATAGTGGCACATATAATAGGGACACTGAATAAACATTGTATAGACACTGAATAGACACTGATTGCCACACAGTACTGTAGACACTCGCTTTGCTTAACTTGTGTTAGAAGAGCAGGTGTGAGAATATACCACTAGATACACTGAAACCTCTCTCTCTCTCCCCTGTACTATTTGATCAGTCAGTCTGTCCAACAGGCTTCTGAGTCGTTTTCATTTTAAATCAGCCGTAAATCCCCTTATGACAGGGGAAATGGAAGCTTGTTGTGTGCATCAAGGAGGGGCATTTTTTTTGTTAAAACATTTCTAGCCTGTCTGTCTATGGATAACGGTTGACACATTATGCTCGACCCTCTCAGTCTTCCACCACAAAACACCAGAAAGTGGCCAAAAATAGTAGAACCAGCTCACCTGCTTTTACAGTAGGATTTGACTATTAAATATTCAAAGTTTCTTTTTAATAATAAAAAAAAATAAGAACAGTGTCACCATATTAAAATGAGTTTAGTTCACGTAACAAGGTTTACCTTAAAATGAGGGACAGTTTATTTAATTTTGTATTTATGAATTACTAAGCACAATTTCTACTTCAAATATAAACAATAAGCAAAAGGCACTCGTTTCGTGGAACCAACCCTTCTATATCAAAGCAATTTACACAACTCCCATTTTCCACAATTACCACCCACACACTTCCAATCTTTATTTTTTCATAATTCCAACTAAAATAAGTTTGCCATGACAGACTCGTATATCATTATCCCCTAGGTATGAAAAATTGATGCACTCACTAACTGTAAGTCGCTCTGGATAAGAGCGTCTGCTAAATGACTAAAATGTAAATGTCTTTTAAGTATATTCCCCATGGACTGAATGGTAGGCCTTTTCAAAAGCAAATCCCAGGTCCACACTAACCGACTACACACCTCTTCTTCCTGGTAATGCCTCGTGTCAAAATGGCTGTCAATATCACTGAAATACCTTTGCTGTGTCCGAATACCCATACTTGCGTTCTAAATAGTAGGCATTTTAAGTATATGAAAATGGTATATTATGTGATATTTCGAAAATCGAGGATGCTTTAAATGCCAGGATGTTATACTCATTTCAGCTTTTCATCTAGTATAATTCACTGCACACTTTTGAGGAAGAGAATTGTCTTTACAGACTCACAGGTTTGACAACACCTGATAAAGAGATAAGGGGATGTGCTGTACCCAAATTAGCGAATGGCGGGAATCAACGCAATTACGCATTAGATTGATTCTCAGGATGGGTGAGCCTAGTATGTTGATATTTATGCTTACTGCATTCGTTTTTACTCAAAAGTACTGTCTAAATCGTATGGCGGGGTCCGCTTTGTTACGCTAAAAGGGGGGAAGGGCTGCCTATAGAAACAGAATTCCATCTTTTCATATAACAGTTATTTATTATTTTACTCCTTAATGCCAATCACGTTGCTGTGAGCCCATCTGAGAGTGCACTGCAGTACTATGGTACAATAAGGAGTGGAGGATGGAGAGAAATTAGGGAATAATAGCCACGATAACGTACACAACATTTTTTTCCCCACCAGTCTCGGCGCTATTCCTTTTAAATCCAAGTCACATTGAGATTGACTTTATAATCTAAACCTAACCTAACCTATGAGCTGACCCATCACCTTATGTATAACTTATTAATACACTATAGGAAACTAATTCTAGAAATAAGTTCATGTCCACTCACACCCACATCCTTCTGAGGTCTGCCACCTGATGCCTAACAAAGGAATGGAAGCTGGATGCCTAACAAAGGAATGGAAGCTGGATGCCTAACAAAGGAATGGAAGCTGGATGCCTAACAAAGGAATGGAAGCTGGATGCCTAACAAAGCAATGGAAGCTGGATGCCTAACACAAAGCAATGGAAGCTGGATGCCTAACAAAGGAATGGAAGCTGGATGCCTAACAAAGGAATGGAAGCTGGATGCCTAACACAAAGCAATGGAAGCTGGATGCCTAACAAAGGAATGGAAGCTGGAATGATTTCCCATTAGAATCCAAAACAAATATGAGAGACACTGTTTGATTTTTTTAAACATTTGCTTTTCGGGAGAGAGTTGACGTCGGCACGTCACCTGTGTCGATCACTGCTCCCAACACAAAAGCCTCTCTGCTCTCTCTCCCTCTGTCTCTCTCTCTCTGTCTCTGTCTCTGTCTCTCTCTGTCTCTGTCTCTGTCTCTGTCTCTGTCTCTGTCTCTGTCTCTGTCTCTGTCTCTGTCTCTGTCTCTGTCTCTGTCTCTCTCTCTCTCTCTCTCTCTCTCTCTCTCTCTCTCTCAATTCAAAGGGCTTTATTGGCATGGGAAACATTTGTTAACATTGCCAAAGCAGGTGAAATAGATAATAAACAAAAGTGAAATAACAAAATGAACAGTAAACATTACACTCACAAAAGTTCCAAAGGAATAGAGACATTTCAAATGTTATATTATGTCTATATACAGTGTTGTAACGATGTGCAAATAGGTAAAGTACAAATGGGGAAAATAAATAAACATAAATATGGGTTGTATTTACAATGGTGTTTGTTCTTCACTTGTTGCCCTTTTCTTGTGGCAACAGGTCACAAATCTTGCAGCTGTGATGGCACACTGTGGTATTTCACCCAATACATATGGGAGTTTATCAAAATTGGATTTGTTTTCAAATATGTTGTGGTCTGTGTAATCTGAGGGAAATATGTGTCTCTAATATGTTCATACATTTGGCAGGAGGAGTGCAGCTCAGTTTCCACCTCATTTTGTGGGCAGTGTGCACATAGCCTGTCTTCTCTTGAGAGCCAGGTCTGCCTACGGTGGCCTCTCTAAATAGCAAGGCTCTGCTCACTGAGTCTGTACATAGTCAAAGCTTTCCTTAATTTTGGGTCAGTCACAGTGGTCAGGTATTCTGCCACTGTGTACTCTTTGTTTAGGGCCAAATGGCATTCTAGTTTGCTCAGTTTTTTAAATTTATAATTTTTTCCAATGTGTCAAGTAATTATGTTTTTGTTTTCTCATGATTAGGTTGGGTCTAATTTGTGTTGCTGTGCTGGGGCTCTGTGGGGTCTGTTTGCTTAGGGGATTGCTTAAGGGATTCTTCTCCAAGTTAATCTCTCTGTAGGTGATGGCTTTGTTATGGAAGGTTTGGGAATCGCTTCCTTTTAAGTGGTTATAGAATTTAACAGCTCTTATCTGGATTTTGATAATTAGCGGGTATCGGCCTAATTCTGCTCTGCATGCATTATTTGGTGTTTTTCGTTGTACACAGAGGATATTTGGTGTTTGTCCCATTTTGTGAATTCTTGGTTGGTGAGCGGACCCCAGACCTCACAACCATAAAGCGCAGTGGGTTCTATAACTGATTCAAGTATTTTTAGCCAGATCCTAATTGGTATGTCAAATGTTATGTTCCTTTTGATGGCATAGAAGGCCCTTCTTGCCTTGTCTCTCAGATCGTTCACAGCTTTGTGGAAGTTACCTGTGGCGCTGATGTTTAGGCCGAGGTATGTATAGTTTTTTTTTTTTTGTGTGCTCTAGGGCAACGGTGTCTAGATGGAATTTGTATTTGTGGTCCTGGCAACTGGACCTTTTTTGGAACACCATTATTTTTGTCTTACTGAGATTTACTGTCAGGGCCCAGGTCTGACAGAATCTGTGCAGAAGATCTAGGTGCTGCTGTAGGCCCTCCTTGGTTGGTGACAGAAGCACCAGATCATCAGCAAACAGTAGACATTTGACTTCAGATTCTAGAAGGGTGAGGCCGGGTGCTGCAGACTGTTCTAGTGCCCTCGCCAATTCGTTGATATATATGTTGAAGAGGGTGGGGCTTAAACTGCATCCCTATCTCACCCCACGGCCCTGTGGAAAGAAATGTGTGTGTTTTTTGCCAATTTTAACGACACACTTGTTGTTTGTGTACATGGATTTTATAATGTTGTATGTTTTTCCCCCAACCCCACTTTCCATCAATTTGTATAGCAGACCCTCATGCCACATTTTTTTAAATCAACAAAGCATGAGAAGACTTTGCCTTTGTTTTGGTTTGTTTGTTTGTCAATTAGGGTGTGCAGGGTAAATACGTGGTCTGTCGTATGGTAATTTGGTAAAAAGCCAATTTGACATTTGCTCAGTACATTGAACTAGTCTGCTGTTAATGATAATGCAGAGGATTTTCCCAAGGTTGCTGTTGATGCATATCCCACGGTAGTTATTGGGGTGAAATTTGTCTCCACTTTTGTGGCTTGGGGTGATCATTTACATTTTAGTCATTTAGCAGACGCTCTTATCCAGAGCGACTTACAGTTAGTGAGTGCATACATTTTCATACTGATCAGTCCTTGGTTCCAAATATTGGGGAAGATGCCAGAGCTAAGGATGGTGTTAAAGAGTTTAAGTATAGCCAATTGGAATTTGTGGTCTGTATATTTTATCATTTCATTGAGGATACCATCAATACCACAGGACTTTTTGTGTTGGAGGGTTTGTATTTTGTCCTGTAGTTCATTCAATGTAATTGGAGAATCCAGTGGGTTCTGGTATTCTTTAATAGTTGATTCTAAGATTTGCATTTGATAATGTATATTTTTTTGCTGTTTGTTCTTTGTTATAGGGCCAAAAAGATTGGAGAAGTGGTTTACCCATACATCTCTGTTTTGGATAGATAGCTCTTCGTGTTGTTTGTTTAGTGTTTTCCAATTTTCCCAGAAGTGGTTAGAGTCTATGGATTCTTCAATTACATTGAGCTGATTTCTGACATGCTGTTCCTTCTTTTTCCGTAGTGTATTTCTGTATTGTTTTAGTGATTCACCATAGTGGAGGCATAGGCTCAGGTTTTCTGGGTCTCTATGTTTTTGGTTGGATAGGTTTCTCAATTTCTTTTTTAGGTTTTTGCATTCTCTCTCGCTCTGCCCTCTCTCGCTCTGCCCACTCTCGCGCTGCCCTCTCTCTCTCTCTCTCGCTCGTTCCTCTCTCGCTCTGCCCTCTCTCGCTCTGCCCTCTCTGGCTCTGCCCTCTCTCGCTCTGCCCTCTCTCGCTCTGCCCTCTCTCCCTCTGCCCTCTCTCTCTGCTCCCTCGCTCTGCCCTCTCTCGCTCTGCCCTCTCTCGCTCTGCCCTCTCTCGCTCTGCCCTCTCTCGCTCTGCCCTCTCTCGCTCTGCCCTCTCTCGCTCTGCCCTCTCTCGCTCTGCCCTCTCTCGCTCTGCCCTCTCTCGCTCTGCCCTCTTTCGCTCTTTCCCTCTCTCCCTCTGCCCTCTCTCTCTGCACTCTATCTCTGCCTCTCACCTCCAATTAAGCTCTGCCAACTCAACCATTTCTCTCTTTTCTCTTTCTCATTCCCTTACTCACACCTCTCACCTATTTATTCCTTCACCCCTTTCTAGCCACGGTAATCCCTCCCCCACCTCTTATGTCCCTCTTGTCCTCACTCTACCCTCTTTCCTTCCATCCCTTCTCCCCTCTTCTCTCTCCATACCCGCTGTCCCCTCCCCCACCTCTTATTTCCCTCTTGTCCTCACTCTACCCTCTTTCCTTCCATCCCTTCTCCCCTCTTCTCTCTCCATACCCGCTGTCCCCTCCCCCACCTCTTATTTCCCTCTTGTCCTCACTCTACCCTCTTTCCTTCCATCCCTTCTCCCCTCTTCTCTCTCCATACCCGCTGTCCCCTCTCACGCCTCTTATTTCCCTCTTGTCCTCACTCTACCCTCTTTCCTTCCATCCCTTCTCCCCTCTTCTCTCTCCATACCCGCTGTCCCCTCCCCCACCTCTTATTTCCCTCTTGTCCTCACTCTACCCTCTTTCCTTCCATCCCTTCTCCCTTCTCTCTCCATACCCGCTGTCCCCTCTCACGCCTCTTATTTCCCTCTTGTCCTCACTCTACCCTCTTTCCTTCCATCCCTTCTCCCCTCTTCTCTCTCCATACCCGCTGTCCCCTCCCCCACCTCTTATTTCCCTCTTGTCCTCACTCTACCCTCTTTCCTTCCATTCCTTCTCCCCTCTTCTCTCTCCATACCCGCTGTCCCCTCTCACGCCTCTTATTTCCCTCTTGTCCTCACTCTACCCTCTTTCCTTCCATCCCTTCTCCCCTCTTCTCTCTCCATACCCGCTGTCCCCTCTCACGCCTCTTATTTCCCTCTTGTCCTCACTCTACCCTCTTTCCTTCCATCCCTTCTCCCCTCTTCTCTCTCCATACCCGCTGTCCCCTCTCACGCCTCTTATTTCCCTCTTGTCCTCACTCTACCCTCTTTCCTTCCATCCCTTCTCCCCTCTTCTCTCTCCATACCCGCTGTCCCCTATCACGCCTCTTATTTCCCTCTTGTCCTCACTCTACCCTCTTTCCTTCCATCCCTTCTCCCCTCTTCTCTCTCCATACCCGCTGTCCCCTCTCACGCCTCTTATTTCCCTCTTGTCCTCACTCTACCCTCTTTCCTTCCATCCCTTCTCCCCTCTTCTCTCTCCATACCCGCTGTCCCCTCTCACGCCTCTTATTTCCCTCTTGTCCTCACTCTACCCTCTTTCCTTCCATCCCTTCTCCCCTCTTCTCTTTCCATACCCGCTGTCCCCTCTCACGCCTCTTATTTCCCTCTTGTCCTCACTCTACCCTCTTTCCTTCCATCCCTTCTCCCCTCTTCTCTCTCCATACCCGCTGTCCCCTCTCACGCCTCTTATTTCCCTCTTGTCCTCACTCTACCCTCTTTCCTTCCATTCCTTTTCCCCTCTTCTCTTTCCATACCCGCTGTCCCCTCTCACGCCTCTTCATCCCCGCTGGTCCCTCTCCATAGAGCTATCCCCGCGCCAGCGGCCGAAACTGGTTGCAATGATGTCTGTTATGATGTCTTGGTCAGGTTGCATACTGGTTGTATAAGGACGATTTATCAAATTTTTTTGCAACAACAAAAATGTCAATCTGGTTGTAATCTGACCAGGTAACAACCAAGATATGACGTATTTCCCATAACATCTTGATCTGGTCATGAAAAAGACATCTATAACAGAGGGCCACATTTTGCCAGCTGGGACAGAGCTTTCAGGTCCCAGTGGTCTGCTGGGAAAAGCTGGTTGTTAGATCACTTGTGTCCCTGAGATAATACAGTACCTTCGGAAAGTATTCAGACCCCTTGACTTTTCCACGTTGCAGCCTTATTCTAAAATTGATTAAATTGTTTTTTCCCTCATCAATCTAGACACAATACCCCATAATGAAAAAGCAAAAAAACATTTTTTTGAAGTTTTTGCTAATTTATTAAAAATGTAAAACTGAAATATCACATTTACATAAGTATTCAGACTCTTTACTCAGTACTTTGTTGAAGCACCTTTGGCAGCGATTACAGCATTGAGTCTTCTTGGGTATGACGCTACAAGCTTGGCACGGCTGTATTTGGGGAGTTTCTGCCATTCTTCTCTGCAGATCCTCTCAAGCTCTGTCAGGTTGGATGGGGAGCGTCGCTGCAGAGGTATTTTCAGGACTCTCCAGAGATGTTCGATCGGGTTCAAGTCTGGGCTCTGGCTGGGCCACTCAACGACATTCAGAGACTTGTCCCGAAGCCACTCCTGCTTTGTCTTGGCAGTGTGCTTAGGGTCACAGTCTGAGGTCGTGAGCGCTCTGGAGCAGGTTTTCATCAAGGATCTCTCTGTACTTTGCTCCATTCATCTTTCTTTTTTCTTTAGATACAGTGAGGGAAAAAAGTATTTGATCCCCTGCTGATTTTGTACGTTTGCCCACTGACAAAGACATGATCAGTCTATAATTTTAATGGTAGGTTTATTTGAACAGTGAGAGACAGAATAAATAAAAAAAATCCAGAAAAATGCATGTCAAAAATGTTATGAATTGATTTGCATTTTAATGAGGGAAATAAGTATTTGACCCCTCTGCAAAACATGACTTAGTACTTGGTGGCAAAACCCTTGTTGGCAATCACAGAGGTCAGACGTTTCTTGTAGTTGGCCACCAGGTTTGCACACATCTCAGGAGGGATTTTGTCCCACTCCTCTTTGCAGATCTTCTCCAAATCATTAAGGTTTTGAGGCTGACGTTTGGCAACTCGAACCTTCAGCTCCCTCCACAGATTTTCTATGGGATTATGGTCTGGAGACTGGCTAAGCCACTCCAGGACCTTAATGTGCTTCTTCTTGAGCCACTACTTTGTTGCCTTGGCCGTCTGTTTTGGGTCATTGTCATGCTGGAATACCCATCCACGACCCATTTTCAATGCCCTGGCTGAGGGAAGGAGGTTCTCACCCAAGATTTGACGGTACATGGCCCCGTCCATCGTCCCTTTGATGCGGTGAAGTTGTCCTGTCCCCTTAGCAGAAAAACACCCCCTTAGCATAATGTTTCCACCTCCATGTTTGACGGTGGGGATGGTGTTCTTGGGGTCATAGGCAGCATTCCTCCTCCTCCAAAAACGTCGAGTTGAGTTGATGCCAAAGAGCTCAATTTTGGTCTCATCTGACCACAACACTTTCACCCAGTTCTCCTCTGAATCATTCAGATGTTCATTGGCAATATAGTAGAGGTTGGGTGTGGTTTAAACTTACCCAACCTATCGATGGCGCACAGGCTGGTCCCAGCCCCTTGGCGCTTCACTGTTGCCGGGCATTGGTTGTTATCTTTACAACTTGTCTCGAGTCAGCAACCTCAGACATAGTTTGTTCTTCTTCATTGTAGCAGAACACATGTCCTTGAGCCGTTTAACAAAGAGGCAGTGTGTATGTGAGTCACAAGTCTGTCTCAGCCTACCCCCTAACGGTTCCTCACATTAATCACAGCTTGTTATGTTTAACAATCTATATCAGTACAGCACAAACCTATTATGTTTAATCATTAATTTATTCTTTCTAAGCTAGGCATCACATCTAGTTGTAAGAAAATAGATCCCCACACTACTTACAAAGCATGTAGAGGTCTGTAATTTTTATCATAGGTACACTTCAACTGTGAGAGACGGAATCTAAAACAAAAATCCAGAAAATCACATTGTTTGATTTTTAAGTAATTAATTTGCATTTTATTGCATGACATAAGTATTTGATACATCAAAAAAGCAGAACTTAATATTTGGTACAGAAACCTTTGTTTGCAATTACAGAGATCATACGTTTCCTGTAGGTCTTGACCAGGTTTGTACACACTGCAGCAGGGATTCCATACAGACCATCTCCAGATCCTTCAGGTTTCGGGGCTGTCGCTGGGCAATACGGACTTTCAGCTACCTCCAAAGATTTTCTATTGGGTTCAGGTCTGGAGACTGGCTAGGCCACTCCAGGACCTTGAGATGCTTCTTACGGAGCCTCTCCTTAGTTGCCCTGGCTGTGTGTTTCGGGTCGTTGTCATGCTGGAAGACCCAGCCACGACCCATCTTCAATGCTCTTACTGAGGGAAGGAGGTTGTTGGCCAAGATCTCGCGATACATGGCCCCATCCATCCTCCCCTCAATACGGTGCAGTCGTCCTGTCCCCTTTGCAGAAAAGCATCCCCAAAGATGATGTTTCCACCTCCATGCTTCATGGTTGGGATGGTGTTCTTGGGGTTGTACTCATCCTTCTTCTTCCTCCAAACACGGTGAGTGGAGTTTAGACCAAAAAGCTCTATTTTTGTCTCATCAGACCACATGACCTTCTCCCATTCCTCCTCTGGATCATCCAGATGGTCATTGGCAAACTTCAGATGGGCCTGGACATGAGCTGGCTTGAGCAGGGTGACCTTGCGTGCGCTGCAGGATTTTAATCCATGACGGCATAGTGTGTTACTAATGGTTTTCTTTGAGACTGTGGTCCCAGCTCTCTTCAGGTCATTGACCAGGTCCTGCCGTGTAGTTCTGGGCTGATCCCTCACCTTCCTCATGATCATTGATGCCCCACGAGGTGAGATCTTGCATGGAGCCCCAGACCGAGGGTGATTGACCCCGTCATCTTGAACTTCTTCCATTTTCTAATAATTGCGCCAACAGTTGTTGCCTTCTCACCAAGCTGCTTGCCTATTGTCCTGTAGCCCATCCCAGCCTTGTGCAGGTCTACAATTTTATCCCTGATGTCCTTACACAGCTCTCTGGTCTTGGCCATTGTGGAGAGGTTGGCGTCTGTTTGATTGAGTGTGTGGACAGGTGTCTTTTTATACAGGTAACGAGTTCAAACAGGTGCAGTTAATACAGGTAATGAGTGGAGAACAGGAGGGCTTCTTAAAGAAAAACTAACAGGTCTGTGAGAGACGGAATTCTTACTGGTTGGTAGGTGATCAAATACTTATGTCATGCAATAAAATGCAAATGAATTACTTAAAAATCATACAATGTGATTTTCTGGATTTTTGTTTTAGATTCCGTCTCTCACAGTTGAAGTGAACCTATGGTACAAATTACAGACCTCTACATGCTTTGTAAGTAGGAAAACCTGCAAAATCGGCAGTGTATCAAATACTTGTTCTCCCCACTGTATATATATATTTTTGTTGTTGTTTTTGTATTTTACCCCCTTTTTCTCCCCAATTTCGTGGTATCCAATTGGTAGTTACAGTCTTGTCCCATCGCTGCAACTCCCGTACGGACATGGGAGAGGCGAATGTCGACAGTCGTGCGTCCTCCGAAACACAACCCAACTGAGCCGCACTGCTTCTTGACACAGTGTCCGCTTAACCCGGTAGCCAGCCGCACCAATGTGCCGGAGGAAACATCGTACATCTGGTGACTTACGCACTGCGCCCTGCCCGCCACAGGAGTCACTAGTGCGCGATGGGACAAGAACATCCCCGCCAGCCAAACCCTCCCCTACCCTGGACGGCGCTGGGCCAAGTGTGCGCCGCCCCTTGGGTCTCCCGGTCGCGGCCGGCTGCGACAGAGCCTGGACTCGAACCAGGATCTCTAGTGGCAGAGCTAGCACTGCGATGCAGTGCCTTAGGCCACTGAGCCACTCGGGAGGCCCCTGCTACATTCATCATTGCCTCGATCCTGACTAGTCTCCCAGTCCCTGCCGCTGAACAACATCCCCACAGCATGATGCTGCTACCACCATGCTTCACTGTAGTGATGGTGCCAGGTTTCCTCCAGACGTGACGCTTGGCATTCAGGCCAAAGAGTTCAATCTTGGTTTCATCAGACCAGACAATCTTGTTTCTCATGTTCTGAGAGTCTTTAGGTGCCTTTTGGCAAACTCCAAGTGGGCTGTCATGTGCCTTTTACTGAGGAGTGGCTTCCGTCTGGCCACTCTACCTTAAAGGCATGATTGGTGGAGTGCTGCAGAGATGGTTGTCCTTCTGGAAGGTTCCCCCATATCCACAAAGGAACGCTAGAGCTCTGTCAGAGTGACCATCGGGTTCTCGGTCACTTCCCTGACCAAGGCCCTTCTCCCCCGATTGCTCAGTTTGGCTGGGCAGCCAGCTCTAGGAAGAGTGTTGGTTGTTCCAAACATCTTCCATTTAAGAATGATGGAGTATCTATCTGTTCTTGGGTATCTTCAATGCTGCAGACATTTTTTGGTACCCTTCCCCAGATCTGTGCCTTGACACAATCCTGTCTCGGAGATCTACGGACAATTCCTTCGACCTCATGGCTTGGTTTTTGCTCTGACATGCGCTGTCAACTGTGGGACCTTATATAGCCTTTTTCAAAATCATGTCCAATCAATAGAATTTACCACAGGTGGACTCCAATCAAGTTGTAGAAAAATCTCAAGGATGATCAATGGAAACAGGATGCACCTGAGCTCAATTTCAATTCTCATAGCAAAGGGGCTGAATACTTACAGTGGGGAAAAAAAGTATTTAGTCAGCCACCAATTGTGCAAGTTCTCCCACTTAAAAAGATGAGAGAGGCCTGTAATTTTCATCATAGGTACACGTCAACTATGACAGACAAATTGTGAAAAAATAATCCAGAAAATCACATTGTAGGATTTTTTTATTAATTTATTTGCAAATTATGGTGGAAAATAAGTATTTGGTCACCTACAAACAAGCAAGATTTCTGGCTCTCACAGACCTGTAACTTTTTCTTTAAGAGGCTCCTCTGTCCTCCACTCGTTACCTGTATTAATGGCACCTGTTTGAACTTGTTATCAGTATAAAAGACACCTGTCCACAACCTCAAACAGTCACACTCCAAACTCCACTATGGCCAAGACCAAAGAGCTGTCAAAGGACACCAGAAACAAAATTGTAGACCTGCACCAGGCTGGGAAGACTGAATCTGCAATAGGTAAGCAGCTTGGTTTGAAGAAATCAACTGTGGGAGCAATTATTAGGAAATGGAAGACATACAAGACCACTGATAATCTCCCTCGATCTGGGGCTCCACGCAAGATCTCACCCCGTGGGGTCAAAATGATCACAAGAATGGTGAGCAAAAATCCCAGAACCACACGGGGGGACCTAGTGAATGACCTGCAGAGAGCTGGGACCAAAGTAACAAAGCCTACCATCAGTAACACACTACGCCGCCAGGGACTCAAATCCTGCAGTGCCAGACGTGTCCCCCTGCTTAAGCCAGTACATGTCCAGGCCCATCTGAAGTTTGCTAAAATGCATTTGGATGATCCAGAAGAGGATTGGGAGAATGTCAGATGAAACCAAAATATAACTTTTTGGTAAAAACTCAACTCGTCGTGTTTGGAGGACAAAGAATGCTGAGTTGCATCCAAAGAACACCATACCTACTGTGAAGCATGGGGGTGGAAACATCATGCTTTGGAGCTGTTTTTCTGCAAAGGGACCAGGATGACTGATCCGTGTAAAGGAAAGAATGAATGGGGCCATGTATCGTGAGATTTTGAGTGAAAACCTCCTTCCATCAGCAAGGGCATTGAAGATGAAACGTGGCTGGGTCTTTCAGCATGACAATGATCCCAAACACACCGCCCGGGCAACGAAGGAGTGGCTTCGTAAGAAGCATTTCAAGGTCCTGGAGTGGCCTAGCCAGTCTCCAGATCTCAACCCCATAGAAAATCTTTGGAGGGAGTTGAAAGTCTGTGTTGCCCAGCGACAGCCCCAAAACATCACTGCTCTAGAGGAGATCTGCATGGAGGAATGGGCCAAAATACCAGCAACAGTGTGTGAAAACCTTGTGAAGACTTACAGAAAACGTTTGACCTGTGTCATTGCAAACAAAGGGTATATAACAAAGTATTGAGAAACTTTTGTTATTGACCAAATACTTATTTTCCACCATAATTTGCAAATAAATTCATTAAAAATCCTACAATGTGATTTTTCTGGATTTTATTTCTCATTTTGTCTGTCATAGTTGACGTGTACCTATGATGAAAATTACAGGCCTCTCTAATCTTTTTAAGTGGGAGAACTTGCACAATTGGTGGCTGACTAAATACTTTTTTTCCCCACTGTATGTAAATATGGTATTTCTGTTTTTAATTTTTAATAACTTTTCAAACATTTCTATAAACCTGTTTTCGCTTTGTCATTATGGGGTATTGTGTGTAGTTTGCTGAGTTATTATTATTATTATTATTTTTAATCCATTTTAGAATAAGGCTTTAACGTAAGAAAATGTGGAAAAGTCAATGTGTCAGGAATACTTTCCGAAGGCACTGTAAGTTGAGGGGAGTCTATGTTCCCCTGACAGAAGGTCTCTCAAAAGAAGCCTAAACCCTGCTCCACTCCTCCACCACTTGACTTCACTAGGTCGCCCTTGGCGGGGACTTGGTGAGCGGGATAGAAGGAGCCTTGATAACCTTTCAACAGGGCCTACCCTGCTGTGCCTTCAAGTCATCTCAGGAACACGCCACTACACACCCATCTCCTCTACAGAGCACTCTACTCATAACCATCAAAGCACCACAATTTTAAATTTTAATGCTTATTTTTACCCCAGTAGTTCCTTCTCACTCTCCGGGTCTCGCTCTCACTATCTCTTTGCTTTGTTCCCTCTCTTTCCCTCCCTCTCTATTTCCCCGCTCTTTCCCTCCCTCTCTATTTCCCCTCTCTTTCCCTCCCTCTCTATTTCACCTCTCTTTCCCTCCCTCTCTATTTCCCCTCTCTTTCCCTAGAGGAATGTTTAAAGAGAGGCAGAATGTGGAGTAAAACAGAGAAACCAAAAGGCAGGCTAAATAGAAGGGGGATTGATACTGTTTACTCTGTTATGATCTATTCATCTTTACCTTTCACTTTAGGAATGCACATACAATACACACACACACACACACGTCTGTTTGCATGTGTGTGTATTGTACGTGTGTGTCTGTTTGCGTGTGTGTATGCATGCGTCTTATCGTGGCTGTGTGTTTGTTTTCCAGAGATGACCCTCACCCTTTGGTTCATGGCTCTCTCTCTGTCCACAGTTTGGATACATCGTCATCCCTCTGTCACACAATTAGAATTCAGCCTCATGGTCTCCCCTCTGTGTGTGTGTGTGTGTGTGTGTGTGTTAGGATCCTCAGCCTACTCTCCAGATTTCCTCAGTATCCTCAAGGATAAAGTCTGCATGCCTCTGAGAATAGGCTGTTGGAATCCAAGGCTATACTGCATGTTGTGACTGAAACAAGTTATATTTGTCCAAATGGACAGGAAACCGACCAACAGCTTATTGGCAGAGAATGGCGACTGTCTCATTGTCTGATCCCTTCCAGTGCAGTAGATTCTGATCATAACATCCTTCCAGTGCAGTAGCAGCTGATCATAACATCCTACCAGTGCATTAGCAGATGATCATAACATCCTTCCAGTGCAGTGGCAGCTGATCATAACATCCTTCACTAAGGTGTTATTTTCTACCAGACACCAACCAATGTTATTCATTGTGCCTTTACATTACCATGTAATTAACTTATTCTCTTTTTACAGGTGTGCAAATAGTTACATTAATCTCTCTCTCCCCCCTCTTGTCTCTTTCCAATCCCCCCCCCCTCTCTCTGTGTCTGTGTCTGTCTCTGTGTCTGTGTCTGTCTCTGTGTCTGTCTCTGTCTCTGTGTCTGTCTCTGTGTCTGTCTCTGTGTCTGTCTCTGTGTCTGTCTCTGTGTCTGTCTCTCTGTCTGTCTCTGTGTCTGTGTCTGTCTCTGTCTCTATCTCTCTCCAGTTGACCAGATCTACCACCTGGCCTCTCCTGCCTCTCCTCCCAACTACATGTATAACCCCATCAAGACCCTGAAGACCAACACTATAGGAACCCTCAACATGCTGGGTGAGTTGAGAGTTACACGATTAGGATAACAGCAGTACAGTCCTCTACTTTAGTCTAGTTTGGATGTATCAGTAAAGACTTTTCTTTGCATAGGTTTTGTTTTGTGGTCTTGTCATTTCTACCAATTGAATGGTAGAATCAGAGCTATTTCCAAAACGATGGTGACAACCGTCTTCACGGAAACTCCCCCGCCACTGTTTGACGTGCAGATATGATTGGCTGATGATTAATATTAATGGGCTGGCCATCGAGGCAGGTTTCTCTGACGGTCATTCGTCAGGGGTACAAAATATGAGGGAGGAAAATGAACAAATAACACAGAAGATTGGTCCCTCTTACCTTCTCTCTCCCTCCACCTCTCTCCCTCCACCTCTCTCCCTCCACCTCTCTCTCCACCTCCCTCCCTCTCTACACCTCCCTCCCCCTCTCTACACCTCTCTCCATCCCTCTTTCTACACCTCTCTCCCTCCCTCTCTCTTTGGCCCCCTCCTCCTCAGAGTGCAGCTTGTCTTATTCCTCCTCCTCTGTCAAGTGTGTGTGTGTGTGTGTGTGTGTGTGTGTGTGTGTGTGTGTGTGTGTGCGCTAGTGGTTGTGTTGAGCTCACACTCCTCCATCACACAGCAGAGTAGAGGCATGAGATCAGCTCAAGGCCACCAGTTAGCTTACAGTCCACATACCTTCGACAGTGAAGATTGAGCAGGCATGTAGATCTCTCACTCTCTCCGCCATGACACACATATAGATGCGCACACTGACTCCTGAGAAGAGCATGATCAGCTGCATTCTGGTGTGTGTGTGTGTGTGTGCCTGCTTGTGTGAGTTACCGTCATATATTGACCAATCGCTCTTCACCTAATTTGGTTCAAGAACAAGATTCAGATCTGTTAGTGGTGGTCTGGAACAAAACCCTGCAGACCCTCCAGTACCATTGCTGACAGGCAGACCGGACGCACGCACTCACTCATCTTTATGGTGCCATCTCTTTGTGAGAGTGTGTAGTAATTTCACATGAGATTGCCATGTTGAGAGTGCAGAGGCATTCAGTGTGTTGTCTGCACAGTGTGGCACATTCATGTGCATTTAAGGGTGCCATTCATCCTTGGACAATTTCTGAGCACAAGTGTCTGGCAATTATCTTAGTAGAGACATGTATGGCACAGAAAACTCTGAAATGCATTGCGTGTGAGAGGTTGGAGGCGCCTGGAGGTATTTGTCATCAGCATGGCATTTGTAGCACATACATTGTCATAGTTGGGCTCCCGAGTGGCGCAGCGGTCTAAGGCACTGCATCTCAGTGCTTGAGGCGTCACTACAGACCCCCTGGTTCGATTCCAGGCTGTATCACAACCGGCCGTGATTGGGAGTCCCATAGGGTGGCCCAGCGTCGTCCGGGTTTGGCAGGTGTAGGCCGTCATTGTAAATAAGAATTTGTTCTTAACTGACTTGCCTAGTTAAATAAAGGTAAAATAAATAGTTATTATCAGTTTCACTTTGAACATCTCATGCATCGCCCCACACCAATTTACTGTGCATTCAGTTTTCCGTGTTTTAGTGGCAGCGGAGGGGAGGCTGTGTGGTAATTGGTGTGTGATCTGCTAATAGCAGTCTATACAGCAGGCTAGTAGGACATATGAGTGGCCTAGATTCCTCTCTCCACTACTTGGAAGTCTTCCTTGCCAAGTGAAAGCCTGGTCCCAGATCTGGGCTGGGCAGTGTTTTGCCAACTTGTATAGTTAGAGGAGTTGGCTTAAACACATACAGATCTGGGACCAGGCTGGAGAAGTTGAACTTTTTGATTAGAGACACTATGTTGGATTGTTGTTTTCCCACTGTCTGTAAGTGTATCTGGTTCCAGTCCCACTGCTTTGGTCTGATTACCCCTCCCAGCTTCTCCTCCTATACTAATCCTGCTCTGATCTCTCTACTCTGTCCCACCGCTGGATCCACTCTGAGTTGGATTGATCTTGTCTGCCTCTCCACAGGTGTGATGCCTGGCTTGATTACTCTTGTCTGACTCTCTCCAACTCTCTCCGCAGGCTCCACTCTGGCTTTGATTAATCTAGTCTGTGGCTCTCCCCATGACAGGCTCTGGGTTTGATTGATCTGGTCTGCCTCTCCAGGGTTTTTGGCTCTGGGTCTTATTGCTCTTGTCTTGTACGTCTCCAGGTTTGGCGAAGCGTGTTGGAGCCCGTCTGCTGCTGGCTTCTACGTCTGAGGTGTACGGAGGTAACACACACACACACATACACACATAGTTTACCCAGTGGGGACATTTTATTTCACGGTATTACAACCCAACGGCGGAACTTCATCTTTCTCTCCCACAACTGATGTTCTGTGTCCAGTCCAGTGGTGAGACAGTGTATGTTGTTGTTGTGGCTAGCTGAGGTTCAGCCACAGGTCAGCGGGATGTCTCTGGGGGAAGGGAGGATAAAGTGGCTAGGCTGCTACATCAGCAGGACCAAGGTCCTCAGGGTCTCCAGGCTACCTGGCTATCTCCATAAACACCCTGAATACATACGCGTGTACGCACGAATGAGCATACAGTACAAACACACTCACCCTGTTTTTCTACCTCTCTCTTCCACCCGAAGTCGACTATGTGAGTGGCTGACATGAGCACATAGCCTGGAGAGTTCACTGCTAATTGCCAGAGCCTTCCACCTGACCCCTTATTGATCTCTGATCTCTAGGCTAGGCTTAGGTACGTTACGCTGCCTGACTCCTTATTAATGATTTATGTAAAGCTAGTGGCGTAGGCCACGCTAGGGAATTGCCCAGCCCTGTCCCCGGGAATGACTCCTGGGTAGCATTCATTAGCCCACCCATACCATAGCTAAATGTTTCAAATTGTTGTGCAACGGAAAACGTAAACAACCATTTCTTATTGGACAAGCTCAGATAGTACCTCCCCATTTCGGGCAATTTGCTTCCGTTTTCGTGCCTATTGAATACAACCGTGCATACGGGACCTTTATGGCACCACCACATCAGTAGCCTGCTCCACTGGTGCCAACTGTTGACAGAAAGCGCTAACGTTATCAGCAATGTGTCGTGACGTGACTTTCATTAATATGATGACTGTTATTTATCGAATCAACTAACTATGTTTAATTGTTACTCGATTAAATTAATCATGTAACAATTAACTCATTAGGATTTGGGGCACCACGGAATAAGTTGTTTATAGAGTTACCATCTCCCGAATTAAACTCTAAAGGTCTTTACCTATCAATATGTATAAAACAATCAACATATTAATCATTACCTCTTATGAGTCTCATTCTGAACTGTCGTAACCTTCTTGGATCTGCACAAACCCCAGCTTTACTTATGATTCAGCACTTCACAAATTGGCTTAATTCTTTATTTACTAGCTAACTAAATTATAACACAGAATAACATACACACTTAATACATGAGAAAAAGTCCCTAGCGGACTAACAACAACATGACTGCTTGGTTCCCAAAAGGGGAGAGGAGGGAGGGAGGGAGGGAGAGAGAGAGAGACTTATCATTGATGCATTTGGAAACTACCCTCAAAGTAATCATAATACTTTGCTCACGAACCACTGCCCGTTTGGAGTGAGAAATCATTAATGTATTTACGTGTGGATGTCTTTGTTCGTCGTCTATCTCTGTTGACCCAAGCCCTCTTGGAAAGGAGGTTTTGGCTGGGTCTTCACTCAGCTCACTTGTAAGGCTCTGATTGTCCTGTAGGTGTAAGGCTCTGATTGTCCACAAGAGGTCACAATGTCCTTCTTCTTAGTTGTCCTGGCTTGTATTGGAATGTTTCCTCAGAACAGATACTCCGATGTACCAGTGATTGTCTGAGAGGGGAGCTTTCTTCTTCCCAACTCGTGTGGTTAGTCAGAGTTTGAACCACTTTACACGCACAGCTGCAGCCTGGAAATGTTCGGGTCTAGTCTGGGAGTTGATCTTCTTCACCTCGTGTTGAGGTTCAACGTTCCAACCATTTTCAGACGTGTAGCCACCACTTCAACTAGCCTTTTATGCACTCTGGGAAAAAGGGGCATTCCATCA
The DNA here is from genome assembly GCF_964263955.1 of Coregonus lavaretus. NCBI lineage: Eukaryota > Metazoa > Chordata > Actinopteri > Salmoniformes > Salmonidae > Coregonus > Coregonus lavaretus. Next base: position 40,084,812 of record NC_140003.1, on the reverse strand, counting down.
TGCTGACATGATCTCTGAGCTCACTTAGGGCGTGGCTAGTTACTGGTGCAAAGCATCATCAACTAAAATCACATTCCTATTTTAACAAATATACTCATAATTTTTCATATACATATACAACGTAAAAGGATGAAAACTTGACATATATAGTGTGTATACTTTTCAAGTTACAGTATTTTCTTGATACCATTCGTAATGACGTCAAAAAATAATAAACAATATGACATGATTATTCTTTAGGTACCCGCTTACCATTCCTCACATTCTTATCTTAGAAATATTGTTCCAGTGTTTACTTTTTGGATGTTAGAGTTTTGGCGGCAAAAGTCTTTTGGAGACAAAGGGACATTCCAATCACCAATACTGGACGGGTAGAAAGAGATTCCCCTCATGCCTAATTTATGACAGTGTTAAGGTCTCAAAACCGGACCAGCCCCCCCCCCCTCTTCTGTGGGTGAGAGAGGGTCTGGTTATTGTCAGCCATTTCCAAGCTGATCTGAGGCCTTGGATCCTCACCCAGGAGAGTCATGACAAATGCTAATGCTAGGCCTGGAGGACTGGGTGTTTCATAGAGTTATGACTGTGAATCCCCTCAAATCCTAGTTAATGCTCGTCAACATGTCGCTTTCCTATGCAAATTAACTTTGTTTGTTTTGTTTTCCTACAGTACAGTAACTTTAGCCACAGCGGTAACAGTAACTTTTAGTGACTGTCCCCAGGAAAGAAGAAGAAGCTGCTGCTGTTTTTGTTTGTTTGCGTGGTATTCCTTTGTAACTGTCCTCAGCTCCGCTCACCACGTCTCTGGATAAAGACAACAGTGCTTTGAGGAACCAAAAACCATATTGCACGCGTGCATGCGTTCGTGTGAGCCTCTCCGCGTAGCGTCTCTCTCTGCTCCTCAGCACTTGGCTCTGGGACACAGTTTGACACAAAAGCACATTAGTAAGACACACTCTTGCCTAATTTACTGCAGCTCACCCACGGATTCCCCTTCATTCACTCCCCCTAGGGGTGTGTGTGTTGTAGTTTATGTGTGTGCTAACGTTAGGCTTGGGCGGTATCCAGATTGGCATACATTCATAACGATCATGTGCCATACCTCGATATTTGGTAATATCGGTACTGAACACAAGGGGTGCTGTTTTCAAACCCCACTGACACTCTGTAATCCGAAGGTTAGCAATGCTAACAGGTACATATAACATCCCACAGAGAATGCTAACTAAATGCTAATAGTCACGGACCTAAAGTATTTGCAGAACAGACATCCCAGCTCATAAAGTTATACAAGTAACCAAAAAATGCTACTCACAATTTGTTGTTTATTAGACAGCAAGGCTCTTGATCCAGGAGGGGATTCTCTGCTGTTCCCAAGCAAAGCTTGATTTTGGAAGAAGATAACCCCTTAGCTAGATAGCTAACTAGCTACTAAATTAGCTAACCAAATGCACAACTGCAGAGCATTTATCACATTTTAGACAGTTAACTTAATAGTTATAAGATATCTAGCTGGCAAACATTTAGTTGTGAATTCCATACTGTAGCTAGATCACCTGGCGTGTGCTGCACAACAGTGAGTGACTCACAAGGCTCCAGTCTCTCGTTGTTATGGGCTTGTAAACAAACACCATGTGACTGGGGACTACCGGGAAGCTTCACAATGAAAAATTATGTGACAGGTGAAATGAAGAACGCAATCTTATTTTTCTCCTAACGTATTGCACGAGTTGACTGCAGGTATTTACTTAAAAAGTAGCTACAAATATTCACATTTATTTAAAAAAACGTCAAATAAATAGTTTCAACTGTATTAATGGTATTGAAAAACCTTCCTGTGGCAATTTCCAAATACCCCAGTATACAGTATATACGGTGTGTTGGGTTTTGTTTAGGCCGTTTTTAACTACTCCCCACAGAGTGTTGAACTAATGAACAGGCCAGCTGTAGGGCTGCTGTCACAGCCAGAGAACACAACACACTCGACTAGACCCACTTGACTTTGTGTGTGTGTGTATGCATGCGTGCTTACTTTTCCCTAAGCGTGGCCTTCAGTCATGTAGATTTTGTTTACTGTTTATGTAGGATACATTTCAGCTTGTTGCAATAATTATTTCTTTATTTTTCATCTTGAACAACGACTACACATTTCCTGTGTAATGCATAGGAGGGGATTCTGTTTCAGTGGAATTTAACAGGTGACTGTATTCCTGGTGACTTACCCCTGTCTGTCTGCCTGCCCCCCCCCACTCCTCAGACCCAGAGGTGCACCCCCAGAATGAGGAGTACTGGGGTCATGTGAACCCTATCGGCCCCCGGGCCTGCTATGACGAGGGCAAACGAGTCGCTGAGACCATGTGCTACGCCTACATGAAACAGGTAGGGAGACACACACTCACACTTTTGAGTATGATCTGTGTGCAATAAGAAATTAATGTATTGCAGAACTACGATAAGGTAGACTGACACTGGCAGCTAAGTATTGAAGGTTTTGTGTGCGTGTGTGTGTATAATCTAAGACTATATGAAATAGCCATGTGTAATATTCCATCACTTTGCCGCGAATTGAACAGATTTTATTTTCATAACAGTTCCGGCATTTTTACTCTCTCCATCTCTGCCTTTTCAGCTCTGTCTCGCAATCTCTCTCTCTCTGTCTCTCTCTGTCTCTCTCTGTCTCTCTCTCTCTGTTTTATCAGCTCTCATTCTCTCTGTCCTCACTCACTCTTTGTGGAATTGTATCCCTATTCTAATTCATGTGTAATCCTACGGCTGGTATTACTGTAGTTTGTCTTTTAGAGCAGTTACTCCCACGTTGTCAACTACTGCACAGAGGAGAATATATCAAACCTGTAACAGCTCTGGCAATATGCCTGGATTTGACACACACAAACATACACACACACACACAAACATACACACACACACACACACACACACACATACAGTCACAGACACACATGTGGACACACAGACACGCACTGGACGACACACTGAACAACTACTGTCCAGACTGCTCCCGTGGTTTCTCATGGCATAGAGTGTGCAGTAAACCCACGTACCTCTAGAGTAAGATAACAACCACCCAGGCTATGAAATGGATGAATATTTGTATGTGCATTACCCAGGCTATGAAATGGATGGATATTTGTATATGCGTTTTAATGAGCCTTCAGAGCACTCGGCTATGATGGAATTGTGATTTGAAGTGTATTATTGGACTGTACTTTGAGCTGACAAACTGGCAGAAGGCAATCCTTTTCTGTTATTTCCTTTTTTCCCCCCAGACAAAGTCCTTGCATGACTTCACCATAACATTTCTGAGTGACGTTTAGATGAGTAGTTTGCGTCACTGTGTATGATTTGAGTTGGAGAGGTCCCTGCTGAGGTGAGGCACAGAGCACTGTATCTGAAGAGCTGGACAAATCAAAGAAGGGGGAAAAAATAATAGAACTATACTGTAGGACGAAAAGGCTGTGATGCCACCATCCTCCTCTACCCTCCTCTCTGACTGCTACTTCCCTCTCCCTCTTCTCTTCCTCCTTCCTCCCTCCCTTTCCTCTTCCTCTTCCTCCTCCCTCTCTGATTGTCAGATCTGTGATTGTCAGATCTCTCTGTCTCAACTTTCTGGACCTGTGAACACCTCTAGCTTGTATCAAACATGAATCAGAAATGTCTCAAATGTTGCAATAAACGGTAAGGGAATGGAATGGTGAAACGCTAGAAACTACTGTAGTATAATATGGATTTAACAAATATCCTTTTTAACTTTTGAAAGCAAGAGCAAACATTTTCAATGTGGAAACAAAGCGCTCTCAACTGGCGGGAGAGCATACAAGTGGAGAGACGTGCCAGTGCGTCTTCGCCACGGTGTGGGTTTGTGTGAGATGTATACTGACTGTGGTCAGTTGCTCAGTTCTGTCTGGGTGACTTGACACAAATGCAGTGTTTCCCCTATATGTATTTAGTAGCGGCGCACTGGGATGGAAAACGTTTTCAGTGTAAACTTAAATGACTAAAACCAGATATAAAGTATGTAGAAAAGATAATGGAGCCATTTTTATAAGATCACCATTGAGAACTAGCAGTCACCAAAATCAAAACTAGACAGTTTGGGAGAATCTAAAATTCCCAAAATGTCATGGCATGGAGCCCCTATTGATTTTGATAATGTTTGAGTCTAGATGGACAGATAGATGGATTATTGTCGCACCGAGCTCAATGTTACATTTAAATATCTAAGCCTATACAGTATGACACCAATGTTGATGAAAATTCGCAAATCACCTTGATTGTAGGTACACATCACACTCTCTGCTTCTCATCATGAGCCGTCCGGCCATTAGGAAAAATACTATTACTTGCCCCGACCTAGCTCAATATCTAGGCATCGGATAAGAACAAGACTACAGCGTCCGTAAAGTGACCATTAGACTTGCCACCTTTCAGACTGAATACATTTGTAGTGGCAACAGTTTTTATAAATTGTATAATGTATCACTCTCACCTGCCAATAGAGAGCCAACGTGGTGCTAACATATTTTTCAGCTGAATTTCAGAGTTCTATGTAAAACCGGGCCCAGCAACTCGGTTGCTCAGCAACTGAATAACACAGCTGGTTGCCTGCACCAAGCATAAGAAGTGTTTGAAAACAAACCTAGGCTACTGTAGCTATATGTTGGTATTCAAGCTGAGGTTAATCAATAAATGCATACAGATAATTGTCTGACATGAAAAAATGGGTTGGTTGTTATTTGTGAGCTGTTTCTGATCTGATAAGCCAATTAATGTGGTTTTGTTTTGATTAACTAGGTAGCTATGTATTGTTATACCAGTCAGACGAGAACTAATGTTGGCTAGGTATCTAACCAACAAGCGAGGAAAGCAAGCTATATTTAGCAAAGGAAGGTTTTTCATAAGGCTGAAGCCATCTGTGTAAACTGCTGACCCTAGACACGTGTGTGTGTGTAATCACCGCACAAACAAATATTCTCAAATAAGCTAGGGAACGTCCTTGGCTGCTATGATAGCCAGTTAGCTAGATAGCTAGGTAACGTTAGCCAACGTAAGACTGTAAAGTTAGCTAACATTAGATAGCTAACTTTAGCTTGCTTATCCAAAGTCCAGCAGCTAGCCTCTGTAGCTAGCTAACACCAGTCAGCTGAAAGCTATCTAGCTAACGAACAGGAAAAGAAAGGTAGCTAGCTATATTTGGTTATGGAAGGTTTTTACACAAATTACTTCAGCCATTAGCAGGCTAGCTAGCTAGAACCAGACAACAACGGCTGACCTTGACACAGAAGCTAGCTAACATTAGTCCTACATTTTTTCACAAAACATAGCTAACTGCTACATCAGTTCAAAACCAACACCAAACTTTGGGAAAATCGTCACGCTGCTACCTTACAATGTATGCAATGGGCTTTTGCAACACTAGCTAGCTAGCTAGCTACTCAATAGTCCAAGCTACGGTAATTTCACTCTCCAAGCTACGGTAATTTTTACACTTCACTGTCAGACAGGGCACAACTCACTGTAGCTGAGAAAATGAATTGCTTGCTACATGTAAACAGCGCCTTGGTTGTGCACTGACTGCTGTGTGCAAATGCATGCTTGCTTGCTAGCATCAGAAAAACTCACCCGTTTCTAACATCCCTAATAAATTCCAGTTCGCTCCTCCTGTTTTCTTGACATTTTAATCCAAATGTGTGCTGATCAACAGTGCGGACTAACAACCATTTGACTGTCTTGATTGTATTTACTACTAATACTAAGCTCACCCTCGTCCTCCATTTGACAAATCTGACCATTCTCCCGATTCCTGCTGACAAGCAGAAAACTCAAACAAGAAGTACCAGAGTGATGCGCTCAATACAGAAGTGGTCCGATGAAGCAGATGCTAAGCTACAAGGTCTGTTTCGCTAGCACAAACTGGAATATGTTCCGGGATTCATCCGATGGCATTGAGGAGTTTACCACATCAGTCACCGGCTTCATTAATACAGTGCCTTCAGAAAGTATTCATACCCCTTGACTTATTCCACATTTTGTTGTTAGCCTGAATTCAAAATGGATATAAAACAAATAATATCACTCATCTACACACAATACACCATCATGCAAAGTGAAAACATGTTTTTAGAAATGTTTGCAAATGTATTGAAAATGAAATACAGAAATGTCATGTTAGAATCACCTTTGGCAGTGATTACAGCTGTGAGTCTTTCTGGGTCTCTAAGAGCTTTGCACACCTGGATTGTACAATATTTGCCCATTTATTATTTTCAAAATTCTTGCCATAGATTTTCAAGCAGATTTAAGTCAAAACTGTAACTCGGCCACTCAGGAACATTCACTGTCTTCTTGGTAAGCAACTCCAGTGTAGATTTTCCCAGTGTCTGGTGGAAAGCAGACTGAACCAGGTTTTCCTCTAGGATTTTGCCGGTGCTTAGCTCCATTCTGTTTCATTTTTTTATTCCGAAAAACTCTCCAGTCCTTAACGATGACAAGCATACCCATAACATGATGCCGCCACCACTATGCTTGAAAATATGGAGAGTGGTACGCAGTAATGTGTTGTATTGGATTTGCCCCAAACATAACACTTTGTATTCACGGCAAAAAAAATGTGCACTATTACTTTAGTGCCTTGTTGCAAACAGGATGCATTTTTTTGAATATTTGTATTCTGTACAAGCTACCAGCTTTTCACTATGTCAATTAGGTTAGTATTGTGGAGTAACTACAATGTTGTTGATCCATCCTCAGTTTTTTCCTATCCCAGCCATTAAACTATGTAACTATTTTCAAAGTCAACATTGGCCTCATGGTAAAATCCCTGAGGGGTTTCCTTCTTCTCTGGCAACTGAGTTAGGAAGGACCTCTGTATCCTTGTAGTGACTGGGTGTATTGATACACCATCCAAAGTGTAATTAATAGCTCAAAGAGATTTTCAATGTCTGCTTTTATTTTTTTATTTTCTGTTCATCTACCTATAGGTGCCCTTGTTTGCGAGGCTTTGGAAAACCTCTCTGGTCTTTGTGGTTTAATCTGTGTTTGAAATTCACTGCTCGATTGAGGGACCTTACAGATAATTGTGTGGTGTGGGGTACAGAGATGAGGTAGTCATTCAAAAATCATGTTCAACACTATTATTGCACACAGTCCATGCAACTTATTATGTGACTTGTTAATCACATTTCTACTCCTGAACTTATTAAGGCTTTCCATAACAAAGCGGTTGAATGCTTATTGACTCGAGACATTTCAGCTTTACATTTTTTATTAATTTTTAAACATTTCTAAAAATATAATTCCACTTTGACATTATGGGCTATTGTGTGTAGGCCAGTGACCCAAAAATCTCAATTTAATCCATTTTAAATTCAGGCAGTAACACAACAAAATGTGGAAAAGTCAAGAGGTGTGAAAACTTTGAAGGCACTGTATGTGCATAGACGACGTCGTCCCCACAGTTGACCATATGTAGATATCCCAACCAGAAGCAATGGATTACAGGCAACATCCGCACTGAGCTAAAGGCTAGAGCTGCTGCTTTCAAGGAGCAGGACGCTAATCCGAATGCTTATAAGAAATCTGCCTACGCCTTCCGACAAACCATCAAACAGGCAAAGCATCAATCCTACTACACCGGCTCTGACGCTCATCGGATGTGGCATGTCTTGCAAACTATTACGGATTACAATGGGAAATGCAGCCGCGAGCTGTCCAGTGACACGAGTTTACCAGATGAGCTAAATGCCTTCTATGCTCGCTTCGAGGCAAGCAACACTGAAAACCATGCATTAGAGCACCAGCTGTTCCGGACGACTGTGTGATCACGCTCTCCGTAGCCTATATGAGTAAGACCTGTAAACAGGTTAACATTCACAAGGCCACAAGGCCAGGCAGATTACCAGGACGCACACTCAGAGCATGCACTGACCAGCTGGCAAGTGTTTTCACTGACATTGTCAACCTCTCCCTGACCCAGTCTGTAATACCTACATGTTTCAAGCAGACCAACATAGTCCCTATGCCCAAGAATGGCAAGGTAACCAGTCTAAATGACTATCGCCCCATAGCTCTCACATCTATAGCCATGAAATGCTTTGAAAGGCTGGTCATGGCTCACATCAACATCATCATCCCAGACACCCTGCACCCACTCCAATTCGCGTACCGCCCCAGCAGATCCCCAGATGACGCAATCTCTATTGCACTACACACTGCCCTTTCCCACCTGGACAAGAGGAAGACCTATGTGTTTTTGCTATTAGAAGGCAACAACCAGCAGACCAGGGTTTAAACCAGCAACCCTTACAGTTATGCAAGCACTACCTATGCCGTTAATGCCCTGGGGCCTCGTTTATAAATGGTGCGTACCTACAAATATACCCCAAAACATGCATGCTCCAGTTTTCACGCAAAAGTTGGCATTTATAAAAACTGAACTTGACGTGAGAATGTGCTTGCCTTTCCGCAAATTTTAGACCATGCGTACACACAGTTTCTAGTGGTTGAAGTATTGCATTGCAAGCAGGCAAGTAGCTTAGTATTTTGTGCAGATGGGGGATAAGATGGACACGTTTGTTCATAACAAATAACAGGTTAATAACAAGATGCAATTGTTTGCCGTAGTGAGAAGAGAGAACATCAATGTCATGTATCTTTGTATTGTAAAATAATGAGTGTATGAAATAGGTGCCTGTTTCTATGTTATTTAAGTTCCATGATCATTGCAGAATAACTTTCTCACCTTTTCTGTGATGGTTTCGTACTCACGAGGTAGCCTATAGGCCTTCAACAAGTTAGGATACCATTCTTCCCGTCTCTTGTTTAATTGGACCCACTTCACAGTAGTAAATAAATAAGCTATTTCATGTATTTTGCTCTAGGCCATCCGATCCAGAGCGCAGTTTATTAACGATAGAACGGATGATTGTAGGCTACTTCTGTACGTCTGAAAACTGTAATTTCAAAATTCTTGAGTAGACAATATTTCATTTGCAAACATAATTCATATTTTCATAACTTTTGCAGAATAAATTCCAAATATTTTCTGGCATATTCCCGAAGTATACTACATTTACATTTACATTTTTGTCATTTAGCAGACGCTCTTATCCAGAGCGACTTACAGTTAGCGCATACATTATTTTATCGAACCCACAACCCTGGCGTTGCAAACGCCATGCTCTACCAACTGAGCTACATCCCCTGCCGGCCATTCCCTCCCCTACCCTGGACGACGCTGGGCCAATTGTGCGCCGCCCCATGGGTCTCCCGGTCACGGCCGGCTACGACAGAGCCTGGATTCGAACCAGGATCTCTAGTGGCACAGCTAGCACTGCGATGCAGTGCCTTAGACCACTGCGCCACTCGGGAGACCACGTAGTAACAGTAGTAACAGTGGTAGTAGTAACAGTGGTAGTAGTATCAGTAGTAACAGTGGTAACATTATTAATAGTAGTAACAGTAGTAGTAGTAGTAGTAGTAACAGTAGTAACAGTGGTAGTAGTAACAATATTAACAGTAGTAGTAATAGTAGTAATAGTGCTAACAGTAACAGTAGTAGCAGTAACAGTAGTAACAGTGGTAGTAGTAACAGTGGCCGTAGTAACAGTGGTAATCGTAGTAACAGTGGTAGCCGTAGTAACAGTAGTAACAGTGGTAGTTATAGTGGACATACGGTGAGGGGCTCTCCCTGTAGAGCCTGCAGTATGAAGTTGCTGACCACGCGACCGTCGTTCATGTGCATCCGGGACCCGAAGGTGTTAAAGATGCGTGCCACCCTCACCTCCACTCCTTCCTGTTTCATACTACAACAAATGACCTGTTGTTGTTGTTATTATTATTATTATTATTATTATTATTATTAGTAGTAGTAGTATTATTAGTATTATTATTATTATTCGCATCTGTCATTTAATCAGGCATATTAGGCTATTATTTCAAGTAAGATGGGGAGCGTGGTTTATAACATACAGTAGAATTTTACAGGTGAACAGACATTTTATCTTGTATCTTTTTTTTTTGTCATTTAGCAGACGCTCTTATCCAGAGCGACTTACAGTTAGTGAGTGCATACATTTTCATACTGGCCCCCCGTGGGAATCAAACCCACAACCCTGGCGTTGCAAGCGCCATGCTCTACCAACTGAGCTACACAGGGGGCTTTTTGCATTGAAGTGTGTGTATGGCTACCACTGTAATTAGACAATGTTTCAGAATTCGTGGCAGTGTGCAGCATATAGGTTCGAGAAAAAGTAAATGCAAAACATTAGGGCCTTACAAATGATCAAATGATCTGTTTACAGGTCCACAGCAGTTTGCAATTGTTTTAATTTTTTCCGACATTTTTTGTCTATCAGATAGCCTAGGCCAACTGTCACTGCAAAAGATCAACATTCTGCCATCAAACCTCCAAAGACATTTGATCAAGTTCGCCATTGCTATTTCCTTTAGAAATTGCTTTGGCCTAATTCCAATACTTCCAAAGTATACAGCAAATAGGGGCGTTATTGTCATCATAAAAGGTGAATTATGGGAGTTTTTCAGCTGGAGTTATAATGCTTGTTCACACGCGCACAGTTTCAGGGCAGGTCTGATTTATAACGGGAAACATGCGTATGTATTTATAAATCTAAATATTTTTGTACGTGCGCAGTCTTTTTTCTGGAATGGCGCACGCAGATATTTAGTGGGAAATTTACACAACAGTTAAAAATGAGGCCCCTTGACAGAGGCCGAATTAAAGGTTAAAATAGCACTGCCAATGACAGACTTTTGGTTGCTAAAAAAAAAGTCAGGCTTTGCATGTGGAAATGTTGTATAATGCACCTTTAACAGAAAATCACCGTCCGGGGTAAAAACCATGGAAATTAAAAATTAAAAACACCATTTTAAGTGAGAAGTAGGCATTGGTCTGAAGCTGAAAAATAAAGGAAATTCACATGAGCAACACAATGCCTACTCCACCCATGCTCTTCCAAGGTTTTCCAGCACACAGCTTTGACCTACTACATTTACATTTACATTTAAGTCATTTAGCAGACGCTCTTATCCAGAGTGAGTGCATACATTATTTATTTTTATTTTTCAAATATTTTTTTTTCATACTGGCCCCCCGTGGGAACAGTAGCTATGTTGTTCTATTGTACTTCAAACAATGTGTATGCAGGTTGCTTTTGTTTTTCGCCCTAACACTACACAGCTGATTCAATTTATCAAAGCTTGATGATTTTGCTAGGGCAAAAACCAAAATGTGCACCCCTTGGGGTCCCGAGGACCGAGTTTGGGAAAGCCTGGCAGAGACCAACACAGCTACTGTAGTACTGTAGGTCAAAGCTGTGTGCTGAAAAACCTTGGTTGAGAATGGGTGGAGTAGGCGTTGTGGTGCTCGTGAATTTCCTTTCTTTTTTGGTTTCAGACCAATGCCTACTTCTCACTTAAAACATCGTTTTTTGTTTTTGACGGATGGACAAATGGATGGATGGATTGATAGACGGATGGATTGATAGACGGATGGATTGATAGACGGATGGATTGATAGACAAATGGACAGAGAGACCCTCATTCTTCCTCCTCTGCTAATTTGCACACCATCTTTGGACATATTGATGAATATTCCCCCCATCTCTTTCCCTCCTGATTGACACCAGCCAGACGATGCTGCTGCTCGCCTTTCTTTATCTCATCTGTCCTCATCCCTGGCTCGGGAAGATTTCAAGAAAAAGGCTGGAATTTGAATATCGCAAATTGCTTCTCTCAGCCGGCCCCGTATTAATTTAAATGCGTTGACATTTCAAACGAGATGAGTATGTTTCTCTACCTCCATGGACAGAAGGTTATCAGTGCTAATATATGCCATTTAGCAGATGCTTTTATCCAAAGTGATTTACCGCTCGCTTACCCACGATCCTTGGCGTTGCAAGCGCCATGTTGTACCAACTGAGTCATACAAGGACCACAGTGGTAGAGGATGATTGGCAGATGTGTCGCCGGGTGGTCTCTGTTGGTTATATGTTAGGTGGTGGTTAGTTAGACTCAGACCAGACATTGACTTTTATTGGTTGGACCCCCAGGGTTTCAAACCCTCACCTCAGTTACCTCTGTCATTGCCTGTAATAGACAGCATGAGATTAAAGCGTTAGTTTCAGGTTTGTAATGCAAACATTATGTGATGTGTGATATTACAGGAGAGCATGCATTAGGCTTGGGCGATATACCGTATACTGAGGTATTCCGAAATACAGACAGTATGATTTTCAATACAGAAAAAAATAACCAACATTGTGGGTGCGTTCTACGCTTATAACGATAAGTTAAGTATAACTATAAGAAATCTAGAATGTGTCAAATAAATTCTATCCAGCTCAGGGCTCCAGCTATGCATTTGGTTTGGTAACTTGCTAGCTAAGTGGCTAGATGTCAAGATCAAGCTTCTTGGTTACAGCAAAGACATTCAATCCCCTCCTCGATCAAGATCCCTGTTGCGTAAATTGTTTTGTGCGTAAAAATAAATAAATAAATATATATACAGTACCAGTCAAAAGTTTGGACACACCTACTCATTCAAGGGTTTTTCTTTATTTTTACTATTTTCTACATTGTAGAATAATAGTGAAGACCTCAAAACTATGAGATAACACATATGGAATCATGTTGTAGCCAAAAAAGTGTTAAACAAATCAAAATAAATTTTACATTTGAGATTCTTCAAAGTAGCCACCCTTTGCCTTGATGACGGCTTTGCACACTCTTGGCATTCTCTCAACCAGCTTCACCTGGAATGCTTTTCCAACGGTCTTGAAGGAGTTCCCACATATGGTGAGCACTGCTTTTCCTTCATTCTGCGGTCCAACTCATCCCAAACCATCTCAATTGGGTTGAGGTTGGGTATTGTGGAGGCCAGGTCATCTGATGGAGCACTCCATCACTCTCCTTCTTGGTCAAATAGCCCTTACACTGCCTGGAGGTGTGTTTTGGATCATTGTCCTCCTGTTGAAAAACAAATTATAGTCCCACTAAGCGAAATGTGTTATTTCATAGTTTTGATGTCTTCACTGTTATCCTACAATGTAGAAAATAGTAAAAATAAAGAAAAACCCTTGAATGAGTAGATGTGTGCAAACTTTTGACTGGTACTGTATATATCTTTTTTTAAATAGCGCCCCTTGTGTGCATATTCGGTAATACCGTATACCCCTGAATTGTACTGAAACGGTATGAAAATCTGGGATTTGTACGATAATTAGTTAATTAATTTGTCTTTTAATTTGTCCTTAATGTTTTTTTCTCTCTATCCATCGACTAGGCACGGCTTCATTGCCTAGTGTTGTTTTTCACCCTCTTGTTTGTTTATTTTTATTATTAAATATGCACATAAACCCTGGAACTATCCCTCTTTTCTCACATCTCTCTCTCCCACTCTTTTTTTTCTCTCTCCTCCCCCATATCCTGCCATAACATTATAAATGCTGCAATCTGTTTATGTCTACACACCTCTCATACACAGTATACAGCTGGTATAAAAGGTGTGTAGTCAAATGCTTATGTGCTAGCTCCTTCAACAATGCAGTACATTAATCAGTATCAATATTAACAATACAAGAGTCAAGTCAAGAATAACAAGTGGGTCATTCCACGAAATGTGTGCCTTTTTTGCGTCCCTTTGATATTTTATGTAGATATTGTGCCCCAATATTTCTTTTTAGAAAGCCTGTTATATTAAATGAAGTGCCCCGTAATATAGACGATGGGGGGGGGGGAATGTATATTAATAAAGACTTGCTAAAGTGGCAAAATTCAGCATTTTTACATGTCCTTCTGTGCATCCTCTGTAAAATGTTAGCATTTTTTTTGGCCCATTTAGGAAAAATTTACCCACTTAATCCCAACATTTATCCAAGTTTTCACCATCAGTGTAAAGCCCTAGATATTTTGTTGCTTTGACAGTCATTTCTGTAGATTATTATTTACTTCACGTGATTAGTGATACATTTGAATCCTCACCCACACCAGATCAACTGAACACATCACACCAATCCTCATCAAACCTATATTACCTTTACCTTTAAGAGACTCCTCCACAACCTGGTATCCACCTACCTCTCTGACCTTCTTCTGACCTTCTCACAGTCTATGGCCCCATCCCGCTCCCTCCGCTCCTCTGCTGGTCTGCTCGTCACCCCCCATTCCACCTCTCCACCATGGGTGCCCGGGCATTCAGTTGCTCGGGACCCAGGAATGCACTCCCCCCACACATGCAACATGCAGACACAATCATCTCATTCAAAATCATCCTTAAAAAAAAAAACACCTCTTCAAGAATGCCTATAAACCTATAGTCTATGGTCTATGATTGACTCTGTCCTATTGACTCTGTATCCCTATGTGTCACCCCAAGCCAAACCCTTACCCTAAACTGGGTCCATATCCTATTCCCAACCCTACCACCTAAACCTTACCCTAAACCGGGTTCGTGTCCTCTACCCAACCCCTCCCTCCTCTTTTAATCTCAAATCAAATCAAATCAAATTGTATTGGTCACATGCGCCGAATACAACAGGTGCAGACATTACAGTGAAATGCTTACTTACAGCCCTTAACCAACAGTGCATTTATTTTAAACAAAAAAGTAAAAATAAAACAACAAGAGCAGAAGTAGAAAAAAAAGAGCAGAAGTAAAATAAAGTGACAGTAGGGAGGCTATATATACAGGGGGGTACCGTTGCAGAGTCAATGTGCGGGGGCACCGGCTAGTTGAGGTAGTTGAGGTAATATGTACATGTGGGTAGAGTTAAAGTGACTATGCATAAATACTTAACAGAGTAGCAGCAGCGTAAAAAGGATGGGGTGGGGGGGCAGTGCAAATAGTCCGGGTAGCCATGATTAGCTGTTCAGGAGTCTTATGGCTTGGGGGTAGAAGCTGTTGAGAAGTCTTTTGGACCTAGACTTGGCACTCCGGTACCGCTTGCCGTGCGGTAGCAGAGAGAACAGTCTATGACTAGGGTGGCTGGAGTCTTTGACAATTTTGAGGGCCTTCCTCTGACACCGCCTGGTATAGAGGTCCTGGATGGCAGGAAGCTTTGCCCCAGTGATGTACTGGGCCGTACGCACTACCCTCTGTAGTGCCTTGCGGTCGGAGGCCAAGCAGTTGCCATACCAGGCGGTGATGCAACCAGTCAGGATGCTCTCGATGGTGCAGCTGTAGAATTTTTTGAGGATCTGAGGACCCATGCCAAATCTTTTTAGTCTCCTGAGGGGGAATAGGCTTTGTCGTGCCCTCTTCACGACTGTCTTGGTGTGTTTGGACCATGATAGTTCGTTGGTGATGTGGACACCAAGGAACTTGAAGCTCTCAACCTGTTCCACTACAGCCCCGTCGATGAGAATGGGGGCGTGCTCAGTCCTCTTTTTTTTCCTGTAGTCCACAATCATCTCCTTTGTCTTGGTCACGTTGAGGGAGAGGTTGTTGTCCTGGCACCACACGGCCAGATCTCTGACCTCCTCCCTATAGGCTGTCTCATCGTTGTCGGTGATCAGGCCTACCACTGTTGTGTCGTCGGCAAACTTAATGATGGTGTTGGAGTCGTGCCTGGCCATGCAGTCATGGGTGAACAGAGAGTACAGGAGGGGACTGAGCACGCACCCCTGAGGGGCCCCCGTGTTGAGGATCAGTGTGGCAGATGTGTTGTTACCTACCCTTACCACCTGGGGGCGGCCCGTCAGGAAGTCCAGGATCCAGTTGCAGAGGGAGGTGTTTAGTCCCAGGATCCTTAGCTTAGTGATGAGCTTAGAGGGCACTATGGTGTTGAATGCTGAGCTGTAGTCAATGAATAGCATTCTCACGTAGGTGTTCCTCTTGTCCAGGTGGGAAAGGGCAGTGTGGAGTGCAATAGAGATTGCATCATCTGTGGATCTGTTGGGGCGGTATGCAAATTGGAGTGGGTCTAGGGTTTCTGGGATAATGCTGTTGATGTGAGCCATGACCAGCCTTTCAAAGCACTTCATGGCTACAGACGTCAGTGCTACGGGTCGGTAGTCATTTAGGCAGGTTATCTTAGAGTCCTTGGGCACGGGGACTATGGTGGTCTGCTTGAAACATGTTGGTATTACAGACTCAGTCAGGGACATGTTGAAAATGTCAGTGAAGACACTTGCCAGTTGGTCAGCACATGCTCGGAGTACACGTCCTGGTAATCCGTCTGGCCCTGCGGCCTTGTGAATGTTGACCTGCTTAAAAGTCTTACTCACATCGGCTACGGAGAGCGTGATCACATAGTCATCCGGAACAGCTGGTGCTCTCATGCATGCTTCAGTGTTGCTTGCCTCGAAGCGAGCATAGAAGTGGTTTAGCTCGTCTGGTAGGCTTGTGTCACTGGGCAGCTCGCGGCTGTGCTTCCCTTTGTAGTCTGTAATAGTTTTCAAGCCCTGCCACATCCGACGAGCGTCAGAGCCAGTGTAGTACGATTCAATCTTAGACCTGTATTGACTCTTTGCCTGTTTGATGGTTCGTCGGAGGTCATAGCGGGATTTCTTATAAGCGTCCGGGTTAGAGTCCCGTTCCTTGAAAGCGGCAGCTCTACCCTTTAGCTCAGTGCGGATGTTTCCTGTAATCCATGGCTTCTGGTTGGGGTATGTACGTACGGTCACTGTGGGGACGACATCATCGATGCACTTATTGATGAAGCCAGTGACTGATGTGGTGTACTCCTCAATGCTGTCTGAAGAATCCCGGAATATGTTCCAGTCTGTGCTAGCAAAACAGTCCTGTAGCTTAGCATCTGCGTCATCTGACCACTTTTTTATTAACCGAGTCACTGGTGCTTCCTGCTTTAGTTTTTGCTTATAAGCAGGAATCAGGAGGATAGAGTTATGGTCAGATTTGCCAAATGGAGGGCGAGGGAGAGCTTTGTATGCGTCTCTGTGTGTGGAGTAAAGGTGGTCTAGAGTTTTTTTCCCTCTGGTTGCACATTTAACATGCTGGTAGAAATTAGGTAGAATGGATTTAAGTTTCCCTGCATTAAAGTCCCCGGCCACTAGGAGCGCTGCATCTGGATGAGCGTTTTCCTGTTGATTTAATGGCCTTGTACAACTCATTCAGTGCAATCTTAATGCCAGCATTGGTTTGTGGTGGTAAATAGACAGCTATGAAAAATATAGATGAAAACTCTCTTGGTAAATGGTGTGGTCTACAGCTTATCATAAGATACTCTACCTCAGGCGAGCAAAACCTCGAGACTTCCTTAGTATTTGGTTTTGTGCACCAGCTGTTGTTTACAAATATACACAGACCGCCGCCCCTTGTCTTACCGGAGTCAGAATCTGTCTTGTTTTGTCTGTCCTTTGAGTTTAAATTGCACTTTCATTGATTCACTTTATCTTATGATCTTATGTACTGCACCTTATTTTATGTAGGCCTACTTTTAATGTAATATGTCCTTGAGTGCCCTGAAAGGCATCTGCCAAATAAAATGTATTATTATAATTTTAATAGTCAACCCTATTACAGTCAACAATGTTACATTCAACCCTGTCACAGTCAACCCTTTCACAGTCAACCCTATTAGTCAACAATGTTACAGTCAACCCAGGCACAGTCAACCCTAATTGGTGGAGATTTAATAGTATATAATAAAACAGCAGTGTTGACTGTGTGTGAGTTCTGAGTGTGTTTTAATATGTGTGTGTGTGTGTATGTGTGTAAATTTGTGTGTAATGGTTGGATGTGTGGGCAGTCAGTGCAATAATCTCTAAGGTGCAGGTATTCTCTAAGGTGCAGCTCCATGCTGGGAGACTGCTAGGGTTACCTGTTCAGCAGTCTCATGGCCTGGTGGTAGAAGCTGTCTGACACACTCTCTCAGGCACTCTCTGACCGCCACTGATCTCTAGCATCCAGCTAGCTGAATGAAATCACAGGGTGTCAGACATGCTGCTACCCAGACCACTCTGGCCTGTCAGATCCTTTTACCTTCAACCATCAGTCCACATCACACCCTGCTGAGCCCCTCACCTCACCTCTCCTCCTGTCTACTCTGTTTAAAAACATAATGTATTCTATTGAGATGATGCAGAGTAGTTCTTCTCCAAACTCCCCTCTCTTCCATTCCTCTCCATCTCGCTCTCTTTCTCTCTCTCTTTCTCTCTCTCGCTCTCTCTCTCGGTCTCTCGCTCGCTCTGTCTCTCTCAACAAAGTATCTTATGGCCTGTATGTCTATACAGTCTGTTTGTGTGGTGAGTTGTGTTTATACAGCGTTTTACTGCTTGGTCTCACAATCATTACTCTGCCCATAGAGGCAATCAGGCAAACAAACAGCGAGGAAAACAGACCGATAAATTACCATCACTGCAAGACGTTGTCAAATAAAAGTTTGTTGGTCTCGTACACCGATTTGCAGATGTTACTGCAGGTGCAGCGAAATGCTTGTGTTTCTAGCTCCAACAGTGCAGTAATAATACCTAGAAAACAATACTAAAATAATACGCACATAATCCAAAAAGTAAAAAGAACGAGCAACGTCAGAGTCTGGATATATATATATATATATATATATATATATATATATATATATATATATATATATATATATATATATATATATATATATACACACACACACAGTGGGGGAAAAAAGTATTTAGTCAGCCACCAATTGTGCAAGTTCTCCCATTTAAAAAGATGAGAGAGGCCTGTAATTTTCATCATAGGTACACGTCAACTATGACAGACAAATTGAGAGAAAAAAATCCATAAAATCACATTGTAGGATTTTTTATGAATTTATTTGCAAATTATGGTGGAAAAAAAGTATTTGGTCACCTACAAACAAGCAAGATTTCTGGCTCTCACAGACCTGTAACTTCTTCTTTAAGAGGCTCCTCTGTAATCCACTCGTTACCTGTATTAATTTCACCTGTTTGAACTTGTTATCAGTATAAAAGACACCTGTCCACAACCTCAAACAGTCACACTCCAAACTCCACTATGGCCAAGACCAAAGAGCTGTCAAAGGACACCAGAAACAAAATTGTAGACCTGCACCAGGCTGGGAAGACTGAATCTGCAATAGGTAAGCAGCTTGGTTTGAAGAAATCAACTGTGGGAGCAATTCTTAGGAAATGGAAGACATACAAGACCACTGATAATCTCCCTCGATCTGGGGCTCCACGCAAGATCTCACCCCGTGGGGTCAAAATTATCACAAGAACGGTGAGCAAAAATCCCAGAACCACACGGGGGGACCTAGTGAATGACCTGCAGAGAGCTGGGACCAAAGTAACAAAGCATACCATCAGTAACACACTACGCCGCCAGGGACTCAAATCCTGCTGTGCCAGACGTGTCCCCCTGCTTAAGCCAGTACATGTCCAGGCCCGTCTGAAGTTTGCTAGAGTGCATTTGGATGATCCAGAAGAGGATTGGGAGAATGTTATATGGTCAGATGAAACCAAAATATAACTTTTTGGTAAAACTCAACTCGTCGTGTTTGGAAGACATAGAATGCTGAGTTGCATCCAAAGTACACCATACCTACTGTGAAGCATGGGGGTGGAAACATCATGCTTTGGGGCTGTTTTTCTGCAAAGGGACCAGGACGACTGATCCGTGTAAAGGAAAGAATGAATGGGGCCATGTATCGTGAGATTTTGAGTGAAAACCTCCTTCCATCAGCAAGGGCATTGAAGATGAAACGTGGCTGGGTCTTTCAGCATGACAATGATCCCAAACACACCGCCCGGGCAACGAAGGAGTGGCTTCGTAAGAAGCATTTCAAGGTCCTGGAGTGGCCTAGCCAGTCTCCAGATCTCAACCCCATAGAAAATCTTTGGAGGGAGTTGAAAGTCTGTGTTGCCCAGCGACAGCCCCAAAACATCACTGCTCTAAAGGAGATCTGCATGGAGGAATGGGCCAAAATACCAGCAACAGTGTGTGAAAACCTTGTGAAGACTTACAGAAAACGTTTGACCTGTGTCATTGCCAACAAAGGGTATATAACAAAGTATTGAGAAACTTTTGTTATTGACCAAATACTTATTTTCCACCATAATTTGCAAATAAATTCATAAAAAATCCTACAATGTGATTTTCTGGATTTTTTTTCTCATTTTGTCTGTCATAGTTGACGTGTACCTATGATGAAAATTACAGGCCTCTCTCATCTTTTTAAGTGGGAGAACTTGCACAATTGGTGGCTGACTAAATACTTTTTTTCCCCACTGTATATGATGGACTGTTGTTTCTCTTTGCTTATTTGAGCTGTTCTTGCCATAATATGGACTTGGTATTTTACCAAATAGGGCTATCGTCTGTATACCACCCCTACCTTGTCACAACACAACTGATTTGCTCAAACGCATTAAGAAGGAAAGAAATTCCACAAATTAACTTTCAACATGGCACACCTGTTAATTGAAATGCATTCCAGGTGACTACCTCATGAAGCTGGTTGAGAGAATGCCAAGAGTGTGCAAAGCTTTCATCAAGGCAAAGTGCGGCTACTTTGAAGAATCTAAAATCTAAAATATATTTTGATTTGTTTAACACTTTTTGGTTACTACATGATTCCATATGTGTTTTTTCCTAGCATTGATGTCTTCACTATTATTCTACAATGTAGAAAATAGTAAAAATAAAGAAAAACCCTTGAATGAGTAGGTGTGTCCAAACTTTTGACTGGTACTGTGTGTGTATATATGTGTGTATGTGTGTGTATATATGTATATACACTGCTCAAAAAAATTAAGGGAACACTTAAACAACACATCCTAGATCTGAATGAATGAAATAATCGTATGAAATACTTTTTTCTTTACGTAGTTGAATGTGCTGACAACAAAATCACACAAAAATTATCAATGGAAATCAAATGTATCAACCCATGGAGGTCTGGATTTGGAGTCACCCTCTAAATTAAAGTGGAAAACCACACTACAGGCTGATCCAACTTTGATGTAATGTCCTTAAAACAAGTCAAAATGAGGCTCAGTAGTGTGTGTGGCCTCCACGTGCCTGTATGACCTCCCTACAACGCCTGGGCATGCTCCTGATGAGGTGGCGGATGGTCTCCTGAGGGATCTCCTCCCAGACCTGGACTAAAGCATCCGCTAACTCCTGGACAGTCTGTGGTGCAACGTGGCGTTGGTGGATGGAGCGAGACATGATGTCCCAGATGTGCTCAATTGGATTCAGGTCTGGGGAACGGGCGGGCCAGTCCTTAGCATCAATGCCTTCCTCTTGCAGGAACTGCTGACACACTCCAGCCACATGAGGTCTAGCATTGTCTTGCATTAGGAGGAACCCAGGGCCAACCGCATCAGCATATGGTCTCACAAGGGGTCTGAGGATCTCATCTCGGTACCTAATGGCAGTCAGGCTACCTCTGGCGAGCACATGGAGGGCTGTGCGGCCCCCCAAAGAAATGCCACCCCACACCATGACTGACCCACCGCCAAAGCGGTCATGCTGGAGGATGTTGCAGGCAGCAGAACGTTCTCCACGGCATCTCCAGACTCTGTCACGTCTGTCACATGTACTCAGTGTGAACCTGCTTTCATCTGTGAAGAGCACAGGGCGCCAATGGCGAATTTGCCAATCTTGGTGTTCTCTGGCAAATGCCAAACGTCCTGCACGGTGTTGGGCTGTAAGCACAACCCCCACCTGTGGACGTCGGGCCCTCATACCACCCTCATGGAGTCTGTTTCTGACCGTTTGAGCAGACACATGCACATTTGTGGCCTGCTGGAGGTCATTTTGCAGGGCTCTGGCAGTGCTCCTCCTGCTCCTCCTTGCACAAAGGCGGAGGTAGCGGTCCTGCTGCTGGGTTGTTGCCCTCCTACGGCCTCCTCCACGTCTCCTGATGTACTGGCCTGTCTCCTGGTAGCGCCTTCATGCTCTGGACACTACGCTGACAGACACAGCAAACTTTCTTGCCACAGCTCGCATTGATGTGCCATCCTGGATGAGTTGCACTACCTGAGCCACTTGTGTGGGTTGTAGACTCCGTCTCATGCTACCACTAGAGTGAAAGCACAGCCAGCATTCAAAAGTGACCAAAACATCAGCCAGTGTTGCTTCCTAAGTGGACAGTTTGATTTCACAGAAGTGTGATTGACTTGGAGTTACATTGTGTTGTTTACATGTTCCCTTTATTTTTTTGAGCAGTGTGTGTATATATATATATAATGTGTATGTGTGTGTGCACTTTGCACAAGGAGAAGCTGTACGGGAGAGTTATGCGGAAGAAGCCTTTTCTGCACACACGCCACAAACAGAGTAGCTTGAGGTATGCAAACGTACATTTGGACAAGCCAGCTTCATTTTGGAATAAAGTGTTGTGGACTGATGAAACAAAGATTGAGTTATTTGGTCATAACAAGGTTCGTTATGCATGGCGGCAAAAGAACACAGCGTTCCAAGAAAAACACTTGCTACCCTCAGTAAAATTTGGTGGGGGTTCCATCATGCTGTGATATTATTATTATTATTATTATTATTATTATTATTATTATTATTAATAACTGTGTGGCCAGTGTCGGTACTGGGAATATTGTTAAAGTTGAGGGTCGCATGGATTCCACTCAATATCAGCAGATTCATGGGAATAATGTTGAAGATCAGTCACAAAGTTAAAGTTACGCCGGGGTTGAATATTTCAACAAGACACGACCCAAAACACTGCCCAAAATCTACCCAGGCATTTATGCAGAGGAACAAGTACAATGTTCTGGAATGGCCATCCCAGTCCCCAGACCTGAATATCATTGAGAATCTGTTGGATGATTTGAAGCTGGCTGTCCATGCTCGGCAACCATCAAACCTACCTGAAGTGGAGATGTTTTGGAAGGAGGAATGGTCCAAAATACCTTCATCCAGAATTCAGACACTCATTAGAGGCTATAGGAAGCGTCTAGAGGCTGTTATTTTAGTAAAAGGAGGCTCTACTAAATATTGATGTGATTTTTCTGTTGGGGTGCCCAAATGTATGCACCTGTCTAATTTTGTTTTGATGCATATTGCACATTTTCTGTTAATCCAATAAACCTAATTTCACTACTGAAATATGACTGTGTCCATCAGTTATTTGATAGATGAAAATGAAATTGCTGATCCAAACACCCAATTATTTATAAATGGAAATCATGGAAATTGTCAGGGGTGCCAAAACTTTTTCATACGACTGTATGTATGTGTGTGTGTGTGTATATGTGTATATACAGTGGGGAGAACAAGTATTTGATACACTGCCGATTTTGCAGGTTTTCCTACTTACAAAGCATGTAGAGGTCTGTCATTTTTATCATAGGTACACTTCAACTGTGAGAGACGGAATCTAAAACAAAAATCCAGAAAATCACATTGTATGATTTTTAAGTAATTCATTTGCATTTTATTGCATGACATAAGTATTTGATACATTAGAAAAGCAGAATTTAATATTTGGTACAGAAACCTTTGTTTGCAATTACAGAGATCATACGTTTCCTGTAGGTCTTGACCAGGTTTGCACACACTGCAGCAGGGATTTTGGCCCACTCCTCCATACAGACCTTCTCCAGATCCTTCAGGTTTCGGGGCTGTCGCTGGGCAATACGGACTTTCAGCTCCCTCCAAAGATTTTCTATTGGGTTCAGGTCTGGAGACTGGCTAGGCCACTCCAGGACCTTAAGATGCTTCTTACGGAGCCACTCCATAGTTGCCCTGGCTGTGTGTTTCGGGTCGTTGTGATGCTGGAAGACCCAGCCACGACCCATCTTCAATGCTCTTACTGAGGGAAGGAGGTTGTTGGCCAAGATCTCGCGATACATGGCCCCATCCATCCTTCCCTCAATACGGTGCAGTCGTCCTGTCCAATTTGCAGAAAATAATCCCCAAAGAATGATGTTTCCACCTCCATTCTTCACTGTTGGGATGGTGTTCTTGGGGTTGTACTCATCCTTATTCTTCCTCCAAACACGGCGAGTGGAGTTTAGACCAAAAAGCTATATTTTTGTCTCATCAGACCACATGACTTCCTCCCATTCCTCCTCTGGATCATCCAGATGGTCATTGGAAAACTTCAGACAGGCCTGGACATGCGCTGGCTTGAGCAGGGGGACCTTGCGTGCGCAGCAGGATTTTAATCCATGACGGCGTAGTGTGTTACTAATGGTTTTCTTTGAGACTGTGTCCCAGCTCTCTTCAGGTCATTGACCAGGTCCTGCCGTGTAGTTCTGGGCTGATCCCTCACCTTCCTCATGATCATTGATGCCCCACGGGGTGAGATCTTGCATGGAGCCCCAGACCGAGGGTGAATGACCGTCATCTTGAACTTCTTTCATTTTCTAATAATTGCGCCAACAGTTGTTGCCTTCTCACCTAGCTGCTTGCCTATTGTCCTGTAGCCCATCCCAGCCTTGTGCAGGTCTACAATTTTATCCCTGATGTCCTTACACAGCTCTCTGGTCTTGGCCATTGTGGAGAGGTTGGAGTCTGTTTGAATGAGTGTGTGGACAGGTGTCTTTTATACAGGTAACGAGTTCAAACAGGTGCAGTCAATACAGGTAATGAGTGGAGAACAGGAGGGCTTCTTAAAGAGAAACTAACAGGTCTGTGAGAGCCGGAATTCTTACTGGTTGGTAGGTGATCAAATACTTATGTCATGCAATAAAATGCAAATTAATTATAAAAAAATCATACAATGTGATTTTCTGGATTTTTGTTTTAGATTCCGTCTCTCACAGTTGAAGTGTACCTATAATAAAAATTACACACCTCTACATGCTTTGTAAGTAGGAAAACCTGCAAAATCGGCAGTGTATCAAATACTTGTTCTCCCCACTGTATATGTATATGTATATGTATATGTATATATATATATATATATGTATATATATATATATATATATATATATATATATATATATATATATATACACACACACACAGTGGGGAGAACAAGTATTTGATACACTGCCGATTTTGCAGGTTTTCCTACTTACAAAGCATGTAGAGGTCTGTAATTGTTATCATAGGTACACTTCAACTGTGAGAGACGGAATCTAAAACAAAAATCCAGAAAATCACATTGTATGATTTGTAAGTAATGAATTTGCATTTTATTGCATGACATAAGTATTTGATCACCTACCAACCAGTAAGAATTCCGGCTCTCACAGACCTGTTAGTTTTTCTTTAAGAAGCCCTCCTGTTCTCCACTCATTACCTGTATTAACTGCACCTGTTTGAACTTGTTACCTGTATAAAAGACACCTGTCCACACACTCAATCAAACAGACCTGCACAAGGCTGGGATGGGCTACAGGACAATAGGCAAGCAGCTTGGTGAGCAGGCAACAACTGTTGGCGCAATTATTAGAAAATGGAAGAAGTTCAAGATGACGGTCAATCATCTTCGGTCTGGGGCTCCATGCAAGATCTCACCTCGTGGGGCATCAATTATCATGAGGAAGGTGAGGGATCAGCCCAGAACTACACGGCAGGACCTGGTCAATGACCTGAAGAGAGCTGGGACCACAGTCTCAAAGAAAACCATTAGTAACACACTACGCCGTCATGGATTAAAATCCTGCAGCGCACGCAAGGTCCCCCTGCTCAAGCCAGCGCATGTCCAGGCCCGTCTGAAGTTTGCCAATGACCATCTGGATGATCCAGAGGAGGAATGGGAGGAAGTCATGTGGTCTGATGAGACAAAAATAGAGCTTTTTGGTCTAAACTCCACTCGCCGTGTTTGGAGGAAGAAGGATGAGTACAACCCCAAGAACACCATCCCAACAGTGAAGCATGGAGGTGGAAACATCATTCTTTGGGGATGCTTTTCTGCAAAGGGGACAGGACGACTGCACCGTATTGAGGGGAGGATGGATGGGGCCATGTATCGCGAGATCTTGGCCAACAACCTCCTTCCCTCAGTAAGAGCATTGAAGATGGGTCGTGGCTGGTTCTTCCAGCATGACAACGACCCGAAACACACAGCCAGGGCAACTAAGGAGTGGCTCCATAAAAAGCATCTCAAGGTCCTGGAGTGGCCTAGCCAGTCTCCAGACCTGAACCCAATAGAAAATCTTTGGAGGGAGCTGAAAGTCCGTATTGCCCAGCGACAGCCCCGAAACCTGAAGGATCTGGAGAAGGTCTGTATGGAGGAGTGGGCCAAAATCCCTGCTGCAGTGTGTGCAAACCTGGTCAAGACCTACAGGAAACGTATGTTCTCTGTAATTGCAAACAAAGGTTTCTGTACCAAATATTAAGTTCTGCTTTTCTGATGTATCAAATACTTATGTCATGCAATAAAATGCAAATTAATTACTTAAAAATCGTACAATGTGATTTTCTGGAATTTTGTTTTAGATTCCGTCTCTCACAGTTGAAGTGTACCTATGATAAAAATTACAGACCTCTAAATGCTTTGTAAGTAGGAAAATCTGCAAAATCGGCAGTGTATCAAATACTTGTTCTCCCCACTGTATATATAGTTGAAGTCGGAAGTTTACATACACTTAGGTTGGAGTCATTAAAACTCGCTTTTCAACCACTCCACAAATTTCTTGTTAACAAACTATAGTTTTGGCAAGTCGGTTAGGACATCTACTTTGTGCATGACACAAGTCATTTTTCCAACAATTCTTTACAGACAGATTATTTCACTTATAATTCACTGTTTCACAATTTCAGTGGGTCAGATGTTTACATACACTAAGTTGACTGTGCCTTTAAACAGCTTGGAGAATTCATGGATTTAGAAGCTTCTGATAGGCTAATTGACATCATTTGAGTCAATTGGAGGTGTACCTGTGGATGTATTTCAAGGCCTACCTTCAAACTCAGTGACTCTTTGCTTGACATCATGGGAAAATTAAAATAAATCAGCCAAGACCTCAGAAAAAAAATGGTAGACCTCCACAAGTCTGGTTCATCCTTGGGAGCCATTTCCAAACGCCTGAAGGTACCACGTTCATCTGTACAAACAATAGTGCGCAAGTATAAACACCATGGGACCACGCTGCTGTCATAGCGCTCAGGAAGGAGATGCGTTCTGTCTCCTAGAGATGAACGTACTTTGGTGCGAAAAGTGCAAATCAATCCCAGAACAACAGTAAAGGACCTTGTGAAGATGCTGGAGGAAACAGGTACAAAAGTATCTATATCCACAGGAAAACGAGTCCTATATCGACACAACCTGAAAGGCCGCTCAGCAAGGAAGAAGCCACTGCTCCAAAACCACCATAGAAAAGTCAAACTACGGTTTGCAACTGCACATGGGGGACAAATATTGAACTTTTTGGAGTAATGTCCTCTGGTCTGATGAAACAAAAATAGAACTGTTTGGCCATAATGACCATCGTTATGTTTGGAGGAAAAAGGGGGTTGCTTGAAAGCCGAACAACACCATCCCAACCGTGAAGCACGGAAGTGGCAGCATCATGCTGTGGGGGTGCTTTGCTGCAGGAGGGACTGGTGCACTTCACAAAATAGATGGCATCATGAGGAAGTAAAATTATGTGGATATATTGAAGCAACATCTCAAGACATCAGTCAGGAAGTTAAAGCAAATGGGTCTTCCAAATGAACAATGACCCCAAGTATTCTTCCAAAGTTGTGGCAAAATGGCTTAAGGACAACAAAGTCAAGGTATTGGAGTGGCAATCACAAAGCCCTCAATCCTGTAGAAAATGTGTGGACAGAACTGAAAAAGCGTGTGCGAGCAAGGAGGCCTACAAACCTGACTCAGTTACACCAGCTCTGTCAGGAGGAATGGGCCAAAATTCACCCAACTTTTGGTGGGAAGCTTGTGGAAGGCTACCCGAAAAGTTTTACCCAAGTTAAACAATTGAAAGGCAATGCTACCAAATACTAATTGAATGTATGTAAACCTGACCCACTGGTAATGTGATGAAAGAAATAAAAGCTGAAATAAATCATTCTCTCTACTATTATTCTGACATTTCACATTCTTAAAATAAAGTGATGATCCTAACTGGCCTACGACAGGGATTTTTTTTACTAGGATTACATTTCAGGAATTGTGAAAAACTGAGTTTAAATGTATTTGACTAAGGTGTATGTAAACATCCGACTTCAACTGTACATACACACAGTACCAGTCAAATGTTTGGACACCAACTCATTCAAGGGTTTTTCTTTATTTTTACTATTTCCTACAATCAGTTTTATTGTGACAAGGTAGGGGGGGTATACAGAATATAGCCCTATTTGGTAAAATACCAAGTCCATATTATGGCAAGAACAGCTCAAATAAGCAAAGAGAAACAACAGTCCATCATTACTTTAATACATGAAGGTCAGTCAATATGGAACATTTCAAGAACTTTGAAAGTTTCTTCAAGTGCAGTCGCAAGAACCATCAAGTGCTATGATGAAACTGGCTTGCATGAGGACCGCCACAGGAATGGAAGTCCCAGAGTTACCTTTGCTGCAGAGGATACGTTCATTAGAGTTACCAGCCTCAGAAATTGCAGCCCAAATAAATGCTTCACAGAGTTCAAGTCACAGACACATCTCAACATCAACTGTTCAGAGGGGATTGTGTGAATCAGGCCTTCATGATCGGTTTGCTGCAAAGAAACCACTACTAAAGGACACCAATAAGAAGAAGAGACCTGCTTGGGCCAAGAAACACGAGCAATGGACATTAGACCGGTGGAAATCTGTACATCTGTACTTTGGTCTGGAGTCCAAATCCAGATTTTTGTGAGACGCTGTGTGGGTGAACGGATGATCTCCGCATGTGTGGTTCCCACCGTAAAGCATGAAGGAGGAGGTGTTATGGGGGTGCTTTGCTGGTGACACTGTCTGTGATTTATTTAGAAATCAAGGCGCACTTAACCAGCATGGCTACCACAGCATTCTGCAGCGATACGCCATACCATCTGGTTTGGGCTTAGTGGGACTATCATTTGTTTTTCAACAGGACAATGACCCAACACACCTCCAGGCTGTGTAAGGGCTATTTTACCAAGAAGGAGAGTGATGGAGTGCTTCATCAGATGACCTGGCCTCCACAATCCCCCGAACCTCAACCCAATTGAGATTATTTGGGATGTCGGACCGCAGAGTGAAGGGAAAGCAGCCAACAAGTGCTCAGCATATGTGGGAACTCCTTCAAGACTTTTGGAAAAGCATTCCAGGTGAAGCTGGTTGAGAGAATGTCAAGTGTGCAAAGCTGTCATCAAGGCAAAGGGTGGCTATTTGAAGAATCTGAAATATAAAATGTATTTTGATTTGTTTAACACTTTTTTGGTTACTACATGATTTCATAGTTTTCATGTCTTCATGTCCAAACTTTTGACTGGTACTGTACATGTAAAGTAATTAATGAGTTCTTGTATGGGAACATGAATCAGTACATTTCAAGTTAGAATCTAACAGTCCATCCTTTTTGAATAGTACCACCATACTGTTCAACATTATATAAACTTTGAAATTACTTATAAATGAACAGAAAAAAAACATGATTTAATATTCTCAATTGATTTGTATGTTTACACCTCCGAGACGTATGGCCTCTGACTACGTAATCTTCTTCCATGGCATAAAGCCCTGGTCTCAAATGTATAATCACACTATACACACTCTTTCTCCCTCCCCCCATCTGCCATTACCCCTCCTGTTATACAACTGAAAATGACATTTCAGCTGGAGCTTTTGACTATCTCTTTCTCCTTCGGGTTCCTAAGAGAGTGATGGCAAAATACTTGAAAAGGTAAAGGAAACACAACAGATAACAGGTATTAGTAATGCGTTAAGCTATGCATATTAATATATAGCAAGAACCAAAGTTTGATAACATTACGATTTTCACCTCCCTTAACCTAACTATACCTTTTGGATACTGTTCTTCCCCTAAAACCAAATTAAAAAGACCCCACACAATAAATCAAACAGTATTAACATCACTAACAAATATTCATAACAGGTGGGTTGTGTGTGCGTGTGCTGAGGTGTGTGGTAACACCTAGGACAAAAACAAACAAATGGCCAGGCCTTCCTTGATTGGGAGCTGGGTACCTTTATGTGGTCCTCTGTAGCTCAGCTGGTAGAGCACGGCGCTTGTAACGCCAAGGTAGTGGGTTCGATCCCCGGGACCACCCATACACAAAAATGTATGCACGCATGACTGTAAGTCGCTTTGGATAAAAGCGTCTGCTAAATGGCATAATTTTTTATTTTAATTTTACTTAATAGAACTGCAGAATTTTACTAACTGCTCTCCCAAGGCAACAGCCTGGGGAAGCATTTCAAAGGGAGCGATAGGGACACCCCATTTTCTCCTAAACGAGAAAATAAACATTTTGTTAGTTTTCACTTTGCCAAATCTTAATCAGCAACAAAAAGGTTTTAATTACAGACAAAATAAAACATGATAACTTCTGTTCACAGGGAGGCCACTGTCCTCCCTCACTCTAATCGTTTGTGTTTTAATCTAACCCAACGTTTACTGTATACACTATTACCAATCTCCGTTGGATATTCACTATTTGCGTCACACTCAATTAATGTATACTATTTTAAGATGAATATGCACTAAATTGAGACAGATCTATTTTTTAACATTTTTAAATGTAATTTTAGGTTTGGTAACCCCAATGCTGGCCCTTGACACAATTGCTTTTTTAAACTCTACAATTACAGTTGTTTCTTTAACTCTACAAACAATTACTCACACTATTTCTCCATTTTACAAACAATTACAATATTAACTCCACTCTAATTTCACAATATTAACTCCACTCTAATTTCACAATTTTAACTCCACTCTAATTTCTCGTGAAGACCCCTCCTCAATTCTATAAAGCTATTTCAGAATAAAACTGAATGAAGAGATTAAAACCCCCAAGGTTTTCTGAGCTTGCAAGGAGTGTTTGGCCAATTTTAACTTGTTACCTTTAGAATCCATTCCCCTGGCATTTCGCATAGATTATCCAACCCCAAAATTGATTCCACACCCGTCGCCATGTAAAATTATCTGGATATTGTTACTGGTCCTATGGTCAGTGACATGGGTAGTAGTTGGATCGCTTTCGATTCTGCCCGTTACCTCACTAAATGTAATACTTTTTCCTGTCACAAATGTAGCCTATGTCGAGCTCCCCTGAGGGAGCGGGTGTAGTAGACTCCAGTACTACCGTACACTCATTCTTCCATTGACCGATGGTCCCACATCTAAAACAGGGCTCTATCGCCCTGCGCCTTAGCCCTTCTCTCATTTTCTTTGTCTTACCATGGCTGTTTAAACCACTGTTAGTGACTTTCACTGCGTTTGTATTAACCACCCGCACGGCTGCTAAGTGAGCGGAATTAGATTCCACTCTCAAAGCTGCTTGCACTATTTCATCCCAGTGAGAATGTTGGTCCACTACCACCACAATAGCCGTTCTGATAACAGGTTTCAAACCTGCCATCAAAGCAGACATACAAATTCTATCAATGTACTCACACACCAAGTCTTTTTGATGCTGAGTACCTCTACTAATTTTGGTTCTATCGGTTTTGCTTTTCTGTTGATAGAACGCTGACATCGAAATGCTGGTGTATTGAGATTCTGATTTTTATTTTATGTCATTGTGCCAACTCACAATAGCATCTCTGAATTATTTATTAGATTGGAAGTTTTCGTCAGCATGGAAGTGCTGACCAATCTTATCCAGTTTGCTAAACTTTTCCCATATTTGAGCCGAATTGGTAGATTGCTCGTGCGGCTCTTTCAGCGCCTCTATGGCTTTGTTAAACTTTTCTGCCTCTAGCCCCCCTTTTAAATGGAGGATCGGGCCACCTGTCGCCATTTCAATAGTTATTATTCCGACACCTCTCCCGACGGTGTCTAGGGACTTTAGATTCCCTCACCCACGGCTCTAATACACGCCACTTTTAACTATTTTTCCAGGTAGTGATACCCACTTCCTGGAGAGTAGTTAAGATATAGGTGCCTAATAACTTGTATTAAAAACAATACTGAAGCGTCTGCCAGTTTACTACTGGAGAATACAGGAGACTTAATGTCTTACACCAATGTCACGCCTCATATCATTGTTGTTGACAACACACATAACCAAAATTATTCAGTTGTTTTCCTATTTCCACATAATCTGTCACGGTTCCCCCACCACAATAGGGCATAAACCGACCTCTCTCCTTATTGCTACTGCTAATACACATATCACTTTCAAACAATGTTCTAATATTCTCTTGCTTTTCCAACCATGGAGGAGGCTCTCCTCCAGAACTTATAGGGTAACCTCTATCACCATCCACATTCCCACTCACTGACAATGTTCATCTTTAAGCACAGATATTCTCAGATATCTCCTATTCTTCCCTTGTCCTTCTGCATAGACTACTTCTCTACAACCTATCGTACTACTACACAACCATGATCATTTATCCATACACACACACACACTACGGCCACCCCGGCTGGGCTTTCACCCCCCTTACGGATCTAGCAGGGAATCAACCCCACTCAGGATTTACCCTCCGCAGGACCACCCTGTTAGGGACTTACCCTTCCGGGATTTACCCTCCGCAGGGAACACCCTGTTAGGGATTTACCCTTCCGGGATTTACCCTCCGCAGGACCACCCTGTTAGGGACTTACCCTTCCGGGATTTACCCTCCGCAGGACCACCCTGTTAGGGACTTACCCTTCCGGGATTTACCCTCCGCAGGGAACACCCTGTTAGGGACTTACCCTTCCGGGATTTACCCTCTGCAGGACCACCCTGTTAGGGACTTACCCTTCCGGGATTTACCCTCCGCAGGACCACCCTGTTCGGGACTTACCCTTCCGGGATTTACCCTCCGCAGGACCACCCTGTTCTGGATTTACCCTTCTGTAATTTACCCTCTGCAGGGACCAGCCACTTCGGGACTTACCCTTCTGTAATTTACCCTCCGCAGGGACCACCCACTTCGGGATTTACCCTCCGCAGGACCACCCCGTTCGGGACTTACCCTTCCAAGGACCTACCTTCCGCAAGGACCACCCCGTTCGGGACTTACCCTAAATCTATGACCGGTTGTAGCACAATGGGACTACTGAATCTCAGGCTTTCTAGATCCGTATCCTATAATTTGTATTCAGCCTATAACTCTCGTCTTCCCAAGATGTCAGAATGAGTAGTAAAAGGTAAACAGGAACTTTGCCTACCTTGTTTTTATGTGCCGGCTCCTGTTCCACTGATTCAGACGCTCCAGTTCGACTATAAACCGTTGTGAATCCTGCCGACAACGCTAACTGTTAGGTTCTGAACAAACTGAGTAAAAACTCAAACGGACAACTAGAAAAAGCTCAAACCAAGTTTATTCACCCAATGGGTCATACAGATGCAAAGACAAAGACATGATTACACGAGCACATATATTTATAACCTTCAAATAGGCTTGGTTCCTCTCACTGGTGTACTCACAGCCATGCCTGTTACTAAAACCTTCGTGGGTGTGGAAGTGTATGTGTGAGATGGTTCTGCAGTAGGAGAGACGTTGTGGTGGGCCTCTCTGGCCCCCCTCCTAGAGGTTTCTTCTCACTTCATCTGTTGATTTGACCTCGAGACACATTCCTCACTCCTCCCTAGTTCCGCAGCCGGCCTGCCTTAATAGAAACATTTACATTTTAGTCATTTAGCAGACGCTCTTATGCAGAGCGACTTACAGTTAGTGAGTGCATACCTTTTTTCTTTCTTTTTTTTCATAAACAAACAATTACCTTTCACCTCCCTCAGAAACAGAATATAAAGTTTCTACTCTCAGTACCTTTCCATATTCCTAGTTCCAATCTACCCTTCATTGACCCCAATATATACATTCCTTATACATGTAAAGTATTTAATGAGTTGTAGTACGGTAACATGAATCAGCACATTTCAAGCTAGTCTAAAAATATATATATATATATATATATATATATATATATATATTACACTGAACAAAAATATAAATGCAACATGTAAAGTGTTGGTCCCATGTTTCATGAGATGAAATAAAAGATCCCAGAAATGTTCCATACACACAAAAAGCTAATTTCTCTAAAATTTTGTGCACAAATTTGTTGAGTGAGCATTTCTCTTTTGCCAAGAAAATCCATCCACCTGACAGGTGTGGCATATCAAGAAGCTGATTAAACCGCATGGTCATTACACAGGTGCACCTTGGGGACAATAAAAGGCCACTCTAAAATGTACAGTTTTGTCACACAGCACAATGCCACAGATGTTTTACGTTTTTGGGAGCGTGCAATTGGCATGCTGACTGCAGGAATGTTCACCAGAGCTGTTGCCAGAGAATGTAATGTTAATTTCTTTAGCATAAGCCGACCACTGTCATTTTAGAGAATTTGGCAATACGTCCAACCGGCCTCACAACCACAGACCACGTGTATGGCGTTGTGAAGGCAGGCATAAACTACGGACAACGAACACAATTGCATTTTATCGATGGCAATTTGAATGCACAGAGATACCGTGACGAGATCCTGAGGCCCATTGTCATGCCATTCATCCACCGCCATCAGTTCAAGTTTCAGCATGATAATGTATGAAAAATGTATGCACTCACTAACTGGAAGTCGCTCTGGAAAGGAGCGTCTGCTAAATGACTAAAATGTAATAATGCCCAGCCATATGTCGCAAGGACCTGTACACAATTCCTGGAAGCTGAAAATGTTTTTCAATGGCCTGCATACTTACCAGACATGTCACCCATTTGAGCATGTTTGGGATGTTCTGGATCGACGTGAACGACAGCGTGTTCCAATTCCCGCCAATATCCAGTGGGACAACATTCCACAGGCCACAATCAACAGGCTGATCAACTCTATACAAAGGAGATGAGGCAAATGTCGTCACACCAGATACTGACTGGTTTTCTGATCCATACCCCTGCCTTTTATTTAAGGTATCTGTGACAGACAGATGCATATCTGTATTCCCAGTCATGTGAAATCCATAGATTAGGGCCTGAATTTATTTCAATTGACTGATGTCCTTATATGAACTATGACTAAGTAAAATCTTTGAAATTGTTGCATGTTGTGTTTATATTTTTGTTCAGTATATATAGAAAACTATGTGGACACCCCTTCAAATTAGTGGATTCGGCTATTTCAGCCACACCCGTTGCTGACAGGTGTATAAAATCTAGCACACAGCCATGCAATCTCCATAGACAAACATTGGCAGTAGAATGGCCTTACTGAAGAGCTCAGTGACTTTCAACGTGGCACCGTCATAGGATGCCACCTTTCCAACAAGCTAGTTCGTCAGATATCTGCCTTCTAGAGCTGCCCCGGTCAACTGTAAGTGCTGTTATTGTGAAGTGGAAACGTCTAGGAGCAACAACGGCTCAGCCGCGAAGTGGTAGGCCACACAAGCTCACAGAACGGGACCACCGAGTGCTGAAGCGCAGCGCATAAAATTGGCTGTCCTCGGTTGCAACACTCACTACCGAATTCCAAACTGCCTCTGGAAGCAATGTCAGCACAAGAACTGTTTGTTGGGAGCTTCATGAAATGGGTTTCCTTGGCCGAGCAGCTGCACACAAGCCTAAGATCAGCATGCGCAATGTCAAGCGTCGGCTGGAGTGGTTCTCTGGAGTGATGAATCGAGCTTCACCATCTGGCAGTCCAACGGACGAATCTGGGTTTGGCGGATGCCAGGAGAACGCTACCTGCCCCAATGCATAGTGCCAACTGTAAAATTTGGTGGAGGAGGAATAATGGTCTGGGCTGTTTTTCATGGTTCGGGCTAGGCCCCTTAGTTCCAGTGAAGATAAATGTTAACACTACAGCATACAATGACATTCTAGATGATTCTGTGCTTCCAACTTTGTGGCAACAGTTTGAGGAAGGCCCTTTCCTGTTTCAGCATGACAATGCCCTCGTGCACAAAGTGAGGTCCATACAGAAATGGTTTGTCGAGATTGGTGTGGAAGAACTTGATTGGCCTGCACAGAGCCCTGACCTCGACCCCATCGTACACATTCGGGATGAATTGGAACTCCGACTGCGAGCCAGGCCTAATCGCCCAACATCAGTGCCTGACCTCACTAATGCTCTTATAGCTGAATGGAAGCAAGTCCCCTCAGCAGTTTTTCCGACATCTAGTGGAAAGCCTTCCCAGAAGAGTGTAAGCTGTTATAGCAGCAAAGGGGGGACCAACTCCATATTAATACCCATGATTTTGAAATGAGATGTTCGACAAGCAGGTGTCCACATACTTTTTATAGGATGAGCCATAACTAGAATACAGTATATACATATACAATTTGTAAAACAGTATGTAAGCATTATTAAAGTGATCAGTGTTCAATGACTATGTACATAGGGCATACTGGAGACCGCGTACCTGGAGGCAGCGTTCATTGTCTCTGGGGACTTTAACAAAAGTAATTTGAGGACTGTGCTCCCGAATTACTATCAACGCATTGACTATCCAACTCGCGGAAACTCCACGCTTGACCACTGCTAAACACCTTTTCGACACGGGTATAAGGCCCTCTCCCGTCCTCCTTTCGGCAAATCGGACCACGACTCCATTTTGCTCCTCCCCGTCTACAAACAAATTATTGAGGGATGTTCTGGCGGGAAGGTCTGTAGCTCAGTTGGTAGAGCATGGCGTTTGCAACGCCAGGGTTGTGGGGGCCAGTATGAAAAAAATAAAAAATAATGTATGCACTCACTAACTGTAAGTCGCTCTGGATAAGAGCGTCTGCTAAATGACGTAAATGTAAATGTCTGTACAACGCTGGTCTGACCAATCAGAATCCATGCTCCAAGACTGTTTTGATCATTTTGACAGGAACGTGTTCCAGGTCGCTCCTGGGGAGAACATCAATGAATACGCCGACTCAGTCACCGGATTCATAAAAAAATGCATAGATGGGATACCGATGGTGTCTTTCAAAACCTGAATCAAAAAACGTAGATTGATTGGGAGCCTTGTCGGGAAGCTGAAGGAGAGAGATGCTGCTTATAAACACGGCAAGGTGACCGGGGACAATTGTATGTTTAAGCAGAACAAATACGACCTACGCAGATCGATCAAGGTGGCGAGACACAAGTATAGGGACTAAGTGGATAATTCAACGGGTCGGACACAAGGCATATGTGGTAGGGGCTTCTAACGATCGTGGGTTACAAAAAGAAAGCCAGTCACACCAACGCAGACCTACCGGATGAGCTAAACACCTTTTTCTCAACGACTCTGATCTGCAGAGGACAGCCCCTGAAGACAACGTGGGCTACGTGCTTACCGGCTCCACGGAGGACGTATGGAAGTCATTCAAACCTCCCAACCTTCGCAATGCTGCCGGGCCTAGACGGCATCCCTAGCTGCACACTCAGAGCATGTGCAGACAAGCTAGCTGTTGTGTTTTCGGACACTTTCAATCTCTCTCTAGCTCAGGCCGTTATCCCTACCTGCTTCAAGATGTTCGCTATCATCCCCGTGCCCAAGAAAGGGAAAGTAACTGAACTGAATGACTACCGACCCATAGCACTCACTTCCGTCATCATGAAGTGCGTCAAGAGACTAGTCAAAGACCACAACACCTCCTCCCTCCCTGGCACACTCAACCCTCCAATTCGTCTACCGCCCCAACAGATCCACGGACGACGCAAAGGAATGCATATGTGAAAAGGAATGCACCTGGACAAAAGGAATGCATATATGAGGATGCTGTTCCTTTGTTTTGTTGGCGGAGAGGTTATTTTCCTGGCACCATTCGCCAGGGCTCTAACCTCCTCCCTGTAGGCGGTCTCGTCATTGTTGGTAATCAAGTCTACCACTGTTGTGTCGTCAGCAAACATGATGATTGAGTTGGATACGTGCGTGGCCATGCAGTCATGGGTGAACAGCGAGGACAGGAGTGGGCTGGGCACGCACCCCTGTGGGGCCCCCGTGTTGAGGATCAGCGTGGCGGAGGTGTTGTTGCCTACCTTCACCACTTGTGGTCGGCCCGTCAGGAAGTCCAGGACCCAGTTGCACAGGGAGGGGTTCAGACCCGCGGCTGTGAGTTTTCCTCGAAGCGGGCGACTTAGCTTTTGCATGGTGATTAATGACAGATTGTACTCTTATTGTTCTCTTATCGTAGTGTTCTATTAATGTTCCCTCAGTGTTGTCCCCTTCATTTCCATCCCTCAGGTGTAAGTGCCGGTACTTTAGGATTGGTGTGTGAGTGTGTGTGTGTGTGTGTGTGTGTGTGTGTGTGTGTGTGTGTGTGTGTGTTTTGGGGGCTGGTATTACAAAACTGCAGCTACCTCAGACCTTATCGCTGTTACTACGGTAACAGGGTTTCGCCAGTGTGTGTTTGTGTGTATACACTGCACCACATCAGAGTACAGGTTCTAAAAGCTGGGAGGAACAACATTTTAGCAGAATTGAAAAGAAAGTATGTTTAGCAATGTCCTGACCCCATCAACTCCATTCTCTCTCTCTCTTTGTCTTTGAGAGAATGAGATGTTCTCTCCTCCCCCCAGAGAAACAAGTTCTCCCTGCCTGCGTTGTGCTGTGATAGGAAACCCAGTGCAGAGTTGCCCCTGTCAGACAGGTATGATATTCAGAGACAGTGGGGAAGGCAGGCTTTTAGCTCTTAGGCCACAGCATGACAGGCACCTCATTATCAGTTTGGTTCTACAAGACAATATTTTCATTTGTTTGGGTACTCTGTGTTCTCTCTAAATGAGTCAAAAGGGATTGTGCGGCACCTTTTAGCTGGCTACGTACACTGTAATTACCCAGAGTAGAGACAGCGGCTAGCAATCACACATCTCATTGGCACACAGGGGTACACAGGGGTACACAGGGGTACACAGGGGTACAGAGGGGTACACAGGGGTACAGAGGGGTACACAGGGGTACACAAGGGTACACAGGGGTACAGTGGAAGTAAAAAGAGTGTCTAAAAATCGAGTACAGGAACAATACAACAAAAAGACAGCAGGAGCAACTAGAATTTAAAGTGAATAGTGTTGATTTTATTAGCACATAAAGCCCAACTCTACCCAACCGTTTTACAAATGCAGGAGGGAAAACACTCCATATAAAGTGGAATGTATAGCAAAGTGTTCTCCCCACCATTGTTGGGCTAAAAAGCTAAGGGATGGGGCTGTAGAAATGTAACCACTTTAAATTTCATAGACCGCGCTATTGATGCCAGGACTGACCATCCATGATATCAAAATGATAGTTTTAACCATGTTTTGAAGTACACAGTGTTTATTTACATTTTCTTTGTTTACAAACATTGTAGTAAAACAAGCTTATATTTTGGGTTCTGATGGGGTACGACAGTTGCACTAAGTTCATGAGGCACTTTATAAGTAATTTTCTTCAAGAGTCAGTGCATACATATCATTAATTTATAAGTCCAAAAGTTCCTGGATGAACTGCCAATTGCCCAGCTATTTGTAGATTATTATCATTTAGCTCAGGTGAGGGACACTTTTCTACCATGGTGTCTCCGCCTGAGGCTGAGCCTTGAGCGCTTTTCCTTTGTTTGTAACCCTCTTGCCTGAGGCTGGCTTTATGCACTAATAAAATCAACACTGTTCATCCTATAGTCCTGGCTTTATGCACTAATAAAATCAACACTGTTCATCCTATAATCCTGGCTTTATGCACTAATAAAATCAACACCGTTCATCCTACAATCCTGGCTTTATGCACTAATAATCATTTTATCCTCTTTTTTTTTTTTATTCCTGCACAGAATATCTTAACAGCACTGTTTTTGCTTCCATAATTCCTTGTGTGTGTGCGCGCGTGCATGCGTGTGTGTGTGTGTTTGTCAGGATTACTGGATTATGAGGAGGATTAGAAAGCACTCAGAGCCTCTAATACAGAGCAGGACGAACGATAGAGAGCCCCTCCGCAACCAGAACACACCTACACAGACACACATACACAGCTTCTCTAAGGCGCCTCTCTACATGACTCGTTCTGACTTATTTTCCAAACAGACAAAACCAACAACACAGAGCAATCAATATATACAAAATACACATGAAAAAACAAATCGACAGACTGATGCACAGTCCCCTTCCTGATTTCATCGTGGGGGACAAAAAACAAACCAGAAACAGCGATGTCCATGTCTTCCAAGAATAAAACAATTTAGAATATGCGAATTAGAAAATAATATCACTTTGTTCTACAGTTCTCTCTTTTTTTGACATACTGTGGCTTCTGAAAGTATTCACACCCCTTGACTTTTTCCACATTTTGTTGTGTTACAGCCTGAATTTAAAATTGATTAAAATGAGATGTTGTGTCACTGGCCTACACACAATACCCCATAATGTCAAAGTGGAATTATGTTTTTAGACATTTTTACAAATTAATACAAAATGAAAAGCTGCAATGTCTTGAGTCAATAAGTATTCAACCCCTTTTGTTATGGCAAGCCTAAATAAGTTCAGGAGTAAAAATGTGCTTAAAGCTGCAATATGTAACTTTTTTGGCGACCTGACTAATTCACATAAAAATGTGAGTTGTACACTACATGACCAAAAGTATGTGGACACCTGCTCGTCGAACATCTCATTCCAAAATCAAGGGCATTAATATGGAGTTGAAACCCCCCCCTATGCTATAACAGCCTCCACTCTTCTGGGAAGGCTTTCCACTAGATGTTGGAACATTGCTGCGGGGACTTGCTTCCATTCAGCTACAAGAGCATTACTGAGGTCGGGCACTGATTTTGGGCGATTAGGCCTGGCTCGCAGTCGGTGTTCCAATTCATCCCAAAGGTGTTTGATGGGGTTGAGGTCAGGGCTCTGTGCAAGCCAGTCAAGTTCTTCCACACCGATCTCGACAAACCATTTCTGTATGGACCTCGCTTTGTGCATGGGGGGCATTGTCATGCTGAAACAGGAAAGGACCTTCCCCAAACTGTTGCAACAAAGTTGGAAGCACAGAATCGTCTAGAATGTCATTGTATGCTGTAGCGTTAAGATTTCCCCTCACTGGAACTAAGGGGCCTAGCCCGAACCATGAAAAACAGCCCCAGACCATTATTCCGCCTCCACCAAACTTTACACTTGGCACTATGCATTGGGGCAGGTAGCATTCCCCTGGCGTCCGCCAAACCCAGATTCGTCTGTCGGACTGCCAGATGGTGAAACGTGATTCATCACTCCAGAGGGCGCGTTTCCACTGCTCCAGAGCCGACGCTTGGCATTGCACATGGTGATCTTAGGTTTGTGTGCAGCTGCTTGGCCATGGAAACCCATTTCATGAAGCTCCCGACGAAAAGTTATTTTGCTGACGTTGCTTCCAGAGGCAGTTTGGAACTCGGTAGTGAGTGTTGCAACCAAGGACATATGAGTTTTAGGCACTAAAAGCTAAAGAACTCAGCGGTCCCGTTCTGTGAGGTTGTGTGGCCTACCACTTCACGGCTGAGCCGTTGTTGCACTTAGACGTTTCCACTTCACAATAACAGTACTTACAGTTGACCGGGGAGCTCTAGCAGGGCAGAAATTTGACGAACTGGCTTGTTGGAAAGGTGGCATCCCACGTTGAAAGTCACTGAGCTCTTCAGTACGGGCCATTCTATTGCCAGTGTTTGTCTATGGAGATTGCATGGCGGTGTGCTAGATTTTATATACCTGTCAGCAATGGGTGTGGCTGAAATAGCCGAAGCCACTAATTTGAAGGGTGTCCACATACTTTTGGCCATGTAGTGTAGCTCTCATTCTCATGGAAAGCAAGTACATTTACATTACATTTTAGTCATTTAGCAGACGCTCTTATCCAGAGCGACTTACAGGAGCAATTAGGGT
This sequence comes from Coregonus lavaretus, assembly GCF_964263955.1. NCBI lineage: Eukaryota > Metazoa > Chordata > Actinopteri > Salmoniformes > Salmonidae > Coregonus > Coregonus lavaretus. Next base: position 40,043,023 of record NC_140003.1, on the reverse strand, counting down.
TAAGTGCCTTGCTCAAGGGCACATTTACGTCATTTAGCAGACGCTCTAGTCCAGAGCGACTCACAAATTGATGCATTCACCCTATAGCCAGTGGGGGGGGGGGGGGGTAGAAGGATGACTTTATCCTATCCCAGGTATTCCTTAAAGAGGTGGGGTTTCAAATGTCTCTGGAAGGTGGTGAGCGACTCCGCTGTGGGGTGGGGTGGGGTGGGGGGGGGGGGTAGAAGGATTACTTTATCCTATCCCAGGTATTCCTTAAAGAGGTGGGGTTTCAAATGTCTCCGGAAGGTGGTGAGCGACTCCGCTGTGTGTGTGGGGGGGGGTAGAAGGATTGCTTTATCCTATCCCAGGTATTCCTTAAAGAGGTGGGGTTTCAAATGTCTCTGGAAGGTGGTGAGCGACTCCGCTGTGGGGTGGGGTGGGGGGGTAGAAGGATTACTTTATCCTATCCCAGGTATTCCTTAAAGAGGTGGGGTTTCAAATGTCTCCGGAAGGTGGTGAGCGACTCCGCTGTGTGTGTGGGGGGGGGGGGTAGAAGGATTGCTTTATCCTATCCCAGGTATTCCTTAAAGAGGTGGGGTTTCAAATGTCTCCGGAAGGTGGTGAGTGACTCCGCTGTCCTGGCGTCGTGAGGGAGCTTGTTCCACCATTGGGGTGCCAGAGCAGCGAACAGTTTTGACTGGGCTGAGCGGGAACTATGCTTCCGCAGAGGAAGGGGAGCCAGCAGGCCAGAGGTGGATGAACGCAATGCCCTCGTTTGGGTGTAGGGACTGATCAGAGCCCGAAGGTACAGAGGTGCCGTTCCCCTCGCTGCTCCAAAGGCAAGCACCATGGTCTTGTAACGGATGCGAGCTTCAACTGGAAGCCAGTGGAGTGTGCGGAGGAGGGGGGTGACGTGAGAGAACTTGGGAAGGTTGAACACCAGACGGGCTGCGGCATTCTGGATGAGTTGTAGGGGTTTAATGGCACATGCAGGGAGGCCAGCCAACAGCGAGTTGCAGTAATCCAGACGGGAGATGACAAGTGCCTGGATTAGGACCTGTGCCGCTTCCTGTGTAAGGCAGGGTCGTACTCTCCGAATGTTGTAGAGCATGAACCTGCAGGAGCGGGTCACCGCCTTGATGTTAGCGGAGAACGACAGGGTGTTGTCCAGGGTCACGCCAAGGCTCTTCGCACTCTGGGAGGAGGACACAACGGAGTTGTCAACCGTGATGGCGAGATCATGGAACGGGCAGTCCTTCCCCGGGAGGAAGAGCAGCTCCGTCTTGCCAGGGTTCAGCTTGAGTCTAAGAAGCGGTAGATCTGTTCTATGTGCTCTATTTCTATGCTTCCCTTTTTTAAATTTTGTTTTCGCGTCTTTTACTTTCGGTTTTATACACCAGTTTCAAACAGCTGAAAATACAATATTTTTGTTCATGGAAATTTATTTCACAGCAGTTTAGATGGTACAATAATTCTCTACACTATATTTGCTTGTTTTGTCACATAAACTGAAATTTGGCGAACTATTAGAATTTTTGCAACCAGGAAATGGAGGAGCGATTTCTACATAGTGCATCTTTAACAAGTCACATAATAAGTTGCATGGACTCACTATGTGCAATAATAGTGTTTAACATTAAAAAAATTATGACTACCTCGTTTCTGTACCCCACACATACAAATTATCTGTAAGGTCCATCAGTCGAGCAGTGAATTTCAAACACAGATTCAACCAAAAAGACCAGGGAGGTTTTCCAATGCCTCGCAAAGAAGGGTGTCGATTGATAGATGGGTAAATTTTTTTATAAAAAGCAGACATTGAATATCCCTTTGAGCATGGTGAAGTTATTAATTACGCTTTGGATGGTGTATCAATACACCCAGTCACTACAAAGATGTCAGGTGTCCTTCCTAACTCAGTTGGCGGAGAGAAAATAAACCGTGCAGGGAGTTCTCCATGAGGCCAATTGTGACTTTAAATCAGTTACAGAGTTTAATGGCTGTGATAGGAGAAAACTGCAGATGGGTCAACAACGTTGTAGTTTCTCCACAATACTAATATAAATGACAGAGTAAAAAGAAGAAAGCCTGTACAGAATAAAACTATTCCAAAACATGCATCCTGTTTGCAATAAGGCACTAAAGTAAAACTGCAAAAAATGTGGCAAAGAAACTAAATATCCTGAATACAAAGCGTTATGCTTGGGGCAAATCCAACACACCACATCACTGAGTACCAGTCTTCATATTTTCAAGCATGGTGGTGGCTGCATCATGTTATGGGTGTGCTTGTCATTGGCAAGGAGGGAGTTTATTTAGGATAAAAAGAAACGGAATGGCGCTAAGCACAGGAAAAATCCTAGGGGAAAACCTGGTTCAGTCTGCTTTCCAACAGACACTGGGAGACAAATCCACCTTTCAGCAGGACAATAACCTAAATCACAAAGCCAAATATACACTGTAGTTGCTTACCAAGGCGACATTGAATGTTCCTTGGGAGTGTACATTTACATTTACATTTACGTCATTTAGCAGACGCTCTTATCCAGAGCGACTTACAGGAGCAATTAGGGTTAAGTGCCTTGCTCAAGGGCACATTTACGTCATTTAGCAGACGCTCTAGTCCAGAGCGACTCACAAATTGATGCATTCACCCTATAGCCAGTGGGGGGGGGGGGGGGGTAGAAGGATGACTTTATCCTATCCCAGGTATTCCTTAAAGAGGTGGGGTTTCAAATGTCTCTGGAAGGTGGTGAGCGACTCCGCTGTGGGGTGGGGTGGGGTGGGGGGGGGGGTAGAAGGATTACTTTATCCTATCCCAGGTATTCCTTAAAGAGGTGGGGTTTCAAATGTCTCCGGAAGGTGGTGAGCGACTCCGCTGTGTGTGTGGGGGGGGGTAGAAGGATTGCTTTATCCTATCCCAGGTATTCCTTAAAGAGGTGGGGTTTCAAATGTCTCTGGAAGGTGGTGAGCGACTCCGCTGTGGGGTGGGGTGGGGGGGTAGAAGGATTACTTTATCCTATCCCAGGTATTCCTTAAAGAGGTGGGGTTTCAAATGTCTCCGGAAGGTGGTGAGCGACTCCGCTGTGTGTGTGGGGGGGGGGGGGTAGAAGGATTGCTTTATCCTATCCCAGGTATTCCTTAAAGAGGTGGGGTTTCAAATGTCTCCGGAAGGTGGTGAGTGACTCCGCTGTCCTGGCGTCGTGAGGGAGCTTGTTCCACCATTGGGGTGCCAGAGCAGCGAACAGTTTTGACTGGGCTGAGCGGGAACTATGCTTCCGCAGAGGAAGGGGAGCCAGCAGGCCAGAGGTGGATGAACGCAATGCCCTCGTTTGGGTGTAGGGACTGATCAGAGCCCGAAGGTACAGAGGTGCCGTTCCCCTCGCTGCTCCAAAGGCAAGCACCATGGTCTTGTAACGGATGCGAGCTTCAACTGGAAGCCAGTGGAGTGTGCGGAGGAGGGGGGTGACGTGAGAGAACTTGGGAAGGTTGAACACCAGACGGGCTGCGGCATTCTGGATGAGTTGTAGGGGTTTAATGGCACATGCAGGGAGGCCAGCCAACAGCGAGTTGCAGTAATCCAGACGGGAGATGACAAGTGCCTGGATTAGGACCTGTGCCGCTTCCTGTGTAAGGCAGGGTCGTACTCTCCGAATGTTGTAGAGCATGAACCTGCAGGAGCGGGTCACCGCCTTGATGTTAGCGGAGAACGACAGGGTGTTGTCCAGGGTCACGCCAAGGCTCTTCGCACTCTGGGAGGAGGACACAACGGAGTTGTCAACCGTGATGGCGAGATCATGGAACGGGCAGTCCTTCCCCGGGAGGAAGAGCAGCTCCGTCTTGCCAGGGTTCAGCTTGAGTCTAAGAAGCGGTAGATCTGTTCTATGTGCTCTATTTCTATGCTTCCCTTTTTTAAATTTTGTTTTCGCGTCTTTTACTTTCGGTTTTATACACCAGTTTCAAACAGCTGAAAATACAATATTTTTGTTCATGGAAATTTATTTCACAGCAGTTTAGATGGTACAATAATTCTCTACACTATATTTGCTTGTTTTGTCACATAAACTGAAATTTGGCGAACTATTAGAATTTTTGCAACCAGGAAATGGAGGAGCGATTTCTACATAGTGCATCTTTAACAAGTCACATAATAAGTTGCATGGACTCACTATGTGCAATAATAGTGTTTAACATTAAAAAAATTATGACTACCTCGTTTCTGTACCCCACACATACAAATTATCTGTAAGGTCCATCAGTCGAGCAGTGAATTTCAAACACAGATTCAACCAAAAAGACCAGGGAGGTTTTCCAATGCCTCGCAAAGAAGGGTGTCGATTGATAGATGGGTAAATTTTTTTATAAAAAGCAGACATTGAATATCCCTTTGAGCATGGTGAAGTTATTAATTACGCTTTGGATGGTGTATCAATACACCCAGTCACTACAAAGATGTCAGGTGTCCTTCCTAACTCAGTTGGCGGAGAGAAAATAAACCGTGCAGGGAGTTCTCCATGAGGCCAATTGTGACTTTAAATCAGTTACAGAGTTTAATGGCTGTGATAGGAGAAAACTGCAGATGGGTCAACAACGTTGTAGTTTCTCCACAATACTAATATAAATGACAGAGTAAAAAGAAGAAAGCCTGTACAGAATAAAACTATTCCAAAACATGCATCCTGTTTGCAATAAGGCACTAAAGTAAAACTGCAAAAAATGTGGCAAAGAAACTAAATATCCTGAATACAAAGCGTTATGCTTGGGGCAAATCCAACACACCACATCACTGAGTACCAGTCTTCATATTTTCAAGCATGGTGGTGGCTGCATCATGTTATGGGTGTGCTTGTCATTGGCAAGGAGGGAGTTTATTTAGGATAAAAAGAAACGGAATGGCGCTAAGCACAGGAAAAATCCTAGGGGAAAACCTGGTTCAGTCTGCTTTCCAACAGACACTGGGAGACAAATCCACCTTTCAGCAGGACAATAACCTAAATCACAAAGCCAAATATACACTGTAGTTGCTTACCAAGACGACATTGAATGTTCCTGAGTGGCCTAGTTACGGTCTTGATTTAAATCGGCTTGAAAATCTATGGCAAGACTTGAAAATGGCTGTCTAGCAATGATCAACAACCAACTTGACAGAGCTTGAATAATCTTTAAAAAAAAATATGGGCAAATATTGTACAATCCATGTGTGCAAAGCTCTTAGAGACTTACCCAGAAAGACTCACAGCTGTAATCACTGTCAAAGGTGATTCTAACATGTATTGACTCAGTGGTGTGATATTTTTTAAAACATGTTTTCACTTTGTTATTATGGGTTATTGTGTGTAGATGGGTGAGACAATAATCAATTTTGAATTCAGGCTGTAACACAACAAAATAAGTCAACGGGTATGACTACTTAATGAAAGGCAAAGTATGAACCATGATAAAGAAATAAAGATTATTTAAATGTCATGCAATAATTTGTTGATGTATAGCCCTTTCCCTATACCCTTTCCCACCCAAACAAATAAGAATTGAATTCCAGTGGTACAAACCACAACAACCAGATGCTTGGTGGGTTATGGGTTGGCAATCCCCTTCATCAATATATTCACACCCTGTTCTGCTATAAACCTCACTACAGGGCTCCAGATATGCAAAAGCTTGTCAAGTTTCCCCTGTAGGACATAATTCAGTGTTTCCAGAGGAAACAACCACAACAGGTTTCTGAGCCACCAGGAATGTTTTGGTTTCATGTCATCTATCCGTCATCTATCCATCATCTATCCATCATCTATCCGTCATCTATCCATCATCTATCCATCATCTATCCATGTTACTCTAGCAGCATATCCCATTTCAGTGCAGGGATAGCTGAGAGTAGATCCAGAACACAATGTAGAGGCTGGAAACCGACTGGAGAGGCCAACATATTTGAAATGTCCCTTTCCACCTCTTTCCAGAAATCTTTAACAGTTGGACAGTACCAGATGAGATGTGCAGAAGTACCTTTCTGCTGCTTAGATTTCAGGCATGCCCCAGAACACGCAGGGTCAAAATTACTTCCTACAACAGGTGTAGTTTGTAACTTATGTATAATGTTAAAATGTAGCTCGTACTTCAAGGCCTCATTGGACCCTACTAACAGCCGTGTGAATAAAACACCCTGCCATGCGCACACACTTTATTTTAAAATTTTTTTACCCAACTTATTAAATAGCACTTGACCCTCATATTTCTGCTGTTTTCCTCTCCAGGAAGTCTACTCAATCAGACTCCTTATTCTGTCCTTGTTTACTATATATATATATATATATATATATATATATATATATATATATATATATACAGTGGGGAAAATAAGTATTTAGTCAGCCACCAATTGTGCAAGTTCTCCCACTTAAAAAGATGAGAGAGGCCTGTAATTTTCATCATAGGTACACGTCAACTATGACAGACAAAATGAGAAAAAAATATCCAGAAAATCACATTGTAGGATATTTAATGAATTTATTTGCAAATTATGGTGGAAAATAAGTATTTGGTCAATAACAAAAGTTTCTCAATACTTTGTTATATACCCTTTGTTGGCAATGACACAGGTCAAACGTTTTCTGTAAGTCTTCACAAGGTTTTCACATACTGTTGCTGGTATTTTGGCCCATTCCTCCATGCATATCTCCTCTAGAGCAGTGATGTTTTGGGGCTGTCGCTGGGCAACACAGACTTTCAACTCCCTCCAAAGATTTTCTATGGGGTTGAGATCTGGAGACTGGCTAGGCCACTCCAGGACCTTGAAATGCTTCTTACGAAGCCACTCCTTAGTTGCCCGGGCGGTGTGTTTGGGATCATTGTCATGCTGAAAGACCCAGCCACGTTTCATCTTCAATGCCCTTGCTGATGGAAGGAGGTTTTCACTCAAAATCTCACGATACATGGCCCCATTCATTCTTTCCTTTACACGGATCAGTCGTCCTGGTCCCTTTGCAGAAAAACAGCCCCAAAGCATGATGTTTCCACCCCCATGCTTCACAGTAGGTATGGTGTTCTTTGGATGCAACTCAGCATTCTTTGTCCTCCAAACACGACGAGTTGAGTTTTTACCAAAAAGTTATATTTTGGTTTCATCTGACCATATGACATTCTCCCAATCCTCTTCTGGATCATCCAAATGCACTCTAGCAAACTTCAGACGGGCCTGGACATGTACTGGCTTAAGCAGGGGGACACGTCTGGCACTGTAGGATTTGAGTCCCTGGCGGCGTAGTGTGTTACTGATGGTAGGCTTTGTTACTTTGGTCCCAGCTCTCTGCAGGTCATTCACTAGGTCCCCCCGTGTGGTTCTGGGATTTTTGCTCACCATTCTTGTGATCATTTTGACCCCACGGGGTGAGATCTTGCGTGGAGCCCCAGAACGAGGGAGATTATCAGTGGTCTTGTATGTCTTCCATTTCCTAATAATTGCTCCCACAGTTGATTTCTTCAAACCAAGCTGCTTACCTATTGCAGATTCAGTCTTCCCAGCCTGGTGCAGGTCTACAATTTTGTTTCTGGTGTCCTTTGACAGCTCTTTGGTCTTGGCCATAGTGGAGTTTGGAGTGTGACTGTTTGAGGTTGTGGACAGGTGTCTTTTATACTGATAACAAGTTCAAACAGGTGCCATTAATACAGGTAACGAGTGGAGGACAGAGGAGCCTCTTAAAGAAGAATTTACAGGTCTGTGAGAGCCAGAAATCTTGCTTGTTTGTAGGTGACCAAATACTTATTTTCCACCATAATTTGCAAATAAATTCATTAAAATTCCTACAATGTGATTTTCTGGAATTTCTTTTCTCAGTTTGTCTGTCATAGTTGACGTGTACCTATGATGAAAATTACAGGCCTCTCTCATCTTTTTAAGTGGGAGAACTTGCACAATTGGTGGCTGACTAAATACTTTTTTTCCCCACTGTATATATATATATATATACAGTGGGGAGAACAAGTATTTGATACACTGCCGATTTTGCAGGTTTTCCTACTTACAAAGCATGTAGAGGTCTGTAATTTTTATCATAGGTACACTTCAACTGTGAGAGACGGAATCTAAAATACAAATCCAGAAAATCACATTGTATGATTTTTAAGTAATTAATTTGCATTTTATTGCATGACATAAGTATTTGATCACCTACCAACCAGTAAGAATTCCAGCTTTCACAGACATGTTCATTTTTCTTTAAGAAGCCCTCCTGTTCTCCACTCATTACCTGTATTAACTGCACCTGTTTGAACTCGTTACCTGTATAAAAGTCACCTGTCCACACACTCAATCAAACAGACTCCAACCTCTCCACAATGGCCAAGACCAGAGCGCTGCGTAAGGACATCAGGGTTAAAATTGTAGACCTGCACAAGGCTGGGATGGGCTACAGGACAATAGGCAAGCAGCTTGGTGAGAAGTCAACAACTATTGGCGCAATTATTAGAAAATGGAAGAAGTTCAAGATGACGGTCAATCACCCTCGGTCTGGGGCTCCATGCAAGTTCTCACCTCGTGGGGCATCAATGATCATGAGGAAGGTGAGGGATCAGCCCAGAACTACACGGCAGGACCTGGTCAATGACCTGAAGAGAGCTGGGACCACAGTTTCAAAGAAAACAATTAGTAACACACTACGCCGTCATGGATTAAAATCCTGCAGCGCACGCAAGGTCCCCCTGCTCAAGCCAGCGCATGTCCAGGCCCGTCTGAAGTTTGCCAATGATCTGGATGATCCAGAGGAGGAATGGGAGAAGGTCATGTGGTCTGATGAGACAAAAATAGAGCTTTTTGGTCTAAACTCCACTCGCCGTGTTTGGAGGAAGAAGAAGGATGAGTACAACCCCAAGAACACCATCCCAACCGTGAAGCATGGAGGTGGAAAAATCATTCTTTGGGGATGCTTTTCTGCAAAGGGGACAGGACGACTGCACCGTATTGAGGGGAGGATGGAAGGGGCCATGTATCGCGAGATCTTGGCCAACAACCTCCTTCCCTCAGTAAGAGCATTGAAGATGGGTCGTGGCTGGGTCTTCCAGCATGACAACGACCCGAAACACACAGCCAGGGCAACTAAGGAGTGGCTCCGTAAGAAGCATCTCAAGGTCCTGGAGTGGCCTAGCCAGTCTCCAGGCCTGACCCAAATAGAACATCTTTGGAGGGAGCTGAAAGTCCGTATTGCCCAGCGACAGCCCCGAAACCTGAAGGATCTGCAGAAGGTCTGTATGGAGGAGTGGGCCAAAATCCCTGCTGCAGTGTGTGCAAACCTGGTCAAGACCTACAGGAAACATATGATCTCTGTAATTGCAAACAAAGGTTTCTGTACCAAATATTAAGTTCTGCTTTTCTGATGTATCAAATACTTATGTCATGCAATAAAATGCAAATGAATTACTTAAAAATCATACAATGTGATTTTCTGGATTTTTGTTTTAGATTCTGTCTCTCACAGTTGAAGTGTACCTATGATAAACATTACAGACCTCTACATGCTTTGTAAGTAGGAAAACCTGCAAAATCGGCAGTGTATCAAATACTTGTTCTCCCCACTGTATATATATATATATATATATATATATATATATACAGTATCTCACAAAAGTGAGTACACCCCTCACATTTTTGTAAATATTTGAGTATATCTTTTCATGTGACAACACTGAAGAAATTACACTTTGCTACAATGTAAAGTAGTGAGTGTACAGCTTGTATAACAGTGTAAATTTGCTGTCCCCTCAAAATAACTCAACACACAGCCATTAATGTCTAAACCGAGTACACCCCAAATGTCCAAATTGGGCCCAATTAGCCATTTTCCCTCCCCGGTGTCATGTGACTCGTTAGTGTTACAAGGTCTCAGGTGTGAATGGGGAGCAGGTGTGTTAAATTTGGTGTCATCGCTCTCACACTCCCTCATACTGGTCACTGGAAGTTCAACATGGCACCTCATGGCAAAGAACTCTCTGAGGATCTGAAAAAAAGAATTGTTGCTCTATATAAAGATGGCATTGGCTATAAGAAGATTGCCAAGACCCTGAAACTGAGCTGCAGCACGGTGGCCAAGACCATACAGCGGTTTAACAGGACAGGTTCCACTCAGAACAGGCCTCACCATGGTCGACCAACGAAGTTGAGTGCACGTGCTCAGCGTCATATCCAGAGGTTGTCTTTGGGAAATAGACATATGAGTGCTGCCAGCATTGCTGCAGAGGTTGAAGGGGTGGGGGTTCAGCCTGTCAGTGCTCAGACCATACGCCGCACACTGCATCAAATTGGTCTACATGGCTGTCGCCCCAGAAGGAAGCCTCTTCTAAAGATGATGCACAAGAAAGCCTGCAAACAGTTTGCTGAAGACGAGCAGACTAAGGACATGGATTACTGGAACCATGTCCTGTGGTCTGATGAGACCAAGATAAACGTATTTGGTTCAGATGGTGTCAAGCGTGTGTGGCGGCAACCAGGTGAGGAGTACAAAGACAAGTGTGTCTTGCCTACAGTCAAGCATGGTGGTGGGAGTGTCATGGTCTGGGGCTGCATGAGTGCTGCCGGCACTGGGGAGCTACAGTTCATTGAGGGAACCATGAATGCCAACATGTACTGTGACATACTGAAGCAGAGCATGATCCCCTCCCTTCGGAGACTGGGCCGCATGGCAGTATTCCAACATGATAACGACCCCAAAAACACCTCCAAGACGACCACTGCCTTGCTAAAGAAGCTGAGGGTAAAGGTGATGGACTGGCCAAGCATGTCTCTAGACCTAAACCCTATTGAACATCTGTGGGGCATCCTCAAACGGAAGGTGGAGGAGTGCAAGGTCTCTAACATCCACCAGCTCCGTGATGTCGTCATGGAGGAGTGGAAGAGGACTCCAGTGGCAACCTGTGAAGCTCTGGTGAACTCCATGCCCAAGAGGGTTAAGGCAGTGCTGGAAAATGATGTTGGCCACACAAAATATTGACACTTTGGGCCCAATTTGGACATTTTCACTTAGGGGTGTACTCACTTTTGTTGCCAGCGGTTTAGACATGAATGGCTGTGTGTTGTGTTATTTTGAGGGGACAGCAAATTTACACTGTTATGCAAGCTGTACACTCACTACTTTACATTGTAGCAAAGTGTCATTTCTTCAGTGTTGTCACATGAAAAGATATACTCAAATATTTACAAAAATGTGAGGGGTGTACTCACTTTTGTGAGATACTGTGTATGTATATATATATATATATATATATATATATATATAAAACCAGCCTTTTAGCATGTTCTACATTTTCAAGGTAGCCTGTTATATAAGATCTTCATGTTTTTATTCATGTTTTGACACTAAAAATAGGACTCGTAGGAGTCGTAGCTTTGGAGATGAAGAGGGTTGACTATCCTTGTTATAAAGGTGATGTAACCAGACAGAATTGATTATATGTGGCCTATGTGGGTTTTTGGTTGTGTGTGTCTGCTTGTATTTTAATGGTTTATATAAAGTGTAAGTGTAGTGTGTGTGTGTGTTTAGCACACGTTTGTGTGTGTGTGTGTGTGGTGGTGATGACAGTGTGTGGATCTCTGGTATAGGACACCTAGATCCCCCTCTTGGATGAGGAGTTATGTCATCAACACATTTCCATATAGAATACTTTAAGTACTTTAAGTTCCTTCCTTATATTCTTCCCATCTAGTCTGTAATATCCAGAAGATGTTTCCATACAAGCGTTTGAGGCCAAACACCTGGTTAATGTCATGGATTCACTGGGGCCAAACACCTGGTTAATGTCATGGATTCACTGGGGCCAAACACCTGGGTTGCCCTTTCCATTCAGCCCCTGTCTTCCCGTATACGGGTTGAAAATGGCAGATTTTGTCATTGATAAGCGCCTTAATTGGAACGCAGTGGCTTTGCAGTAACATGCTATACAGTACATGACCTCAGAGCTCAGGGCCTCCGCTTCACAGCGCTGTATGGGTTTTGACTGACACTGTGCGCAACAAGACGTTTCCCCTATCCCTCCTGCTAATTGGGCAGTGTTTGATAATTTTTTGTTGTCTGAGTGAGGGAAATGTTGAGGATTATAATAAATACCGCTTTGATGTCATACAAGCAAGCCAAACACCTGTGAGTCCAAATGTGCACTTCACATTTCCATATCATAAAACTCATGTCATATACAGTGTCAACGTTTATGATCACTATGTTTGATGTACAGTTACAAGATGACATGGCGTTATACCCTGGGTTGTCCTGAACAAAATTAGCCTATTTTTGTTGTATTGTGAAGAAGATTTGCAACGGACCACGCATCTGAATGCACTCATGACTATATTCTATGCGCACCAAAATTACGATCTGCTTCTCTCAATTGCTTTGTGAAAGCCTAACACTGTAAGATCATATTTTATAATTTATTGTATGTATTTTTATTTTATTTAATTGCTACCATGGTTATGCATATGCTTTCCATATTTCTTCTGTAAGACACATTTCAATTTAGCCGTATCCATACAGGCCAATTCCCACGAGTGTAAAAGGTTAAATGTATTCAGTTATCTTTTTGAAAATATTTTTTTTTTTACACAATACATCAAGAGAAGAACTGTTCTGTAGCCTTATTAGGTATTTAATTGTTTGTATTATATGTGTTTGCCATGTGTGATGTATTATAAGTGTTTTCTCCTGCTATTTTGTATGCAATGTTTAATTGTGTAAAGTATGCATTTCTTCAGTTTGTGTAAACTGTGAGCAAGAAATAATAAAATCAAAGTCGCTCGTTTCCTCGTTCGCTATTTATAAAATATCAACGTGACCTAAAAATAGAATATGATGATAATGGTTTTTGTAATTGCCTTCCAAAAAAAAAACATTGATTTGTAGCCTAATGGCAGCCATGAATTGAGCTTCAAGTAGGCCTACAGATATTCTAAAATTAAATAATCAAACATGAAGTAGCCTGGTCTAGGCTACAAGTTAATTGACGTTGCCACAGACCTAATGTGTTGACCTTTTGGGTTATTGGCTAAGCTACAGTGAAATGCGTGAGCTTTTAGATAATAGTAGCCTACTAGTCTAATAGATACAGTGGGGAAAAAAAGTATTTAGTCAGCCACCAATTGTGCACGTTCTCCCACTTAAAAAGATGAGAGAGGCCTGTAATTATCATCATAGGTACACGTCAACTATGACAGACAAAATGAGAAAAAAAAATCCAGAAAATCACATTGTAGGATTTTTTATGAATTTATTTGCAAATTATGGTGGAAAATAAGTATTTGGTCAATAACAAAAGTTTCTCAATACTTTGTTATATACCCTTTGTTGGCAATGACACAGGTCAAACGTTTTCTGTAAGTCTTCACAAGGTTTTCACACACTGTTGCTGGTATTTTGGCCCATTCCTCCATGCAGATCTCCTCTAGAGCAGTGATGTTTTGGGGCTGTCGCTGGGCAACACGGACTTTCAACTCCCTCCAAAGATTTTCTATGGGGTTGAGATCTGGAGACTGGCTAGGCCACTCCAGGACCTTGAAATGCTTCTTACGAAGCCACTCCTTCGTTGCCCGGGCGGTGTGTTTGGAATCATTGTCATGCTGAAAGACCCAGCCACGTTTCATCTTCAATGCCCTTGCTGATGGAAGGAGGTTTTCACTCAAAATCTCATGATACATGGCCCCATTCATTCTTTCCTTTACACGGATCAGTCGTCCTGGTCCCTTTGCAGAAAAACAGCCCCAAAGCATGATGTTTCCTCCTCCATGCTTCACAGTAGGTATGGTGTTCTTTGGATGCAACTCAGCATTCTTTGTCCTCCAAACACGACGAGTTGAGTTTTTACCAAAAAGTTATATTTTGGTTTCATCTGACCATATGACATTCTCCCAATCCTCTTCTGGATCATCCAAATGCACTCTAGCAAACTTCAGACGGGCCTGGACATGTACTGGCTTAAGCAGGGGGACACGTCTGGCACTGCAGGATTTGAGTCCCTGGCGGCGTAGTGTGTTACTGATGGTAGGCTTTGTTACTTTGGTCCCAGCTCTCTGCAGGTCATTCACTAGGTCCCCCCGTGTGGTTCTGGGATTTTTGCTCACCGTTCTTGTGATCATTTTGACCCCACGGGATGAGATCTTGCGTGGAGCCCCAGATCGAGGGAGATTATCAGTGGTCTTGTATGTCTTCCTTTTCCTAATAATTGCTCCCACAGTTGATTTCTTCAAACCAAGCTGCTTACCTATTGCAGATTCAGTCTTCCCAGCCTGGTGCAGGTCTACAATTTTGTTTCTGGTGTCCTTTGACAGCTCTTTGGTCTTGGCCATAGTGGAGTTTGGAGTGTGACTGTTTGAGGTTGTGGACAGGTGTCTTTTATACTGATAACAAGTTCAAACAGGTGCCATTAATACAGGTAACGAGTGGAGGACAGAGGAGCCTCTTAAAGAAGAAGTTACAGGTCTGTGAGAGCCAGAACTCTTGCTTGTTTGTAGGTGACCAAATACTTATTTTCCACCATAATTTGCTAATAAATTCATAAAAAATCCTACAATTTGATTTTCTGGATTTTTTTCTTTTCAATTTGTTTGTCATAGTTGACGTGTACCTATGATGAAAATTACAGGCCTCTCTCATCTTTTTAAGTGGGAGAACTTGCACAATTGGTGGCTGACTAAATACTTTTTTCCCCCACTGTATATTGAAGCGGCTCCGGTGTAGCCTAATGGCTTAAAACTAGATAGTTCTATCGATTGCACATACATGAAAGTGATGTCAATATGTAGCCTAATCTAGCTATCATATAATTTGGTTACCTCGGTTTTCTTTTTTTTTCTTTTATTCCTTGCTTCACTTGTTTATAACATTGTAAACTTTTTTGGCAATTTTTATTCAACTATGACTTTTTCGGCGGTCACAGAGCGACAGATAAACATCTTCATTCTATGTTTAGCGATGAATTTAGCCTTAAGATGCTTTTTGGAAACCGGCCCTAGTTAATGTCATGGATTCGCTGGAGGCCAAACACCTGGTTAATGTCATGGATTCGCTGGAGGCCAAACACCTGGTTAATGTTATGGATTCGCTGGATGCCAAACACCTGGTTAATGTCATGGATTTGCTGGAGGCCAAACATCTGGTTAATGTAATTGATTCGCTGGAGGCCAAACACCTGGTTAATGTCATGGATTCGCTGGAGGCCAAACACCTGTTTAATGTCATGGAGGCCAAACACCTGTTTAATGTAATGGATTCGCTGGAGGCCAAACACCTGGTTAATGAGCCGCTGATTAAAAGGAAGACGTGGCCCCAGAGGACCTCAGTTGACATCCCACATAGGGCTCTGGTCAAAAGTAATGTGCTTTATATAGGGAATAGGGTACCATTTCATACACAGTCCTAGTTGGTCCAGACCATGTTTAGGAGGGGTCAAAAGAGTCCAAACAGAGTTTATAGAAGCCTTCGAGTGGATTAGTTAGAGAAACTAACCGATCAATACATACTCACTCTGAGTGTGACCTGGGTTGTGTGATCGATTGGTTATCACTTAGGTGCAACTCAGTCATAAACCATTCGGAGATTGCAGAAGGATCTATCCATCAGTTTAGGTCAGGATTTTACATGCAGGGATAGTATGAGATTGTAGGCCAGGGGGGGTGTCCAATGCCGGTCCTGAAGAGCTACTGAGTTATGTTGCTCCCCAACACTGGTGTGTTGGGCTGGAGCAAAAGCATGCACCTCCACTAGGCCAAACTTTCCAAACCTGTCTGAGAAATCCTCCGGCACACAGAACGGGACTGACTATTCTTGTGTGTGTGTTTTTGTTTGTGTGAGATTTTTGTTGCCGTTTTGTTTGTTTGTCACCTGGTAGACCAAGGAGCTGTGTGTGTGTGTGCCAGAGATAAAGCTTGTCCAATCCCAACAGTCGATGGGGCTTTGTGTGTAAATGTTGCTAATCCCTCCACACAGAGCGCCTCCCCAGAATATGATGTTCTCTGCTTCTGCTTACATATATTACTCTGGCGTACAGATTACAACAAACACTTTGCGTTAGATGGTGAAACAGACAGATCCTGGAGGAGAAGAGATCCTGAGAAGACAATTTTTTCTATTGACTTTAAAAGCTATGCCAAATGACGCAAGCGTGTTAGGATCAGCTGTTCGAGTAGAATTTAGCAAAACTAGCGCAACGCATGGCTTGTTATTTTCTTAATGTAATGATCTGATTGTGTTTATCCGTCTTTGATGTTCTGCATACAGGTTCAGAAAGGGTACCAATGTTGTGCCTGGTGATTTTAATCCTCCAAAGATATGGATTTGCCCGTGAAACATTTTACTAATCTGAAGCCTGTGTATCATAGAGCCAGGAGATAGTTTTGTACTCAATTCTGACTTTTACCGGAGTTGGCTACGTTGGTTTACTTTATGGTCCACTCTTCACCTTGTATTAGAAATAACACTGTAAATGGTAATTACATGCTAATAACTAGTGAATTACGTAATGTCCTCGACCTATCCAGTTGTTTCATCATTGCATTAGGGTAGCTCTTTGACACTAACCATAACCCCCTTCTTTTGTGCTGTGCCACGGTAGGATTTGCGTACTTCTCTACTCACCCCTCTATTTCCTCTTCCTCTGCCCACAGGAAGGAGTGGAGGTGAGGGTGGCACGCATCTTTAACACCTTTGGGTCCCGGATGCACATGAACGACGGTCGCGTGGTCAGCAACTTCATACTGCAGGCTCTACAGGGAGAGCCCCTCACCGTATGTCCACTATAACTACCACTGTTACTACTGTTACTACGGCTACCACTGTTACTACGATTACCACTGTTACTACGGCCACTGTTACTACTACCACTGTTACTACTGTTACTGCTACTACTGTTACTGTTAGCACTATTACTACTATTACTACTACTGTTAATATTGTTACTACTACCACTGTTACTACTGTTACTACTACTACTACTACTACTACTACTACTACTACTACTACTGTTACTACTATTAATAATGTTACCACTGTTACTACTGATACTACTACCACTGTTACTACTACCACTGTTACTACTGTTACTACGTGGTCTCCCGAGTGGCGCAGTGGTCTAAGGCACTGCATCGCAGTGCTAGCTGTGCCACTAGAGATCCTGGTTCGAATCCAGGCTCTGTCGTAGCCGGCCGTGACCGGGAGACCCATGGGGCGGCGCACAATTGGCCCAGCGTCGTCCAGGGTAGGGGAGGGAATGGCCGGCAGGGGATGTAGCTCAGTTGGTAGAGCATGGCGTTTGCAACGCCAGGGTTGTGGGTTCGATAAAATAATGTATGCGCTAACTGTAAGTCGCTCTGGATAAGAGCGTCTGCTAAATGACAAAAATGTAAATGTAAATGTACTACTGTTACTATTGGTACTACTACTACTACTACTACTACTGTTACTACTATTAATAATGTTACCACTGTTACTACTACCACTGTTACTACTGTTACTACTACTACTACTACTACTACTACTACTGTTACCAATATTACTACTGTTACTACTACTGTTACTATTGTTACTACTACTACCACTGTTACTACTGTTACTACTGTTACTAATACTCTATCACTCATTCTCTGGGCAGTCAGACAGATGGACAGACAGGCTTGTCTCTCGCCCTCTGATCCATCCTGTAGCACCTACCTGTCTTTCTCTGAACATGGTGTACATGACAAGAATATGATTCTGAATAAGATTGTTTCATGTCACCTTGTTTATATAGGTGTATGGTAGCGGATCCCAGACGAGGGCCTTCCAGTATGTGAGGTAAGCCTGCCTGAAAACATTTAACACACACACACTGTTCACAGGAGCTTCAATTTTAACTTGCTCTCCATTTGTTGGCGTCTGTGGATCTCTGCATGCTGTTTCTGTGAATGTTTCTGACAGATTGGATTAGAATTGTGTATTCAGGTTCTGTATTCAGTGGATACGGGCAAAAGACAGACAGCCCACTGGGTCTCTCTCTCTTGAAGACACAATGTCGCTCAGTGGAAAGGGAAAAAAAATAATGTCTGAGCAATATGGTTATCATCACTTTGTGTGTCTATGAGTGTGTGCGCACATATGGGTGTATGTGCATGCAGGTGTCTGTCTCTAAGCAGATAATTGTGGTTGTATGTGGTAGTGTTATTATTAGTGCTCTATAGTCCCAGACCTTTAAGCATGCATACTCTCTCTAAGGGAGGGTTGGAGAACCAAGGAGGGAATATTCCCCAGGATCACTCATTATTTCTAGTAAATGAATTCAAGGTACAGTATTTCAAAGGCAGAAATGGTTGTGTTAATTTGAAAAGTGGCAGTGTTTGCTTTTCACACAGGCTGATAGTTGGGCTCGGTTGGAGGGGCGTAGGGGTCTGGATATATTGACTTAGTAACACTCGCAGGAATCTCGAGGCAATGGACAGGCGGCTGGCCACTAGTTTTTGGTGGGAGAGAAAAGTAATATTTGCCTTACATACAAATGTGATGGGATAAAATACAAACACACCTCTCTCTCTCTTCATCACATGTGCACACATTATTACATCCTCATCCTCAGTCTTCAAAGAGGTTTTGGCGATTGCTGTGTGTGTGTGTGTGTGTGTGTGTGTGTGTGTGTGTGTGTGTGTGTGTTTGAACGATCTTTGGAGAATAATTTAATCAGGCCTGCTTTCATCAGCGGTACAGTCTGATGATCTCGCAACACAACACACACACACACACACACACACTGCACTTTAGAAGGAGAGAGATCAGAGGCGGATGGGTATTTGAAGCTCTCCTATCTCCTCCGAGCAAACATTTACCTGTAACCTGAATGTCTTTTAATTAGGCTTGTATAAACAGTGAGAGAGCCAGGACCTTGATGCAACCTCTCCTCTAAGTTTGCTCCTCTCTCACCCACTTCCTATGACAGCCAGACTTTGCTTAATGACTTCCATAGTCTGTGAATCAGCGGATTTGGTGGATTTGGTTGAAACCAAGTAAGACTAAAGAGTCTAATTTCCCTACCCACTTCGTTACATTGCGAAGCCAAGACTCTGGGCAACATTTTATTATTCTGAAAGAACACGGCAGTGCACTAAGTAGCCGTAACATGTTAAAAAGAGCCACTCTGCAATTATTAAAAAATAGTTATTCAGTGAAATGTCACCCTCAAAGTAAAAGTAATGTTTAAGACCAGCAAAGCATGCTATTGTAATCCACCATTATTACATTTACATTTTACATTTACATCATTTAGCAGACGCTCTTATCCAGAGCGACTTACAAATATGACTGTCTGCCCTTACAGACTTACCTCACAGACCTACAGTTGAAGTCAGAAGTTTACATACACCTTAGCCAAATACATTTAACTCAGTTTGTCACAATTCCTGATATTTAATCCTTAGTCTTAGGTCAGTTAGGATCACCACTTTATTTTAAGAATGTGAAATGTCAGAATAATAGTAGAGAGAATTATTTCAGCTTTCATTTCTTTCATCACATTCCCAGTGTGTCAGAAGTTTACATACACTCAATTAGTATTTGGTAGCATTGCCTTTCAATTGTTTAACTTGGGTCAAACGTTTCGGGTAGCCTTCCACAAGCTTCCCACAATAAGTTGGGTGAATTTTGGCCCATTCCTCCTGACAGAGCTGGTGTAACTGAATCAGGTTTGTAGGCCTCCTTGCTCGCACACGCTTTTTCAGTCATGCCCACAAATGTTCTATAGGATTGAGGTCTGGGCTTTGTGATGGCCACTCCAATACCTTGAGTTTGTTGTCCTTAAGCCATTTTGCCACAACTTTGGAAGTATGCTTGGGGTCATTGTCCATTTGGAAGACCCATGGTCTAAGACACTGCATCTCAGTGCTTGAGGCGTCACTACAGACCCCCTGGTTCGATTCCAGGCTGTATTACAACCGGCCGTGATTGGGAGTCCCATAGGGCGGCGCACAATTGGCCCAGCGTTGTCCGGGTTTGGCCGTTGTAGGCCGTCATTGTAAATAAGAATTTGTTCTTAACTGACTTGCCTAGTTAAATAAAGGTAAAATAAAATAAATAAAAATTTGCGACCAAGCTTTAACTTACTGACTGATGTCTTGATGTTGCTTCAATATATCCACATCATTTTTCATCCTCATGATGCCATCTATTTTGTGAAGTGCACCAGTCCCTCCTGCAGCAAAGCACCCCCACAGCATGATGCTGCCACCCCCGTGCTTCACGGTTGGGATGGTGTTCTTCGGCTTGCAAGCACCCCCTTTTTCCTCCAAACATAACAATGGTCATTATGGCCAAACAGTTCTATTTTTGTTTCATCAGACCAGAGGACATTTCTCCAAAAAGTACGATCTTTGTCCCCATGTGCAGTTGCAAACCGTAGTCTGGCTTTTTTATGGCGGTTTTGGAGCAGTGGCTTCTTCCTTGCTGAGCGGCCTTTCAGGTTATGTCGATATAGATATATTGTTTTACTGTGGATATAGATACTTTTGTACCTGTTTCCTCCAGCATCTTCACAAGGTTCTTTGCTGTTGTTCTGGGATTGATTTGCAAATACGTTCATCTCTAGGAGACAGAACGCGTCTCCTTCCTGAGCGGTATGACGGCTGCATGGTCCCATGGTGTTTATACTTGCGTACTATTGTTTGTACAGATGAACTTGGTACCTTCAGTCGTTTGGAAATTGCTCCCAATGATGAACCAGACTTGTGGAGGTCTACAATTTTCTTTCTGAGGTCTTGTCTGATTTCTTTTGATTTTCCCATGATGTCAAGCAAAGAGGCACTGGGTTTGAAGGTAGGCCTTGAAATACATCCACAGGTACACCTCCAATTGACTCAAATGATGTCAATTAGCCTATCAGAAGTGCATGATGTCATAGTATTTTACTGTCAGCCATTGTTGCCATTAATGCTAGTTTGACCACCAGAGGGCATCTCTGAGAAGCTAAGTTATTGAAATGACATGGAGCTGTGGGCCTAAAAGTCCCGTTTACTGTAGCTGTTTTAGTGTAACTTACTTATTGGCATGAAGGCCTACTTCAATATACAGTTTATCAATAAATTATTTATTCATTTGTGCATGTCATCACACAGCATACAAGTCATCCATGTCTTTAAATACAGTCAAGCATTTTAGTTATAAAATGAAATAACAAAGGGAGCCTTAAATAATTAAACAATTAATAAACCGCAACATGTCGGCTAAAGCGATTGAATTCACGAATGCATTTGACTGTTTTTCATATTGGCTGTACCAGAGACTTTAAAACCTTTTTTTTTGTTAGAACAGACTATATGGGATTGATTATCATTTGTTTGTAAATGATTATTGTATTTGTTGTGCTGTTTATACTGTTAGAAATGTAGCTTAGTTAAGTTGATTAATATTATGGTGTTTCTATTCCAAGAAAAACTAAAATGCAATTTATATTAGCCTCTGTAGGCCTCAGGGTTTCTGTTAGGAAAATATGGCGTTGTACAACATGAGTAGGCCTACTGTAGGCTACTAAGCGACTGCGAGTGAAGAGCAAAATAATCCTAACATTTCCACACCCTAATTGTAGGCTAACCAATACCCAAACTGAGATTCAGTGAAAATATAAATCTGATTTGTTTATCAAGACCAGTCCCCATGCTTGTCTCAAAGCAGCATGAAACGGTGCTGAAATAGTTGACCACACGCGGGTAGGCTATTGCTTCAAATCCTATTATAACAATTGGATGACTTTGGGTGTTTCAGTAAGCAGCAATTTGTTGGCTTCAATTGCATTAGCCTACTTTATTCCTATATTACTATCATTCAGTGATATTTATTCCCACAGTAAATAAATAGTAAACAGTGCATGTGGTGGGCTATGCAAAGAGATGGGTGAAGTGACATGCCTCGCAAACATCCATTAATACATTTAAAGTCTCTAAACTCGGCAAGAGTCTATTATCCTGCTGATAGCCCATCAAGGGTGGATGGCTTCTTTTGTATTCCAATTTATTGGAAAGGCTGCTAAACCATTCCCACCTGGCCACAGCGTTGTTGCGTACTTACAGTACAGTGCACTTTCACTTCATTCTCCGCCAGACTCTCTACCAAGGCCACCAGATTATTATTTATATTGTAGTTATCTATTCGGTAACATTCCACAAGTAAATGTAATAAATAAAACACCTACATTAAATAGCTCATGTCTTGAAAATATGTGAAACCTTTTTTAATATTTTTTTTATCTGTGCTTAGTAGCTGAGGCTAAATGGCTTCGACATCAACTTGTTCATTTAGCAGACACACTTGCGTATATATTCAGTCAACACATATATTTTAATAATATAATGGAATATTACAGACCATTTTTCGTTTGTCTTAGAATAAAACCTTAGTGTAGCAACAGTTTTATTAAGTAATAAGCTACGGTCCAGTTACAGCTTCTAATGACAAAGTAGAAACAAAAAAAAGTGTATCTTTTGAGTGTGCGCGGGGTACAGAGGAAGAGCAATTCTTACACTATTGATCTAAATTCAATCACTCTCTTCTTCATCCTCATCATTCAGTTCATTCAAATTCAATTGTAATACATTTTGTCACTCCTGTTCAACAACTCCAAATCACTTTTGCATGTGCTCCAAAGGGATAACTTGAAATAACATGATATAGGTTAATAAAATATTCGAAAGGAAAAAGTGATAATTTATTAGCGTAGTGGATATAAGTATTTTAGGCATATATAATGTGAATTAGGCCTCATGTAAAATCATTGTCAAAAGCGGAAGAGATACTGTTGCATGACAAACAGGTGCTGTTAGATTACAATATAATGTATCTGCCAGTTTGGAACAGTGTAAACAATACTAAATAAAGTATAAGTAATACCAGAGAGTCTGTTCTAATGAAAAAAAAGTGTAAAGCCTTTAATACAGCATAACAAAGTTTAAAAACAGACGGATTTGTGAAATTGCTTCATCCGACATTTTGCGGTTGCATGAGGCTTGGTGATCACAGAATCAGTAGGATATTAAACAAACACTCAACTAGGCAACAGAAGCAGGAACAGCATAGGGCTGAGTGACTCACTCATTCCTGACTTTGATTCAAAATAACTTATATTATAATGCAGGGTTAAAGACACATTCTTTCTGATTGTCTTTAGCATGCAGTCTCTTCTCTCGCTACAGCTAATTTCGTTAGAATTATTATGTGGATTATAATAAATTAATATATTTGTAGAGGTTGATGCATTTTTCGTTAGGGGTAAATCTGGTCTGTGATATTGGGTTAGAAATGTAAAACTTTAGAGTACTTAAGCATTGAATACATTGCAAGTTTGCCCTTTTTTGGCCATTAGGCTACACTTTACAATAGGACTCAACTCTGACTGACCGCAGCATCTATCAGTAGTCTAAACTGTGGCACAAATTGGGGGATTTTTCACACCTAGCCGAGCTATTAGACTATCCCTTTGTAAATTAATGGAGGTGTGAATGTTTGAGTCAGTCTCTCTCCTATCGCACTAGAGTACTGCATCAGGCAAAGAAAATCAGCTGGTGGGTGGTCCCGGAGTTGAGAGAGAACATTACATAAACGAAGAGTGGATGTTATCCACCACGGAGTGGGACAGTGCAGCTCAACACTGCAGATAACATAAGGCCAGCTATTGTGAAAGAATACTTGTGGATCTTGTTGATTTCCGCTATCGCTTCAAGAGGCCTACTGTCCACCTGGTAATTGCGTGGTTCCAAAGGATAAAGCGTCACCTTCAGATGGATGTGTGGTTTCAGAGAGAAGCCAGCTGCCAGCCTGCGACCAGGCACGGTGGAGGACATCCTTTTCCTGCGCAGCAATTAGAAGAAATCCAGTGATGAATGGACTGTTTTTGAAGTTATTGTTTTAGTATATTTATTTGTTGTCTAATATTAGAAGGCTCTTTAAAGCGATTTGAGTTGTCAGTATGCCGCATTGCAGTGTGAAAAAATTATAATATCTGTTCTTAATTAATGGAATAGTATTATTTTTAGCCAAATGTTGAACTCATTTAGAGGCGGCTTCTGTCTTCAATATAATCATTCATTCAGAAGGTTAAACCCATAGGTCTTAGGCCTGCAGTAAATTACATTATATTACCAGGTTCATTTTTCATTAGGTTATACAAATCCATGCCTTCTGGGAATGTTATAGAGTCCAAAGGTTATGGGTGGAGTTAGAATTTGGCTGTCAGAAGTATTACAATGGAAATTAACTTTAAATCCGTCTGTCTGCATATTTCAAGACATGGCATATAAAGGTGCAGTGAGATACCCGATGGGTTGGACGATACTTTTCTCCTCAATCATCTTGAAAAAACGCATACTTAAAAACTGAACATCAACCAATGTCAGCCTTTAAATGCTTTATTATACAAATGTTGAAAGTGCGTGTGGGTGACGAGAAACTAAATGGTGCAGTTTGAGGCCATGTGACGGAGAGTGATGCAGGCGCTGGAGATGGGGGTGTGAGCAGGTGGCTCTGGGCAGGTGTGATGTAGTTGTCGTTTGTATGTTTTGTATTGTCTAAAAATATAAAATAAAATCTTACAAAAAAATGTAATAAGGAAAACTGACAAGCTTGCAACACGCATCTGAATATTCATTATGAATAGGATTTATTTTATTTATTTCATTAACGTTCTTCATTGTAACCACAATGTCACAAATAATTGAACACACACAACATGAGCAGATTAACTTGGTCAAAACATTTCTTTATTAAAGACTTTCAGAAAGAATGTTGGTACTTATTTATTTTAATCCAAAGCCACGAATGAGTGAGTCACTCAGCTTTATGCTGACAAATATAGCTTAATGTGCCGAAATAGCCTACTAAATAGGCCAAGCCTAAACAAATATATTAAATTGCCAAAATAAACTAATACATTTCATAAATAAATGAAGTAGCTCAGGTCTGGAAGATATGGACAACCTTTTCCCCTCGCTGTCCTCCCTGTCCTCCCTGTCCTCCCTGTCCTCCCTGTCCTCCCTGTCCTCCCTGTCCTCCCTGTCCTCCCTATCCTCCTTGTCCTCCCTGTCCTCCCTGTCCTCCCTGTCCTCCCTGTCCTCCCTGTCCTCCCTGTCCTCCCTGTCCTCGCTGTCCTCCCTGTCCTCCCTGTCCTCCCTGTCCTCCCTGTCCTCCCTGTCCTCCCTGTCCTCGCTGTCCTCCCTGTCCTCCCTGTCCTCGCTGTCCTCCCTGTCCTCCCTGTCCTCGCTGTCCTCCCTGTCCTCGCTGTCCTCCCTGTCCTCCCTGTCCTCCCTGTCCTCCCTGTCCTCCCTGTCCTCGCTGTCCTCCCTGTCCTCGCTGTCCTCCCTGTCCTCCCTGTCCTCCCTGTCCTCGCTGTCCTCCCTGTCCTCCCTGTCCTCCCTGTCCTCGCTGTCCTCCCTGTCCTCGCTGGACTCTCTTTCATTCCGTTTCTTCTTCACATCAGCAAAGGACTCTGTTTCAGAAACCCACTTTATATAGAGGGGTTATCACTCTTTCACACTGTGGTAAATGAAGCCAGTTTGCTATTTAGATTTGTTTATTTCTGTTTTTAGAGGGAGAGAAACCAAAAGCCCACCGTGCCTATTTTTCAAAAATTGTCAGTCCACATGTCAAGTGTAATTGCGTAATTGTATTTACCCAAGTTCTCTCTCAACTCCGGGACAACCCGCCAGTTATTTATTTTTTGGCCTGATGCAGGACTCTAGTGCCAGAGAAGAGAGACTCTCGGGCTGAAACATTCAAACCTCCATTAATTTATGAAAAGGTAGTCAATTTGTGCCACAGTTTAGACTACCGATAGATCAGCGTTCTAACTCCCCCTTGTGATAGTATGGTGCAATGACAGAATGACGCAATTTACCACAATCTGCCACAATCTACCACAAACGGTCGCGGCATAAGCTCAAAACTTTTAATTGAGGAACCACTGTACACACACACACACACACACACACACACACACACACACACACACACACACACACACACACACACACACACACACACACACACACACACACACACAACCCCAGTCTCTGCAGCTAGCCACGCCTTGTCTTCTAAGTCATTTACAAATTGACTGCAGGTCAGTGTGCGCTAGCAGACAGTAACATGTTGTAATGTAGATGATTATAGATTCAATTAGATTTTTAATCATGTTACATGCTTCTTTGAATCCTTTTTGTGAGAACAACATTGGAGGCACTCGGAGCATCCCCAATATCACTTGTAGACTAGGAGGTAAAAGTAGAGAAGGAAACAACAGTTGATTCTGCAGTGGCAGTTTGGTCCAGTTTAGTATACCTGGAAAGGTTGCATGGTTTTAGACTGCTTCAAATTCATTAAAGGGGAGTGTTTAAAATATCCACTGCAGTAGCCCTGGTTTTGGTTCTCCCTCCAGCTCCATGGTGTTATAGCATATTGTCTGGTGTTGGTTCTCCCTCCAGCTCCAAGGTGTTATAGCATATTGTCTGGTGTTGGTTCTCCCTCCAGCTCCATGGTGTTATAGCATATTGTCTGGTGTTGGTTCTCCCTCCAGCTCCATGGTGTTATAGCATATTGTCTGGTGTTGGTTCTCCCTCCGGCTCCATGGTGTTATAGCATATTGTCTGGTGTTGGTTCTCCCTCCAGCTCCAAGGTGTTATAGCATATTGTCTGGTGTTGGTTCTCCCTCCAGCTCCATGGTGTTATAGCATATTGTCTGGTGTTGGTTCTCCCTCCGGCTCCATGGTGTTATAGCATATTGTCTGGTGTTGGTTCTCCCTCCGGCTCCATGGTGTTATAGCATATTGTCTGGTGTTGGTTCTCCCTCCGGCTCCATGGTGTTATAGCATATTGTCTGGTGTTGGTTCTCCCTCCAGCTCCATGGTGTTATAGCATATTGTCTGGTGTTGGTTCTCCCTCCGGCTCCATGGTGTTATAGCATATTGTCTGGTGTTGGTTCTCCCTCCGGCTCCATGGTGTTATAGCATATTGTGAGCTTTGTCTCTTGCCCTGGGATCAAGAAACAGACAAAAGGTAAATGTTGTCTAGCTTGCGTGTTGCTGGATGTGTTTTTTTTTTCTCACGTCGACAGAGAGTGTGTTCTCTGAGTTCTAATTCCACCCAAAGCCTCTTTGGTGCTGTAGGGCCTGCCTGCCTTCTGGGTGTTCTAACACACAAACACAACACGATGGGTTTGGCCACGTGTGATATCTAAACTGGGCCTTGGGCGCTTATACACACACACACAATCACACACACCAAACAGTCACATCACACTGAATCACATCACACATAAACACAACCACACACACACACACACAAACATTTATAGATCTGCATATGCGAGCACACACACACTTCTCATCCACATTACATTTACATTTACATTTTAATCGTTTAGCAGACGCTCTTATCCAGAGCGACTTACATGAGCAATTAGGGTTAAGTGCCTTGCTCAAGTGGTCCTTTGGTACTTCCGTCTGTGTGTGTTTTGTGTTGTGTTGGATCTCTCTGATGGACGTGTCTGTCTGTTTATTATCTCTGTATTATATTAGCTTCTCTGTTCCATCCTGTTTTATATCACTCAGTAGAACTTCACAAAGCAGATTAATAACTCTGGCTTTAATGGTAGACATTTGTATTCAAAACTGTCCCCTCAGAGTTTAGCAAAGATGTCCACATTTTTCCCCGTGTGTTGGAAGCGAGGGTAACTGTTTGATGGAGTGTAGTGTGTGTGTTCAAGTTTTATTTATTTGTCACATGCACAAGTACAGTGAAATGCTTAACTTGCAAGCCCTCTGACTGTGATATGTGGTTGTCCCACCTAGCTATCTGAAGATGAATACACTACAGTGAGGGGAAAAAAGTATTTGATCCCCTGCTGATTTTGTACGTTTGCCCACTGACAAAGAAATTATCAGTCTATAATTTTAATGGTAGGTTTATTTGAACAGTGAGAGACAGAATAACAACAACAAAATCCAGAAAAACGCATGTCAAAAATGCTATAAATTGATTTGCATTTAATGAGGGAAATAAGTATTTGACCCCTCTGCAAAACATGACTTAGTACTTGGTGGCAAAACCCTTGTTGGCAATCACAGAGGTCAGACGTTTCTTGTAGTTGGCCACCAGGTTTGCACACATCTCAGGAGGGATTTTGTCCCACTCCTCTTTGCAGATCTTCTCCAAGTCATTAAGGTTTCGAGGCTGACGTTTGGCAACTCGAACCTTCAGCTCCCTCCACAGATTTTCTATGGGATTAAGGTCTGGAGACTGGCTAGGCCACTCCAGGACCTTAATGTGCTTCTTCTTGAGCCACTCCTTTGTTGCCTTGGCCGTGTGTTTTGGGTCATTGTCATGCTGGAATACCCATCCACGACCCATTTTCAATGCCCTGGCTGAGGGAAGGAGGTTCTCACCCAAGATTTGACGGTACATGGCCCCGTCCATCATCCCTTTGATGCAGTGAGGTTGTCCTGTCCCCTTAGCAGAAAAACACCCCCAAAGCATAATGTTTCCACCTCCATGTTTGACGGTGGGGATGGTGTTCTTGGGGTCATAGGCAGCATTCCTCCTCCTCCAAACACGGCGAGTTGAGTTGATGCCAAAGAGCTCCATTTTGGTCTCATCTGACCACAACACTTTCACCCAGTTCTCCTCTGAATCATTCAGATGTTCATTGGCAATCTTCAGACGGGCATGTATATGGGCTTTCTTGAGCAGGGGGACCATGCGGGCGCTGCAGGATTTCAGTCCTTCACGGCGTAGTGTGTTACCAATTGTTTTCTTGGTGACTATGGTCCCAGCTGCCTTGAGATCATTGACAAGATCCTCCCGTGTAGTTCTGGGCTGATTCCTCACCGTTCTCATGATCATTGCAACTCCATGAGGTGAGATTTAGCATGGAGCCCCAGGCCGAGGGAGATTGACAGTTATTTTGTGTTTCTTCCATTTGCGAATAATCGCACCAACTGTTGTCACCTTCTCACCAAGCTGCTTGGCAATGGTCTTGTAGCCCATTCCAGCCTTGTGTAAGTCTACAATCTTGTCCCTGACATCCTTGGAGAGCTCTTTGGTCTTGGCCATGGTGGAGAGTTTGGAATCTGATTGATTGATTGCTTCTGTGGACAGGTGTCTTTTATACAGGTAACAAGCTGAGATTAGGAGCACTCCCTTTAAGAGTGTGCTCCTAATCTCAGCTCGTTACCTGTATAGAAGACACCTGGGAGCCAGAAATCTTTCTGATTGAGAGGGGGTCAAATACTTATTTCCCTCATTAAAATGCTAATCAATTTATAACATTTTTGACATGCGTTTTTCTGGATTTTGTTGTTGTTATTCTGTCTCTCACTGTTCAAATAAACCTACCATTAAAATTATAGACGGATCATTTCTTTGTCAGTGAGCAAACGTACAAAATCAGCATGGGATCAAATACCTTTCTCCCTCACTGTATAAGTGGCTCTGCAAAAGAGCGTCTGCTAAATGACAAACGTGTGTGTGTGTGTGTGTGCGTTGTGAACTTGTGTGTTAACACATGCTTGCACTTGTGTGGGTCAGTGTGTGTATGAGAATGGCGTGAGTGTGTGTAATAGCGAGAGTGTCTACTAGATTAAGAGAGTGTGTTATAGAGTGCAGTAATAAGCCTGAGTTACTTCCCCCTGATGCACTCAGCTCATCTCGTGACTCTTCTGGCATAACAGCCAATGGACTGCTGTGTTGTTGGACCACTGAAGCCCCAGATACCTGAGCCAGACCTAGACAGACTCTCTGACCCTTGAGAGCTGAGGGGAGGAGAAGAGGGAAGCAGCTTAGTTTAAAGAGAATCACATGACTCCTGTGGACACACATACACAAACACACACTAAAGAACACACACACACACATACTATCATCAGAGATTAGCTGTCTGGGTCTGGAGAGACAGAGAGATGGAGACAGAGAGACACAATTCATCAATATGCTGAAACAGCATCACAGCTCCACTAGGCCTCCTCTGTCACAGCTGTCAACGATGTCACGCTATGACAAACTGCACCTGGAGCAGGGAAGGAAGTAACCTAATGAATAAAGAAAATGAGTGATGGAGGGGAAATGAGGGGCCATCATCATCTGCTCTATCCATATGCAAACCAGTGTCCTTAACGAGCCGTGCCTAATGCGTTCAAGAGTCTTAATTACTCTGAGACGTGTGTTAACCCCGCGTTGGTTTCCACTTCCATCTCCCCGACATATGTGTCAGTTACCTCGTCATCACCAGTCTGTTCAGGGTAATCGGCGCACACACACACAACGTGACGGAATGGAAAGCAGTTATTCTGAGTCACCATGGTTGTAGTAATCAATATGTGTGATCCACGCAAAGAGACAGGGCTATCCAGGCCCCAGGGAAAGAGACAGGGCTATCCAGGCCCCAGGGAAAGAGACAGGGCTATCCAGGCCGAAGGGAAAGAGACAGGGCTATCCTGGCCGAAGGGAAAGAGACAGGGCTATCCTGGCCGAAGGGAAAGAGACAGGGCTATCCAGGCCCCAGGGAAAGAGACAGGGCTATCCAGGCCCCAGGGAAAGAGGCAGGGCTATCCAGGCCCCAGGGAAAGAGGCAGGGCTATCCAGGCCCCAGGGAAAGAGACAGGACTACCCAGGCCCCAGGGAAAGAGACAGGGCTATCCAGGCCGAAGGGAAAGAGACAGGGCTATCCAGGCCGAAGGGAAAGAGACAGGGCTATCCTGGCCGAAGGGAAAGAGACAGGGCTATCCAGGCCCCAGGGAAAGAGACAGGGCTATCCAGGCCCCAGGGAAAGAGGCAGGGCTATCCAGGCCCCAGGGAAAGAGGCAGGGCTATCCAGGCCCCAGGGAAAGAGACAGGACTACCCAGGCCCCAGGGAAAGAGACAGGGCTATCCAGGCCGAAGGGAAAGAGACAGGGCTATCCAGGCCGAAGGGAAAGAGACAGGGCTATCCTGGCCGAAGGGAAAGAGACAGGGCTATCCAGGCCCCAGGGAAAGAGACAGGGCTATCCAGGCCCCAGGGAAAGAGACAGGGCTATCCAGGCCCCAGGGAAAGAGGCAGGGCTATCCAGGCCCCAGGGAAAGAGACAGGACTACCCAGGCCCCAGGGAAAGAGACAGGGCTATCCAGGCCGAAGGGAAAGAGACAGGGCTATCCAGGCCGAAGGGAAAGAGACAGGGCTATCCAGGCCGAAGGGAAAGAGACAGGGCTATCCTGGCCGAAGGGAAAGAGACAGGGCTACCCAGGCCCCAGGGAAAGAGACAGGGCTATCCAGGCCGAAGGGAAAGAGACAGGGCTATCCAGGCCCCAGGGAAAGAGACAGGGCTATCCAGGCCCCAGGGAAAGAGACAGGGCTACCCAGGCCCCAGGGAAAGAGACAGGGCTACCCAGGCCCCAGGGAAAGAGACAGGGCTACCCAGGCCCCAGGGAAAGAGACCGGGCTATCCAGGCCGAAGGGAAAGAGACAGGGCTATCCAGGCCGAAGGGAAAGAGACAGGGCTACCCTGGCCGAAGGGAAAGAGACAGGGCTACCCAGGCCCCAGGGAAAGAGACAGGACTACCCAGGCCCCAGGGAAAGAGACAGGGCTATCCAGGCCGCAGGGAAAGAGACAGGGCTATCCAGGCCCCAGGGAAAGAGGCAGGGCTATCCAGGCCCCAGGGAAAGAGACAGGGCTACCCAGGCCCTAGGGAAAGAGACAGGGCTACCCAGGCCGAAGGGAAAGAGACAGGGCTATCCTGGACGAAGGGAAAGAGACGGGGCTATCCAGGCCCCAGGGAAAGAGACAGGGCTATCCAGGCCCCAGGGAAAGAGGTAGGGCTATCCAGGCCCCAGGGAAAGACACATGGCTATCCAGGCCACAGGGAAAGAGACAGGGCTATCCAGGCCAAAGGGAAAGAGACAGGGCTATCCAGGCCCAAGGGAAAGAGACAGGGCTATCCTGGCCAAAGGGAAAGAGTTAAAGGGCTGGCTGGCTGGCTAGGTAGCTAGCAAATGTAGTTACACACAATAATACCAAAGTCGAAATCAGCATCTGAAGTAGCTAGCTAGCTGTAAAACCAAGTTCAGCTTGCAGTTCCTCTCTGCCCAGAGCCAGTGCAGAGTACGTTGCTATGGCAACAACAACCCTTTCCCACAGACACACTTGGCGCATTGCAAAATGGTACTTAAAGAAAAAACTGATTTGAATAATTTGGTACACTGTTTAGATTGAACACATCAAAGCTAACTATATACTTTGTCACGATAATATAAACAGATTGGATGTGTTCTAGACTAGTATGCCCATAGTCTATTGGATGATTTGGCGATCTGGAGTGCAGGTAATTGTTTTAAAAGCGTTATGAAATGTGATAACCATTTAACTATGACGCGTTCCTACACGATTTTTTGATTTCACAGACGGACCACTTAGAAGTTAAATCATGGGGAAACATTTTATTTTACCCACTGATAGAACATGGGCTTTCAAAAAATTTACAGAAGTTTCAATTATTTTTATATCTGGGGGTGGATTATCCCTTTAAGGGTAATGAGCTCAGGATCAAAATGGAACCAGACCGATGACTCATGAATCAATAGAGTGTGTATGTGTCTTTACTCCTCCTGACATACTGTACCACTGCACTGTCCTGGACAACACACAAACACACACACACACACACACACACACTCTCTTTCTCAGTGTATTTCCTGTATTTGTGCCTTTCTGCTATTCTCTCATCTCTACTGTGGACAAAGCACAGAGATGGAGTGTGAGAGTTTTCTATAGCATCTTCCTTTCTCCTTCACCAGTACAGAAAGAGGGAGGTGAGAGGGGTGAGGTGAGAGAATGGAGAGAGAGAGAATGAGAGAGAGGGAGGGAGTGAGATTGTTCAGACCATACAATGTACAGTGTCTTCGGAAAGTGTTCAGACCCCTTGACTTTTTCCACATTTTGTTAGGTTACAGCCTTTTTTTTTTATCCCCCTCATCAATCTACACACAATACCCCATAATGACAAAGCAAAAACAGGTTTTTAGAAATTTTTGCTAATTATTAAAAATAAATAACAGAAATATTACATTTACATAAGTAATCAGACCCTTTACTCAGTACTTTGTTGAAGCACCTTTGGCAGCAATTACAGCATTGAGTCTTCTTGGGTATGACACTACAAGCATGGCACACCTGTATTTGGGCGTTTCTCCCATTCTTCTCTGCAGATCCTCTCAAGCTCTGTCAGGTTGGATGAGGAGCATTGCTGCACAGCTATTTTAAGGTCTCTCCAGAGATGTTCGATTGGGTTCAAGTCCGGGCTCTGGCTGGGCCACTCAAGGACATTCAGAGACTTGTCCCGAAGCCACTCCTGCGTTGTCTTGGTTGTTTTCTTGGCTGTTTGCTTAGGGTCGTTGTCCTGTTGGAAGGTGAACCTTCGCCCCAGTCTGAGGTCCTGAGCGCTCTGGAGCAGGTTTTCATCAAGGATCTCTCTGTACTTTGCTCCATTCCTCTTTGCCTCGATCCTGACTAGTCTCCCAATTCCTGCTGCTGAAAAACATCCCCACAGCATGATGCTGCCACCACCATGATTCACCATAGGTATGGTGCCAGGTTTCCTCCAGATGTGACGCTTGGCATTCAGGCCAAATAATTTAATCTTGTTTCTCATGGTCTGAGAGTCTTTAGGTGCCTTTTGGCAAACTCCAAGTTGGCCTTTTACTGAGGAATGGCTTCCGTCTGGCCACTCTACCATAAAGGCCTGATTGGTGGAGTGCTGCAGAGATGGTTGTCCTTCTGGAAGGTTCTCCCATCTCCACAGAGTAACTAGAGCTCTGTCAGAGTGACCGTCGGGTTCTTGGTCACCTTCCTGACCAAGGCCCTTCTCCCCCGATTGCTCAGTTTGGCCGGGCAGCCAGCTCTAGGAAGAGTCTTGGTGGTTCCAAACTTCTTCCATTTAAGAATGATGGAGGCCACTGTGTTCTTGGGGACATTCAATGCTGCAGAAATATTTTGGTACCCTTCCCCAGATCTGGGCCTCGACACAATCCTGTCTCGGAGCTCTACGGACAATTCCTTCGACATCATGGCTTGGTTTTTGCTCTGACATGCACTGTCAACTGTGGGACCTTATATAGACAGGTGTGTGCCTTTCCAAATCATGTCCAATCAATTACATTTACCACAGGTGGACTCCAATGAAGTTGTAGAAACATCTCAAGGATGATTCTGTTTTTATTTGTAATAAATTTGCTAAAATGTCTAAAAAATATGTTTTCACTTTGTCATTATGGGGTATTGTGTGTAGATTGCGGAGGATTTTTTATTTATTTAATCAATTTTAGAATAAGGCTGTAACGTAACGAAATGTGGAATAAGTCAAGGGGTATGAATATTTCTGAAGGCAATGTACAGTGGGGAGAACAAGTATTTGATACACTGCCGATTTTGCAGGTTTTCCTACTTACAAAGCATGTAGAGGTCTGTAATTTTTATCATAGGTACACTTCAACTGTGAGAGACGGAATCTAAAACAAAAATCCAGAAAATCACATTGTATGATTTTTAAGTAATTAATTTGCATTTTATTGCATGACATAAGTATTTGATACATCAGAAAAGCAGAACTTAATATTTGGTACAGAAACCTTTGTTTGCAATTACAGAGATCATACGTTTCCTGTAGGTCTTGACCAGGTTTGCACACACTGCAGCAGGGATTTTGGCCCACTCCTCCATACAGACCTACTCCAGATCCTTCAGGTTTCGGGGCTGTCGCTGGGCAATACGGACTTTCAGCTCCCTCCAAAGATTTTCTATTGGGTTCAGGTCTGGAGACTGGCTAGGCCACTCCAGGACCTTGAGACGCTTCTTATGGAGCCACTCCTCAGTTGCCCTGGCTGTGTGAATAGGGTCGTTGTCATGCTGGAAGACCCAGCCACAACCCATCTTCAATGCTCTTACTGAGGGAAGGAGGTTGTTGGCCAAGATCTCGCGATACATGGCCTCATCCATCCTCCCCTCAATACGGTGCAGTCGTCTTGTCCCCTTTGCAGAAAAGCATCCCCAAAGAATGATGTTTCCACCTCCATGTTTCACGGTTGGGATGGTGTTCTTGGGGTTGTACTCATCCTTCATCTTCCTCCAAACACGGCGAGTGGAGTTTAGACCAAAAAGCTCTATTTTTGTCTCATCAGACCACATGACCTTCTCCCATTCCTCCTCTGGATCATCCAGATGGTCATTGGCAAACTTCAGACGGACCTGGACATGCGCTGGCTTGAGCAGGGGGACCTTGCGTGCGCTGCAGGATTTTAATCCATGACGGCGTAGTGTGTTGCTAATGGTTTTCTTTGAGACTGTGGTCCCAGCTCTCTTCAGGTCATTGACCAGGTCCTGCCGTGTAGTTCTGGGCTGATCCCTCACCTTCCTCATGATCATTGATGCCCCACGAGGTGAGATCTTGCATGGAGCCCCAGACCGAGGGTGATTGACCGTCATCTTGAACTTCTTCCATTTTCTAATAATTGCGCCAACAGTTGTTGCCTTCTCACCAAGATGCTTGCCTATTGTCCTGTAGCCCATCCCAGCCTTGTGCAGGTCTACAATTCTATCCCTGATGTCCTTACATAGCTCTCTGGTCTTGGCCATTGTGGAGAGGTTGGAGTCTGTTTGATTGAGTGTGTGGACAGGTGTCTTTTATACAGGTAACGAGTTCAAACAGGTGCAGTTAATACAGGTAATGAGTGGAGAACAGGAGGGCTTCTTAAAGAAAAACTAACAGGTCTGTGAGAGCTGGAATTCTTACTGGTTGGTAGGTGATCAAATACTTATGTCATGCAATAAAATGCAAATTAATTACTTAAAAATCATACAATGTGATTTTCTGGATTTTTGTTTTAGATTCCGTCTCTCACAGTTGAAGTGTACCTATGATAAAAATTACAGACCTCTACATGCTTTGTAAGTAGGAAAACCTGCAAAATCGGCAGTGTATCAAATACTTGTTCTCCCCACTGTATATCATTAGAAAGCCCAGTGCAGTCACAATTGTTTTATATCATGTATGTACAACAGATGATGAAACTAACGCTGTAATAGTGTAGAACATGTTTGTTCCTGATAGTTGCTGGTTGAAATACGATCCACACAGGACCTTCTAATCAGCAGGTTTGCATGGGCGGGAGTTTCAGCTTTCCATGGTGATATCACCGTGCGGTAACAAAATTGGTCATCGACCAATAACAAAGAGAGTGCCAAACCTCTGCCAATAACAGCTAGTTTCCAGTTTTCCCAGTTTTCAGATCACTCCCAGACAGTCCAACATTCTTGCTTGAGACTTTTTGTAAATCTATTACGGTAAGGTACTAAATTGTTACCCACAAATGATTTGATATAAAATAAAATAAATGCTGGGCCTTTAATGTAGTGTTTTCATATGAATGGTTGAATGTACAGAATGTACTGTGTGCTATCTACATACCTGCTAATGGCTGAGTGTTTTATCTGGGAAAATAATGGAAAGGGTAGCTTTTACTGGCCTTGTCAGATCCTTTTTGGTCGAAGCGATGCCAGTAAAATTCAGGAGCGTTGAAACAGTGTATGGGTATTCACCTTAGCGCCATGGCAGTTGGTGTAACATTGTACTGAGTGTGTTCTCTCTGTGATCTCTGCTGCCCCTCTGTTTTCACACCACAGCCTGAGGGTATTAATCTCTTTGTCACACTTCTCTCTCTCTCTCTCCCCCTCCCTCCCTCCCTCCCTCCCCCTCTCTAGTGATCTAGTGAATGGTCTGGTGTCGTTGATGAACAGTAACATCAGCAGCCCAGTCAACCTGGTAAGTCCAAAATACCGGTATCCTCTATGTCTGTGTCATTACATGTGTTTTAAATCGTCAAAAAGAACTGATACATCTCTGATGATTGGGTAAAAAATAATACCATAATATATTGACAACATTATATGGTAACATAAGACCTCTCCACACACACAGTAGCTAGACCAGGGTATAATAGTTGTGGTTTTTCAGTCATACTGTGAGATGTAGCTGTACACCCAGTTCTCTATAGTACCTGTCTGGTTACAGAATGGATGGAGATTTGAGAGTAGTAGGAGAGGTCGTGTATAGAGGCTGGCTGACGTATATTACTGACACTCACTCTCTCACACACACACACACCGTGACTGTGCTCTGATCCACCACATTGTCCTGCTTTGACACAAAGGTTGTTGTGCAGCACAGTGCTAAATTGCTTCTGAAAGGGTGTGTGTGTGTGTGTGTCTTCCTTCCTTGATCTGCTGTGCTGGTTCATGTAATCTGCCTGTAGGGGAACCCGGAAGAACACACCATATTGGAGTTTGCGGAGCTCATCAGGAGTCTGGTCGGTGAGTGTCCGATCAACAGACAAGCCCTCTGCAGCAGCACCTCTCCCTTTCCTTCCACTCCTTCCACTCCTTCCACTCCTTCCACTCCTTCCACTCCTCCCACTCCTTCCACTCCTTCCATTCCTTCCACTCCTTCCACTCCTCCCACTCCTTCCACTCCTTCCACTCCTTCCATTCCTTCCACTCCTTCCACTCTTTCCACTCCTCCCATTCCTTCCACTCCTCCCACTCCTCCCACTCCTTCCACTCCTCCCACTCCTTCCACTCCTCCCACTCCTCCCACTCCTTCCACTCCTCCCATTCCTTCCACTCCTCCCACTCCTTCCACTCCTTCCACTCCTCCCATTCCTCCCATTCCTCCCACTCCTCCCACTCCTTCCATTCCTTCCACTCCTTCCATTCCTTCCACTCCTCCCATTCCTCCCATTCCTCCCACTCCTTCCATTCCTTCCACTCCTTCCATTCCTTCCATTCCTTCCACTCCTCCCACTCCTTCCACTCCTCCCACTCCTTCCACTCCTCCCACTCCTTCCACTCCTCCCACTCCTCCCACTCCTTCCACTCCTCCCATTCCTTCCACTCCTCCCACTCCTTCCACTCCTTCCACTCCTCCCATTCCTCCCACTCCTCCCACTCCTTCCATTTCCTTCCACTCCTCCCACTCCTTCCACTCCTTCCATTCCTTCCACTCCTTCCACTCCTCCCACTCCTCCCACTCCTTCCACTCCTTCCACTCCTCCCACTCCTCCCACTCCTTCCATTTCCTTCCACTCCTCCCACTCCTTCCATTCCTTCCACTCCTCCCACTCCTCCCACTCCTTCCACTCCTCCCACTCCTTCCACTCCTCCCACTCCTCCCACTCCTCCCACTCCTTCCACTCCTCCCACCATGTTCCTTTGCTTTCTTCAACTATAACAGATTGCACCTAACTGAACCCTTTTCTACCTCCCTTTTGTGTCTATCTCCACACACACTTAGTGAGCCGCAGTCAGATCCAGTTCCTTCCAGAGGCGCAGGATGACCCTCAGAGACGACGCCCCGACATTCGCAAAGCCAAGATGATGCTGGGCTGGGAACCTGTGGTCAGTATACACACACACACGTGCTAGACACAAACGTGCGTACATACACGACTGCATATATATGTATACACACACACACTCATGCGGCTAGACAGACACACACTCTCAATGCATTTAATCATAATTCTACTACACATACAATGATCTTCTATAAGACGTGTGTGTTGTTGTGTTACCAGGTGCCATTAGAGGAGGGTCTGAATAAGACCATCCAGTACTTCAGCCGGGAGCTGGAGCACCAGGCCAACAACCAGTACATCCCCAAACCCAAGGCAGCCCGCCATAAGAAAGGACGACCCAGACAACACAACTGAGGTCAAGGGTCACGCCATCCCCTAAGGCTGCTGGGACACTGGAGGACCCAGGACCCTCAGAGAACTCTCTTGAGTTCGGCACGAAGAAGAAATAGAATTGTTCCTGTGTCTGCTGTGGTTTTTACACTCCCGTGGGGCATTGCTTTTCAGACAGACAGACAGACGTGCCTGAAAGAATTAATAGAATCACAAACAGAGAAAAAAAAAACAGACAACGATTGGAAACCAGTCTTGCACTCTGGGTTTTTTTTGTCAATACACGCTGTTATTTAAGAGCAGGCTTGAGAGAAGTGTTTTGTTGCGTTGTTCACACTGTGCAGTTGTGTCATTTGTTGTGTTCGGTTGACGTGATCTATTTTATTACCTGCATCCTGTCTCTTAAGTAAAAGACTGCTTTGTATTCCAACCATTGCAGCATTGGAGGTTACACTTGCTCTGGTGCTGTGCAGTGAGCTGTAAGCCTGGACACAAACACACGCCACTCAGGAGTGCGTTTCTGTGTCACTGTGTGTTTGTCTCGTGGTTCTGAGTAACTTTTGTGATATCCTTTGTGAAAGCTCTACTGTCAAATCGGAAATCCGGAAATCTTATATAATCCATTTTAGGTGAAGATGCTATTTTAATAAAATATTTCCAATAAATGTCTCCCATGTGTACGTGTGTGACTTCTAAAACCTTGTTGTCACTGTTGCTATTCTGGTTCCAATCTGGAGGTGGGGAGGTTAGTCAATAATGTGAGGCAGAGCTGAGCGATGAGTCCGTCTTTATTTACACTCACTGATCCTCTAGAGATCCTAGACCAACAAACAATACACACCCAATACAAACAGAACACAACAGCAGCTGGTGTAAAGTGATCGGAAGAGAAAAGACAGATCTGGAGCAGGAGCCGGGGGCATTAAGTTAGATTGGTGTTAGGCTGGGGAGAAGTGTGAGAGAGGTTCATTTAGGGTAGAGGAGGAAAGGGACGTGCTTGGTTTAGTTTAAGTTTAGTTTCATTTATTTGCACCAAACAATACAGTTAAAATCTGTGTGAAGGTGTGATTGGAAGCCCAAGGGTTTATATGAAAACAATTTACAATACATAAGTGTAAAAATAACAGTTTATTAAAACAGATAGCAAAACCTACTAATTATAAATATATAAATGAATTGATCAGTAATCACGCAAAAAAAGAACTTTGTTTTGTTTAAATGTGTGTGTGCATGTGAGTGTATGAGAGTTCGGCTATATGGAGGAGATTACTGAGTAGTTTGGTTCATCAGGCTGACCCCCATTCTTCATGGAGGAGATTACTGAGTAGTTTGGTTCATCAGGCTGACCCCCAGTCTTCATGGAGGAGATTACTGAGTAGTTTGGTTCATCAGGCTGACCCCCAGTCTTCATGGAAGAGAT
Source organism: Coregonus lavaretus (assembly GCF_964263955.1). Taxonomy (NCBI): domain Eukaryota; kingdom Metazoa; phylum Chordata; class Actinopteri; order Salmoniformes; family Salmonidae; genus Coregonus; species Coregonus lavaretus. Next base: position 40,002,894 of record NC_140003.1, on the reverse strand, counting down.
GACTGAGTAGTTTGGTTCATCAGGCTGACCCCCAGTCTTCATGGAGGAGATTACTGAGTAGTTTGGTTCATCAGGCTGACCCCCAGTCTTCGCTTGAAGTTATTGAGGGATGAGGATGTTTTAGCAATGTGAAGATAAGAATTCCAGAGCATGGTACCTCTGTATCTGATAGAAAATTGACTATGTGAGGTGCGGCAGTGGGGAGGGTGAAGGTTATCGCAATGTCTTGTGTTATATAGATGGATTTCAGAATTAACCTGGAAGAATCCATTGAAGGGTTTAGGTAAACTGTCTGGGAGGTATGAATATTTGTAGATGAAAGTGCATAATTGGTGTACATTAATGTCGTAAATAGAAAAGATATTGAGTTTCTTAAACAAAGGTGCAGATGGAGCCAGGTAATTAGAGGAGGTGGCTAGTCTTGCAAATTTATTTTGTATGATGAGTCATTTGTGTAGGTAGGAGGCATATGTACTGGCCCAGACAATATTACAGTAAATTAGATATGGGTCAATTAAGCTATAGTATAGAGTTAGGAAGCAAGCCTGATGAACCAAAACACTAATCTTTCTGGTGAAAAGCATGAGCTGATGCACTCCCAACATTTTTTGTTGAGGTGCTGATTAACGGAGAGTAGACTGTATACAAAGAAAGAAATGAAGTTGCACACTATGTAATGGAGAAATAGAGAGGGGACAGGGGTTAGAAGTAGTGGAGGAAGAGAGAAGTTAGTCTTACATTTTGAGAGAGGGAGTGAGACAGAGCGTGTGGAGTTACTAGTAGTCATAGTTAACGTTGGCTCCATGACGGTGTGCCCCTCTGTCTCTGGGTCCAATGGGAGAGTTCTCCTCATAATGGTGCTGACAACTCTGATCGCTGGACCGCGAGTGGTCCATCCAGTAGGACAAGTCCGTCTCCAGTCTCTGGAGAGGGAAAAAACATGACCAAAACCTCTCAACTTCAGCCTAACTCAAAAGATCTGAAACATTGGAAAGGTGCAAGAAATATGGTACAATTTCCACTCAGCTCATTAGAGAACAGGGTTAAGCAATCAACTAGTTTCTCATACCCTTCAGATCCTTTCAGATCTACTGGAGTGCTTAGGGGGTAAGGGAGTAGGAGCTAGGAGCTAGGGGGTAAGGGGCTATGGGGTTGATTTGCTTGTCAGCAGATGTTGTGGAGATGACTTGGAACAGGACGGCTGTTGGAGTATAGACCAACATGGTTTAAAATGCCGAGGCTGTCGGATCCAACAGCAAGAGAGGCAAGTTCAGGCAACAGGAAATTACACCTACCCAGGAAGTCATTAAAGCAATCCTACCAATTGACCTACAGGAGCTGTCAACTGTCTACAGAACTGAGGAGCAAACACAACTTTCTCTCTCCCTCCCTCCCTCCCTCCCTCCCTCCCTCCCTCCCTCCCTCCCTCCCTCCCTCCCTCCCTCCCTCGTGTTTCTAAAAAGATCTCCATCGGAATCATTGATCTGGAAGAAACATAGCAAGAGAGGGAAAAAAGCTTGTAAGTGTGTGTGTGTATTCAAGGTGTGTCAGGCCCAGTGATGACCATAGTGGTGGAGGATAATTATCTCCTTTGAATAGAGTCTCTAGGTCCTGCTGTGACAGAAACGTCCATCTGCTTTTGTCTAGTCTGATAACGACTACAAACTAGCCTGGGCATTATCCCTCCTCCATCTATAGATGTGTTTCACTGTATATTATAATGTACATTCATGCTTTATTTATTTATTTACTCTACGTAAATTAGACACCTGTGACATTCTTTCTTTATATGTTTTTTATAGCTAAGTAGTGTATGTCCTTGCCCCTATGACCTCAGAGACTACCTGCACCTCAGAGACTACCTGCACCTCAGAGACTACCTGCATCTCAGAGACTACCTGCACCTCAGAGACTACCTGCACCTTAGAGACTACCTGCACCTCAGAGACTACCTGCATCTCAGAGACTACCTGCACCTCAGAGACTACCTGCACCTCAGAGACTACCTGCACCTCAGAGACTACCTGCACCTCAGAGACTACCTGCACCTCAGAGACTACCTGCACCGTAAAAATGATTTGCACTGACTAACCACACAGCCAACCCTTACACACACACAGTGGGTAGTAGAATCAATAGAATAGAAAATAATAGAATAGCAGTTGTGAGTGTAAGTACAGTCCATTGTTACTATACTACTTCTACTACTAGTTATTACTGATTCATGTACTGCATTGTTGAAGGAGCTAGCACATAAGCATTTCACTGGACCTTTTATACCAGCTGTAAACTGTGTGTATGTGACGAATACATTTCATTTGACTTAGTACACTGGCATTTTGCCATAATATGGGTTTTTCTCACATAGGTGCTTTAGATATTAGTACTTTGTAGAATGGCTGTTTTCCCCCATATGGCTGTGGATGGCTACCAGTGTGTTGTGCAGTGGACTGTTTCTCGTAGGCCTATACTGCTATGGATCGTAGTACTGTTTACCCTATCCCATATCTGGGGCCAAGAGTTTTTACAACCTTGTGACCTAATCATATAACATATGTAATTTATTTATTTATTTTTATTTAACCTTTATTTAACCAGGTAAGCCAGTTGAGAACAAGTTCTCATTTACAACTGCGACCTGGCCAAGATAAAGCAAAGCAGTGCGATAAAAACAACAACAACACAGAGTTACATATGGAATAAACAAAACGTACAGTCAAAAACACAATAGAAAATCTATATACAGTGTGTGCAAATGTAGTAAGTTATGGAGGTAGGGCAATAAATAGGCCATAGTGCAAAATAATTACAATTTAGTATTAACACTGGAGTGATAGATGTGCAGAAGATTATGTGCAAATAGAGATACTGGGGTGCAAATGAGCAAAATAAATAACAATATGGGGATGAGGTAGTTGGGTGGGCTAATTACAGATGGGCTGTGTATAGGTGCAGTGATCGGTAAGCTGCTCTGACAACTGATGCTTGAGCGTGACTGAGGTGCACCCATGACCTGCTCGGAAACCAGATTGCATAGCGGAGAAGGTACGGTGGGAGTCGAAATGGTCGGTGATCTGTTTGTTAACTTGGCTTTCAAATACTTTCGAAAGGCAGGGCAGGATAGATATAGGTCTGTAACAGTTTGGATCTAGAGTGTCACCCCCTTTGAAGAGGGGGATGACCACGGCAGCTTTCCAATCTCTGGGGATCTCAGACGTTACGAAAGAGAGGTTGAACAGGCTAGTAATAGGGGTTGCGACAATTTCGGCGGCTAATTTTAGAAAGAAAGGGTCCAGATTGTCTAGCCCAGCTGATTTGTAGGGGTCCAGACTTTGCAGCTCTTTCAGAACATCAGCTGTCTGAATTTGGGTGAAGGAGAAGAGGGGGGGGGGCATGGGCAAGTTGCAGCGGAGGGTGCAGAGCTGGTGGCCGGGGTAGGGGTAGCCAGGTGGAAAGCATAGCCAGCCGTAGCAAAATGCTTGTTGAAAATCTCGATTATCGTAGATTTATCGGTGATGACAGTGTTTCCTAGCCTCAGTGCAGTGGGCAGCTGGGAGGAGGTGCTCTTATTCTCCATGGACTTTACAGTGTCCCAAAACTTTTTGGAGTTAGTGCTACAGGATGCAAATTTCTGTTTGAAAAAGCAAGCCATTGCTTTCCTAACTGATTGTGTATATTGGTTCCTGACTTCCCTGAAAAGTTGCATAATGGCCCATAGTAGGGTCAGGTCACAGCGTCAGATTAAACTCAAGGCCCTACCTCATTCTGTGACCCCTCTCCTCGCTGTTTCAGGGGGAGTTGGAATATGCATTAAAAAAACACTTGTACATGTGTGAAATTATTTATTATTCAAGCCTCCTGGCCTCGCTTACTGTCTCGTCAAAGCCCATGTACATGAACTGCATGATCCACTGCTGCACGTCTGGCCTGCTGCGGTCCCAGATGTTCCTCTTGGGCCTCCATAGCTTGACCAGGAACTCTCTGGCCTTGGCGGGAGCAACAGCCACCCCGGACTTAGAGGGAGCGCTACCGTCACCCACCACTGGGGGGAGGCAGAGAGGAGACGTGTAACAGGAGTAGAATGTAAAGTACTAGCAGTGTGTAATGTGTGTATGTAAAAGCTATCTGTCAATATTACCATCTCTTTTCTTCAGGATCTTGTGAAGGCTGCTCTCACTGGAAACATCTGCTAAAGAGAGTCAATAGGACACTTAGTAGTGTTAATGGGGTTTAATGTATAGCCTAGAATCCTTTAGCAAGGGAGAGGAGACTGTACTGTAAGTCCATTGTGATTATTAAGTTAGAGCGTGGTGTGATAAAGCCCAGCTCATTCAGTAGAGGCTTAAATAATAATAATAATAATATGCCATTTAGCAGACGCTTTTATCCAAAGCGACTTACAGTCATGCGTGCATACATTTTTACGTATGGGTGGTCCCGGGGATCGAACCCACTACCTTGGCGTTACAAGCGCCGTGCTCTACCAGCTGAGCTACAGAGGACCACACATGCATGTGTGTGTGTAACACACACAGACAGACAGACAGACAGACAGACACACACGTACGCGCGCCAAACAGCCAGAAGTGGTGCACATGGATGAGGTTATAGGAAATGGTTTGCAGGAGTATAAGTTGCAAGTGAGCAATTTCCCCACTGAAATGTTCTTATCAGCCTAGCAGTCTGTCTCCTAGCAGTCTGTCTCCTAGCAGTCTGTCTCCTAGCAGTCTGTCTCCTAGCAGTCTGTCTCCTAGCAGTCTGTCTCCTAGCAGTCTGTCTAGAGAGGAAGAGGGCTGTTTACTATTTGCTGCCTCACATTCACATTAATGATGAGTGAGACTTTCCACTGAGATTTGCCTGGTCTGCTATCTTATCCTCCCTCCCTCTTTCCCTCCCTCGCTCTCCCTCTTTCCCCTCTTCTTCCCTGTCTAGGCAACTCTTCTCGCTCATTAAAATGGTGGTAACGAGACAGCTAGAAAAGCCTTTTGAGGTGAAAGGGATTCATGGAATTTCCATGGCCAGTTAGTTTTCAGTGACACATTCAGTCCATTGTCGCTTGTCTCCTATTTTAGAATCTACAGTGCCTTCAGAAAGTATTCACACACCATTACTTTTTCCACATTTTTTTGTGTTACAGCCTGAATTTAAAATTGATTCAATTGAGACTTTGTGCCACTGATCTACACACAATACTAAAGTGGAATTTTGTTTTTAGACATTTTTACAAATTAATACAAAATGTGAAGCTGAACTGTCTTGAGTCAATAAGTATTCAACCCCTTTGTTATGGCAAGCCTAAATAAGTTCAGGAGTAAACATGTGCTTAACAAGTCACATAAGTTGCATGGACTCACTCTGTGTGCAATAATAGTGGTTAACATGATTTTTAAATGACTACCCCATCTCTGTACCCCACACATATAATTATCTGTAAGGTCCCTAAGTTGAGCTGTGAATAAAGACCAGGAAGGTTTTCTAATGCCTCGCAAAGAAGGCAGGTGTTCCTTAAAGAGGTGGGGTTTCAAGTGTCTCCGGAAGGTGGTCAGTGACTCCACCATTGGGGTACCAGAGTAGCGAACAGTTTTGACTGGGCTGAGCGGGAACTGTGCTTCCGCAGAGGTAGGGGGACCAGCAGGCCAGAGGTGGAAGAACGCAATGCCCTCGTTTGGGTGTAGGGACTGATCAGAGCCTGAAGGTAAGGAGGTGCCGTTCCCCTCACAGCTCCGTAGGCAAGCACCATGGTCTTGTAGCAGATGCGAGCTTCAACTGGAAGCCAGTGGAGTGTGCGGAGGAGTGGGGTGACGTGAGAGAACTTGGGAAGGTTGAACACCAGACGGGTGAATACAAAGCATTATGTTTGGGGCAAATCCAACACAACACATCACTGAGTACCACTCTTCATATTTTCAAGCATGGTGGTGGCTGCATCATACTACGGGTATGCTTGTCATCGGCAAGGACTAGGGAGTGTTTTAGGATAAAAATAAACAGAATAGGGCGAAGCACAGGGAAAATCCTAGCGGAAAACCTGGGTCAGTCTGCTTTCCAACAGACACTGGGAGACAAATTCACCTTTCAGCAGGACAATAACCTAAAATTCAAAGCCAAATATACACTGGAGTTGTTACCAAGATGACAGTGAATGTTCCTGAGTGGCCTAGTAAAAGTTTTTACTTAAATCGGCTTGAAAATCTATGGCAAGACTTGAAAATGGCTGTCTAGCGATGATCAACAACCAACTTGACAGAGCTTGAAGAGTTTAGAATAATGGGCAAAGCTCTTAGAGACTTAGCCAAAAAGACTCACAGCTGTAATTGCTGCCAAAGCTGATTCTAACATTACATTTTAGTCATTTAGCAGACGCTCTTATCCAGAGCGACTTACAGTTAGTGAGTGCATACATTTTCATACTGGCCCCCCGTGGGAAACGAACCCACATCCCTGGCGTTGCAAGCGCCATGCTCTACCAACTGAGCTACAGGGGACTAAAATGTATTGACTCAGGGGGTTGAATACTTATCTAATCAAGATATATTAGTGTTTTATTTGTCATTAATCTTCCACTTTGACATTACAGATTATTTTGTGTAGATCGTTTATTTTAAAAAAGACAATTAAATCAATTTTAATCCCAATTTGTAACACAACAAAATGTGGAAAAAGTCAAGGGGTGTGAATACTTTCTGAAGGCACTGTACATTTCACTCCCAACTCTGTTTTGTCTGCAGTCTTCCCTCCTCTTCCTCTTTCCACTGTTAGGTTCTAAACAAACAGAGTAAAAACTCAAATGGATGACTAGGAAAAGCTCAAAACAAGTTTATTCCCTACTGGGTCAAACAGCTGCAAAGACATGTTTACACAATCACCTATATTTATACCCTCCTACTAGGAGGAGTCAACTCCTTGCACATCTAGACAGCCAATCCATCTCTGTTGCTAAATCAGGACATTAATTGGTTCCTCTCATTGGTGTAGTCATGGCCCCGCCTCCTATGTGTGTATGTCATAGGACTGTTCCTTGTCACTTCATCTGACCTGACCTCGGGACGAATTCCTCACTCCTCCCTTCTCCACGGCTGTCCTACCTTATCAGTGACTGAAACCAGACTGTTGCCCTTTGCCCCCTCCTTGGATCCATGATATTTAACAATACCATGTTTTAACATGTAAAGTAGTTTTAGTATAGTAACATGAATAAGTATACAGTTGAAGTCGGAAGTTTACATACACTTAGGTTGGAGTCGTTAAAACTCGTTTTTCAACCACTTCACAAATGTCTTGTTAACAACCTATAGTTTTGGCAAGTCGGTTAGGACATCTACTTTGTGCATGACAAGTAATTTTTCCAACAATTGTTTACAGACAGATTATTTTACTTATAATTCACTGTATCACAATTCCAGTGGGTCAGAAGTTTGCATACACTAAGTTGACTGTGCCATTAAACAGCTTGGAAAATTCCAGAAAATGATGTCATGGCTTTAGAAGCTTCTGATAGGCTAATTGACATCATTTGAGTCAATTGGAGGTGTACCTGTGGATGTATTTCAAGGCCTACCTTCAAACTCAGTGCCTCTTTGCTTGACATCATGGGAAAATCAAAAGAAATCAGCCAAAAAAAATGGTAGACCTCCACAAGTCTGGTTCATCCTTGGGAGCAATTTCCAAACACCTGAAGGTACCACGTTCATCTGTACAAACAATAGTACGCAAGTATAAACACCATGGGACCACGCAGCCATAATATCGCTCAGGAAGGAGACGCGTTCGTCTCCTAGAGATGAACGTACTTTGGTGCAAAAAGTGCAAATCAATCCCAGAACAACAGCAAAGGACCTTGTGAAGATGCTGGAGGAAACAGGTACAAAAGTATCTATATCCACAGTAAAACGAGTCCTATATCGACATAACCTGAAAGGCTGCTCAGCAAGGAAGAAGACACTGTTCCAAAACCGCCATAAAAAAGCTAGACTACAGTTTGCAACAGCACATGGGGACAAAGATCGTACTTTTTGGAGAAATGTTCTCTGGTCTGATGAAACAAAAATAGAACTGTTTGGCCATAATGACCATCGTTATGTTTGGAGGAAAAAGTGGGTACCTTGCAAGCCGAAGAACACCATCCCAACCGTGAAGCACGGGGGTGGCAACATCATTCTGTGGGGGTGCTTTGCTGCAGGAGGGACTGGTGCACTTCACAAAATAGATGGCATCATGAGGAAGGAAAATTATGTGGATATATTGAAGCAACATCTCAAGACATCAGTCAGGAAGTTAAAGCTTGGTCGCAAATGGGTCTTCCAAATGGACAATGACCCCAAGCATACTTCCAAAGTTGTGGCAAAATGGCTTAAGGACAACAAAGTCAAGGTATTGGAGTGGCCATCACAAAGCTCTGACCTCAATCCTATAGAACATTTGTGGGCATAACTGAAAGAGCGTGTGCGAGCAAGGAGGCCTACAAACCTGACTCAGTTACACCAGCTCTGTCAGGAGGAATGGGCCAAAATTCACCCAACTTAATGTGGGAAGCTTGTGGAAGGCTACCCAAAACGTTTGACCCAAGTTGAACAATTTAAAGGCAATGCTACCAAATACTAATCGAGTGTATGTAAACTTCTGACCCACTGGGAATGTGATGAAAGAAATAAAAGCTTTAAAAAATCATTATCTCTACTATTATTCGGACATTTCACATTCTTAACATAAAGTGATGATCCTAACTGACCTACGACAGGGAATTTTAACCAGGATTAAATGTCAGGAATTGTGAAAAACTGAGTTTAAATGTATTTGGCTAAGGTGTATGTAATCTTACGAGTTCAACTGTATATTTCAAGCTAGAATCCAACACCACACAAGAGAAAGAAACGTCTTATGCATTCATTCATTATGTAAAAATAACTCAGCACTCACCTTAGATAATTCAAATAGCCAATAAAGCTTCATAAAACACACCATCAACCTTCAAACTTGAGGTTCTTAAATAACTACATGAATTAACACGTCAGTATATCAGATGTTGCTTCAGAAGCTGTGTTAATCTAAGTTTGGTTCCATATGGGTGAAATCAAATGATCTCGCGTAGTAAGAGGTATGTGGGGGGACAGAGTGATAGATGGGAGGAGATGGAGACAGAAAAATAGTTGAAAGAAAGACTTGGATATGAAGAGAGCTATAGAGAGAGGGAGACAGGACGAGAGAGCGAGGGCCAGCAGTGTGAGCAGAGCGGTGAGCCCCACCAGCCTCAGATAAAGCTGCTGGGAAGCCATGATGTTCCCTTTGCTCTTGCGTTCTGACCCGTCTAATTGCAACACACATATACAGGGGGAGGAGGGGGGGGGGCCACGAGCCAAACGTTCCGATCGGAGTGGCTTAATGTCGTTTATCCCAAAATCCAACCCACAGAAACGGGCCTGTCTGAAGTAGTTTTTTCTCCTGGGGTACTTTTCCATCCAGTAAGTACAGTAGCAGCAGTGAGAGAGGAATTTTAACCGTATACCTGCTGTCCTCCCTATACAGTTCATACTGTTTATACCTGCTGTCCTCCCTATACCGTTTATACTGTTTATAACTGCTGTCCTCCCTATACAGTTTATACTGTTTATAACTGCTGTCCTCCCTATACAGTTCATACTGTTTATACCTGCTGTCCTCCCTATACAGTTCATACTGTTTATACCTGCTGTCCTCCCTATACAGTTTATACTGTTTATAACTGCTGTCCTCCCTATACACTTTATACCGTTTATAACTGCTGTCCTCCCTATACAGTTTATACCGTTTATAACTGCTGTCCTCCCTATACAGTTTATACTGTTTATAACTGCTGTCCTCCCTATACAGTTTATACTGTTTATAACTGCTGTCCTCCCTATACAGTTTATACTGTTTATAACTGCTGTCCTCCCTATACCGTTTATACCGTTTATAACTGCTGTCCTCCCTATACAGTTTATACTGTTTATAACTGCTGTCCTCCCTATACACTTTATACTGTTTATAACTGCTGTCCTCCCTATACAGTTTATACCGTTTATACCTGCTGTCCTCCCTATACAGTTTATACTGTTTATAACTGCTGTCCTCCCTATACACTTTATACTGTTTATAACTGCTGTCCTCCCTATACAGTTTATACTGTTTATAACTGCTGTCCTCCCTATACAGTTTATACTGTTTATAACTGCTGTCCTCCCTATACAGTTTATACCGTTTATACCTGCTGTCCTCCCTATACAGTTTATACAGTTTATAACTGCTGTCCTCCCTATACAGTTTATACCGTTTATAACTGCTGTCCTCCCTATACCGTTTATACCGTTTATAACTGCTGTCCTCCCTATGCAGTTTATACCGTTTATAACTGCTGTCCTCCCTATACCGTTTATACCGTTTATAACTGCTGTCCTCCCTATGCAGTTTATACCGTTTATAACTGCTGTCCTCCCTATACAGTTTATACCGTTTATAACTGCTGTCCTCCCTATACAGTTTATACCGTTTATAACTGCTGTCCTCCCTATGCAGTTTATACCGTTTATAACTGCTGTCCTCCCTATACCGTTTATACCGTTTATAACTGCTGTCCTCCCTATGCAGTTTATACCGTTTATAACTGCTGTCCTCCCTTATACAGTTTATACTGTTTATAACTGCTGTCCTCCCTATACAGTTTATACCGTTTATACCTGCTGTCCTCCCTATACAGTTTATACCGTTTATAACTGCTGTCCTCCCTATACAGTTCATACTGTTTATACCGTTTATACCGTTTATACCGTTTATAACTGCTGTCCTCCCTATACACTTTATACCGTTTATACCGTTTATACCGTTTATACCGTTTATAACTGCTGTCCTCCCTATACAGTTTATACCGTTTATACCGTTTATACCGTTTATAACTGCTGTCCTCCCTATACACTTTATACCGTTTATACCGTTTATACCGTTTATACCGTTTATAACTGCTGTCCTCCCTATACAGTTTATACCGTTTATACCGTTTATACCGTTTATAACTGCTGTCCTCCCTATACAGTTTATACCGTTTATAACTGCTGTCCTCCCTATACACTTTATACCGTTTATACCGTTTATACCGTTTATACCGTTTATAACTGCTGTCCTCCCTATACAGTTTATACCGTTTATAACTGCTGTCCTCCCTATACCGTTTATACCGTTTATACCTGCTGTCCTCCCTATACAGTTTATACTGTTTATAACTGCTGTCCTCCCTATACAGTTTATACCGTTTATACCTGCTGTCCTCCCTATACACTTTATACCGTTTATACCTGCTGTCCTCCCTATACACTTTATACCGTTTATAACTGCTGTCCTCCCTATACAGTTTATACCGTTTATAACTGCTGTCCTCCCTATACAGTTTATACCGTTTATAACTGCTGTCCTCCCTATACAGTTTATACCGTTTATAACTGCTGTCCTCCCTATACAGTTTATACCGTTTATAACTGCTGTCCTCCCTATACAGTTTATACCGTTTATAACTGCTGTCCTCCCTATACAGTTTATACCGTTTATAACTGCTGTCCTCCCTATACACTTTATACCGTTTATAACTGCTGTCCTCCCTATACACTTTATACCGTTTATAACTGCTGTCCTCCCTATACAGTTTATACCGTTTTTAACTGCTGTCCTCCCTATACAGTTTATACCGTTTATAACTGCTGTCCTCCCTATACACTTTATACCGTTTATAACTGCTGTCCTCCCTATACACTTTATACCGTTTATAACTGCTGTCCTCCCTATACAGTTTATACCGTTTATAACTGCTGTCCTCCCTATACACTTTATACCGTTTATAACTGCTGTCCTCCCTATACACTTTATACCGTTTATAACTGCTGTCCTCCCTATACAGTTTATACCGTTTATAACTGCTGTCCTCCCTATACAGTTTATACCGTTTATAACTGCTGTCCTCCCTATACACTTTATACCGTTTATAACTGCTGTCCTCCCTATACACTTTATACCGTTTATAACTGCTGTCCTCCCTATACAGTTTATACCGTTTATAACTGCTGTCCTCCCTATACCGTTTATACCGTTTATAACTGCTGTCCTCCCTATACAGTTTATACCGTTTATAACTGCTGTCCTCCCTATACAGTTTATACCGTTTATAACTGCTGTCCTCCCTATACAGTTTATACCGTTTATAACTGCTGTCCTCCCTATACAGTTTATACCGTTTATACCTGCTGTCCTCCCTATACAGTTTATACTGTTTATAACTGCTGTCCTCCCTATACAGTTTATACCGTTTATACCTGCTGTCCTCCCTATACAGTTTATACTGTTTATAACTGCTGTCCTCCCTATACCGTTTATACCGTTTATAACTGCTGTCCTCCCTATACAGTTTATACCGTTTATAACTGCTGTCCTCCCTATACCGTTTATACTGTTTATAACTGCTGTCCTCCCTATACAGTTTATACCGTTTATAACTGCTGTCCTCCCTATACAGTTTATACCGTTTATAACTGCTGTCCTCCCTATACAGTTTATACCGTTTATAACTGCTGTCCTCCCTATACAGTTTATACCGTTTATAACTGCTGTCCTCCCTATACACTTTATACCGTTTATAACTGCTGTCCTCCCTATACACTTTATACCGTTTATAACTGCTGTCCTCCCTATACAGTTTATACCGTTTTTAACTGCTGTCCTCCCTATACAGTTTATACCGTTTATAACTGCTGTCCTCCCTATACACTTTATACCGTTTATAACTGCTGTCCTCCCTATACACTTTATACCGTTTATAACTGCTGTCCTCCCTATACAGTTTATACCGTTTATAACTGCTGTCCTCCCTATACACTTTATACCGTTTATAACTGCTGTCCTCCCTATACACTTTATACCGTTTATAACTGCTGTCCTCCCTATACAGTTTATACCGTTTATAACTGCTGTCCTCCCTATACAGTTTATACCGTTTATAACTGCTGTCCTCCCTATACACTTTATACCGTTTATAACTGCTGTCCTCCCTATACACTTTATACCGTTTATAACTGCTGTCCTCCCTATACAGTTTATACCGTTTATAACTGCTGTCCTCCCTATACCGTTTATACCGTTTATAACTGCTGTCCTCCCTATACAGTTTATACCGTTTATAACTGCTGTCCTCCCTATACAGTTTATACCGTTTATAACTGCTGTCCTCCCTATACAGTTTATACCGTTTATAACTGCTGTCCTCCCTATACAGTTTATACCGTTTATACCTGCTGTCCTCCCTATACAGTTTATACTGTTTATAACTGCTGTCCTCCCTATACAGTTTATACCGTTTATACCTGCTGTCCTCCCTATACAGTTTATACTGTTTATAACTGCTGTCCTCCCTATACCGTTTATACCGTTTATAACTGCTGTCCTCCCTATACAGTTTATACCGTTTATAACTGCTGTCCTCCCTATACCGTTTATACTGTTTATAACTGCTGTCCTCCCTATACCGTTTATACCGTTTATAACTGCTGTCCTCCCTATACCGTTTATACTGTTTATAACTGCTGTCCTCCCTATACAGTTTATACCGTTTATACCTGCTGTCCTCCCTATACAGTTTATACTGTTTATAACTGCTGTCCTCCCTATACAGTTTATACCGTTTATACCTGCTGTCCTCCCTATACAGTTTATACTGTTTATAACTGCTGTCCTCCCTATACCGTTTATACCGTTTATAACTGCTGTCCTCCCTATACAGTTTATACCGTTTATAACTGCTGTCCTCCCTATACCGTTTATACCGTTTATAACTGCTGTCCTCCCTATACCGTTTATACCGTTTATAACTGCTGTCCTCCCTATACAGTTTATACCGTTTATAACTGCTGTCCTCCCTATACCGTTTATACCGTTTATAACTGCTGTCCTCCCTATACAGTTTATACCGTTTATAACTGCTGTCCTCCCTATACCGTTTATACCGTTTATAACTGCTGTCCTCCCTATACCGTTTATACCGTTTATAACTGCTGTCCTCCCTATACCGTTTATACCGTTTATAACTGCTGTCCTCCCTATACCGTTTATACCGTTTATAACTGCTGTCCTCCCTATACCGTTTATACCGTTTATAACTGCTGTCCTCCCTATACCGTTTATACCGTTTATAACTGCTGTCCTCCCTATACCGTTTATACCGTTTATAACTGCTGTCCTCCCTATACCGTTTATACCGTTTATACCGAAGGTTTATACCGAAGGTGAACTTGCAAACCTGAGCCAACCATAAACCTCTGAATTGTTACCACCCAATTAAGTCGACTCAATTAACTTTGCTGAGAAAGTGTCAAAATGGAGGCTGAGCGAGAGAGAGAGAGAGAGAGAGAGAGAGAGAGAGAGAGAGAGAGAGAGAAAATAACAGCACGAAGAGCTAGCTATACAAAATGGAGACGTATGGATAAACCACTTCTCCAACCTCTTTGGCCAAATAACAAAGAACCTAGAGCAAAAACATATACATGATAATTTACACAACTTAGAATCAGTTATTAAAGACTACCAGAAGCATACTACTACCATAGTCTCTCAGAGCGTCCACAGTCAGCCCACTGGCACCACTATCAGACCACAGCAAAATCACAGCCTACTTCAACAGAGCAATACTCAACCATGAGGCATCAAAGCCCAACAAACTGTATGCTACAGTGAGGGAAAAAAGTATTTGATCCCCAGCTGATTTTGTACGTTTGCCCACTGACAAAGAAAGGATCAGTCTATCATTTTAAATGGTAGGTTTATTTGAACAGTGAGAGACAGAATAACAACAAAAAAATCCAGAAAAACGCATGTCAAAAATGTTATAAATTGATTTGCATTTTAATGAGGGAAATAAGTATTTGACCCCTCTGCAAAACATGACTTAGTACTTGGTGGCAAAACCCTTGTTGGCAATCACAGAGGTCAGACGTTTCTTGTAGTTGGCCACCAGGTTTGCACACATCTCAGGAGGGATTTTGTCCCACTCCTCTTTGCAGATCTTCTCCAAATCATTAAGGTTTTGAGGCTGACGTTTGGCAACTCGAACCTTCAGCTCCCTCCACAGATTTTCTATGGGATTAAGGTCTGGAGACTGGCTAGGCAACTCCAGGACCTTAATGTGCTTCTTCTTGAGCCACTCCTTTGTTGCCTTGGCCGTGTGTTTTGGGTCATTGTCATGCTGGAATACCCATCCACGACCCATTTTCAATGCCCTGGCTGAGGGAAGGAGGTTCTCACCCAAGATTTCATGGTACATGGCCCCGTCCAGCGTCCCTTTGATGCGGTGAAGTTGTCCTGTCCCCTTAGCAGAAAAACACCCCCAAAGCATAATGTTTCCACCTCCATGTTTGACGGTGGGGATGGTGTTCTTGGGCTCATAGGCAGCATTCCTCCTCCTCCAAACACGGCGAGTTGAGTTGATGCCAAAGAGCTCGATTTTGGTCTCATCTGACCACAACACTTTCGCACAGTTCTCCTCTGAATCATTCCGATGTTCATTGGCAAACTTCAGACGGGCAAAAAAAATAAAAAAATAAAAAAATAATTATATAAAATAAAGAAAGACAATATAAAAAAAAATTATTCACTAACTGTAAGTCGCTCTGGATAAGAGCGTCTGCTAAATGACTAAAATGTAAATATGTACTTTCTTGAGCAGGGGGACCTTGCGGGTGCTGCAGGATTTCAGTCCTTCACGGCGTAGTATGTTACCAATTGTTTTCTTGGTGACTATGGTCCCAGCTGCCTTGAGATCATTGACAAGATCCAACCGTGTAGTTCTGGGCTGATTCCTCACCGTTCTCATGATCCTTGCAACTCCACGAGGTGAGATCTTGCATGGAGCCCCAGGCCGAGGGAGATTGACAGTCTTTTGTGTTTCTTCCATTTGCGAATAATCACACCAACTGTTGTCACCTTCTCACCAAGCTGCTTGGCGATGGTCTTGTAGCCCATTCCAGCCTTGTGTAGGTCTACAATCTTGTCCCTGACATCCTGGGAGAGCTCTTTGGTCTTGGCCATGGTGGAGAGTTTGGAATCTGATTGATTGATTGATTCTGTGGACAGGTATCTTTTATACAGGTAACAAGCTGAGATTAGGAGCACTCCCTTTAAGAGTGTGCTCCTAATCTCAGCTCGTTACCTGTATAAAAGACACCTGGGAGCCAGAAATCTTTCTGATTGAGAGGGGGTCAAATACTTATTTCCCTCAGTAAAATGCAAATCAATTCATAACATTTTTGACATGCGTTTTTCCGGATGTTTTTGTTGTTGTTCTGTCTCTCACTGTTCAAATAAACCTACCATTAAAATTATAGACTGATCATTTCTTTGTCAGTGGGCAAACGTACAAAATCAGCAGGGGATCAAATACTTTTTTCCCTCACTGTATTAAGAAATGCTATAGATGGAATAAAGATAGTGTAGAAATCTACCAAAGAAGTCCAAAAACAAATCCAATCCCTCCTAGACAACTTCCTGGACAAACTATTTCCCTGCAATAGTGAAGGTGTAAACTTCGTAGTAGAAATCCTGAACAGTATATTTGATATACTGTATCAGCTAACATATCACATTTAAACAACTCAAGCAGAAAACCTAAGAGAATTAACAGCAATGAGAAATGGTTTGATGAAGAGTGCAAACACTTAGGAATTATTTGGGGAGAAACCGATCTTACCAAATACACAGAGACCCAGAAAACAAAAAAAACATACTATAGGGAAACACTAAAACAGTACAGAAATACTAAGAAAAAAGAAGGAACAGCATATCAGAAAAAAAACTGCTCAATGTGATTGAAGTCACTTCTGGGAAAATTTGAAAACACTGAACAAACAACAACACGAGGAGCTAGCTATCCAAAACCACCTTTCCAACCGTTTTGGCCATATAATAAAGAACCAAGAGCAAAAACATATACATGACAATTTACAAATCTTAGAATCAGCTATTAAAGACTACCAGAACCCATTGGATTCTCCAATTACATTGAATGACAAAATACAAACCCTCCAACCCAAAAAGGCCTGTGGTGTTGATGGTATCCTAAATGAAATGAAAAAAATATACAGACCACAAATTCAAGTTGGCTATACTCAAACTCTTCAATATTATCCTCAGCTCTGGCATCTTTCCCAATATTTGGAACCAAGGTCTGATCACCCCAATCCAGAAAAGTGGAGACAAATTTGACACCAATAATTACCACAGGATCTGTGTCAACAGTAACCTTGGCAAAATCCTCTGCAGTATCATCAACAGCAGACTCCAACATTCCCTCAGTGAAAACATTGTCCTCAGCAGATGTCTTCTTAGCCAAAATACCGTATGACAGACCACATATTCACTCTGCAGACACTTATTGACAAACAAACCAAAACCAAAGCAAAGTCTTCTCATGCTTTGTTGATTTCAAAAAAGCTTTTGACTCAATTTGGCATGAGGGCCTGCTGTATAAACTGATGGAAATCGGTGTTGGGGGGAAAACCTACGATATTATAAAATCTAAACAAACAATAAGTGTGCAGTCAAAATTGGCAATAAACACACACATTTCTTCCCTCAGGGCCGTGGGGTGTGACAGAGCCCCACCCTCTCCGGCGCTCGACGTCGCTGGTCTACTAACCACATGTCCTGGCAACCCATCTTTACGCACATCATCAGTCACACCTGGACTTCATTACTCCCTCATTACTTACCCTTTATATAGTACTCTTTACTTATCAGTTATCAGGCTGTATTGGTTATGTTTCCTTGTCAGACGTTGCTCGATTTGTATCGTTCTATATTCGTTAATATTAAACTCACTAACTGCACATTTACATTTTAGTCATTTAGCAGACGCTCTTATCCAGAGTGACTTACAGTTAGTGAGTGCATACATTTTTTCATACTGGCCCGTGTGGTAAACGAACCCACAACCCTGGCGTTGCAAGCGCCATGCTCTACCAACTGAGCTACACAGGGCCACCTGCTTCCTGACTCCATGCGTCGACGTTACAACCACAGGTAACTTCCACATGGCTATGAACAATCTGAGACAAGACAAGGGCCTTCTACGCCATCAAAAGGAACATAACATTTGGCTAAAAAAACACTCCAATCGGTTATAGAACCCATTGCCCTCTATGGTTGTGAAGTCTGGGGTATACTCACCAACCAATAATTCACTAAATGGGACAAACACACCTATTGAGACTTTGCATATATAGAATTCTGCACACATATCCTCAGAGTACAATGCAAAATTCCAAATAATGCATGCAGAGCAGAATTAGGACTATACCCACTAATGATAAAAATCCAGAAAAGACCGTTAAATTCCACAACCACCTTAAGGAAAGCGATGCCCAAACCTTCCATCACAAAGCCTTGACCTGCAAGGAGATTAACCGAGTGAAGAGTCCCCGCAGCCAGCTGGTTCTGGGGCTCTGTTTACAAATACAAATAGACGCCACAGAGCCCCAGGACAGCAACACAATTAGACCCAACCAAGTTATGAGAAAACAAAAAGAGAACTACTTAATACATTTTTAGTGTCGAGTCAATGCTGCTAATTATTGCTGTGAAACAAAGAGTCCGCTTATACTGTACTTTGATTATAAGTTTTATTTATATCACAAGATTTCAGCATAAGTTTACAGACGCCTGCAGTGTCTGGAGAACAGTGTCCCAAAATAATATGTCTGTTCTAACGTTCTTTGTCTCTAGCCTATACTTATAAGATATACAAAAATATGGGTGGCTCCCTCTACTGTCCAATCACCTCTCTCCGACGAACAGGGGTGTCACTACAAAATGGCTCCCTCTGAAACTGAATAAACATCCTCTCAGGTTCCACTTTAAAACATTAGCAAAGTCATAATTCTTCATATACTATATTCCCCCCTTCGAGACTAACTAAAAGTCTCGAAAACAAAAATAATAGGATTATGACAAGTAACAATTTATCTTATTGAGTATCTTTAACAATAAACCAAAAACACATTTTTCTATGGAGTGTAAATACATTTCTATGAAATATGAACAAATCTTTATGGAGTGTGAGAGCGAAAAACCTGTCTGGCAGCCTTCTTTCCAAATATCCATCCATCAATCAATCAAGACAGTAAAATTCTCTCACGGCCCCTCTGCCCCAGGCAACCACCTAAGTACTCCAGATCAACTCATAAATCTTTATCAATGCATTTGAAACTATGATGCAATTAAATACACATGAAAGCCCCAGCAAACAAAATACTATCCAAAATGTCCACTCTCAGGCTGGTCGACCCATCGGACCCTACGGTGGATTATCTCTATCCCTGCCTAGACTCCATGTCCCTAAGCATTCACGAAATAAACAAAAACATCTAAGATCCCCACATGTATCCAATAACATCAAATATCATTCTACAAAAATTAATACAGAAAGAATATGACACAAATTATGTATTACACATGCAAATATGTCTATATATCATTGCAGACACTGGAATGTAGTCCACTACACTTCATCTCCTCAGCAGTGTCGACTTCCAATGCATCGTTGATGATGGAATCGGAACATTTCCACACCTTCCTTGTTCCATCTCCTCCAGTCCCTTCATATTGTCCTTTCATATTGTCCTTGTTTGAGCATTTGAATCTCTACATATTCCCCCATATGCTTCTGGAAGAAAAGAAAAGACCAAACAGTATCTTTTGCAAAACAACACATTCAAATTAAAACATCAATATCAACTAAGAATATAAAAATGATATAGAAAATGATATATAAATGAATCACATTGTATTTCCCCCCTTTGATTCATAACAAAATACTAAAATCACACTAATATTGAAAAACATTTGAAAAATGATAAGATAATCAAAATGGATATTTATCCATCAATACTCCATCCAGTCCCACTTGTCCATCTTCATCCAGATCAGTAACAGTCAACAACGGCATCTGAGTGTTGTCTCCAGGCATCACAACTCCAACCCATCTCAATATCATAGCCTTCGCAAAGGTCAGTAACAAAGTACAAAAGCAAAACATCACACACAGCGCTATCAGAGCTGCTACTAAAATCTGAACTATCACTGCTCCCACTGGCCCTAACTGATCTTGCAACCAAACCTTCGCTGACCATCCAGCTCCTTCAGATCTACCAAACGCATCCCTTATATTCTTCAATGCATCTATAACACTAGTGATATTATCGGAACAATCTGGGATCAAAGTATAACAATCATCCCCCGTCAGATTCATAGCCAAACATAAGCCACCTTGTTTTGCTAAAATATAGTCAAGAGCCATGTCATGTTTCAACAGCGTCAGTCTGTGACTTCTTTGAGTATTTGACAGAAGGTTAAACCCTCTTATTGTTTCATTTGCAAACCCCTGCAAAGTATAGGTAATATTATCAATATGATCTGCCAAAAATGTTACACCATACCATGGAAAAAGTCCCAGTCCCCACTTCTCTCCTAGACTTATCCTCCAATGGTAGGCTTCAAGACTATGAAATGTCGCCATGTCCCTTTTCACCCTATTTCCAAACCTAGATTCAGATTTATCTGTGTCCGGTGCTACCCCACTTTTAATGGTAAAAACCTCATATGGAAGCTTCAACGTTGACATGTAACAACATCCTGTCCATCCATAGGGTAAGAATATATATGCTTTATCACCACAAACCCACCAAATATCTCTAAAATTCCCAATAGTCACATTGCCAGGCAAAATCTGATCTTCCACCATCAAAGTCCTGCTGTTCTTACTAACGGGAACATAAAAAGTAACATTATATTTCTCATCTCTAACCTTATGTTCATGCTTACCCAAAGTCATCATATAATCATCACAATCTGATATTCCCATGAACATACCCTTTCCATCATATGTTTTATTAGAACAAAAACAACTTTTAGCCCTCACTGGTTTCACCTCCAATGCTTCAGGATTCGCTGTTAACTGATTTTCCTTCCCATCTAACAAATTCACATAGGGTAATTCATTTAACCAAGAACACTTAAACCTAGGCTTAAACAAATGTTTTGACAACGACATTATTTTATCTGTTAATGATTGTTGCTGATACAACAGCCATGATAAAGCATAAGATTGACACGTACTTGATAGAGGTTGAGCGATCGTCTCTAAAATGGAACCCCATGTGCCTGGTGCTGGAATTCTCAACAGACATGGACCCTCAAGATTCCTCACTGATCTTACAGAATGAGTTAACTGTTGGAACCAAAGATTCCTACCTGCCCATTCATCTTTAATCTTCAAAACGGCAGGTAGCTTAGTGGGTAAGAGCGTTGTGCCAGTAACCGAAAGGTCGCTGGTTCTAATCCCCGAGCCGACTAGGTGAAAAATCTGTCGATGTGCCCTTGAGCAAGGCACTTAACCCTAATTGCTCCTGTAAGTCGCTCTGGATAAGAGCGTCTGCTAAATGACTTAAAAAAAACAATAAAAATAAATAAAAAAAAACAGAAGAATCAAATCCATATGCCTTCCATTTAGTTTCTCTCTTCCCTAACGAGCGGTATTGATCAGATGTATCTTCCTATGTTCCGTTGAAATCAAAGAACTCATCCTGTACCTCCATGATAGTATCTTGCACTATTTCAGATGAATCTATATTCTTCTCTACCACCATCTGCTCTCCTATTTTAACCCTATCCTTACTACCATTGACAGCACTCTCCATCCGTATCATAAACTCCTGAGTCACTCTTGCTACATCCTTTAATTTCAGAAAAGTTGTTGTTGGTGTCTGTGTCATACTTCCTACATTTGTTATTGCCGTCGTACCATTAATCCCTTTCAAAGTTACCATTAAAGTAGTTGATTTAGTTGATGTATTAACACCCTTAACTATTTCTAGTGGGAAAGCTACCGATATCCTCTGTGTATTATTTACTGTTGGAGTGGCTACTGTAATATACTTCTCCTGAACTCCTTTGGTGACTGTGGAAGCTTCAACAGACTTCAACTCTTCCATTATAAGCGTCACTTTACGAATTACATAGCCTTTTAACCAATAATTCTTAACCGGAACAAATTTTAATGCTTGCACTAGATAAGTACACATATATTCTCCCTGATCTTTCCCTGTAACATTACGCAAAATAAGTGAACAATCACTCATAACCCTCTTCCACTTCATATCGTTGTACAAAATATACTTCCATTGATTAGGGGGCACAGCTTCTACATCTGGTCCTGATAACAATACTTCTTCTCCATAATTATCTCTCCATGTGGGAGGAACGTCCCCTCCCCCACTCCATCTCTCACAGCTACAAGGAAGATGAGCTGTATCACTAATCCTAACCCTAATAACAGTATTTTCCTCTAAAATTGGTGCTGGAGCTATTGGTTCCCTTGTAATCAAATGCGATATATTTATGGCTTTAATAACTATCAATGTTGAAAGAGTTGAATTGCTTCTCACTGTTGTTTTAATATGCTGAAGTGTTGATGTCATTGTTGTTACTTCATCCATACTCCCTAAAGCTTTGAACTCTTGACTTGTATTTCCATCTATCACCACTAGTGTCACTACATTAACTCTCAGTCCTAACTCTAATCCCTCACTTTCAACCTGTTGATTATAAAAAATACATTTATAATCACCTTGATCTTCCTGCTGGGAATTGTAAATATAGATACCGCAATCACCCTCAATCTTCATTCTTCTCTCATCATTCAGCAACGCATACTTTCTCAATGCAATTGCTTCTAACAGATCTAAACTCCTGCCATATCTATCTTCCCACTGAACTCTAAATTTCCCTTCACCACTGTTCTCTCTCGTGCACTTACATGGGAGCTGAGCTGACTGTCCTAGAGTTACTTCAACCCTAGTTTTCGTAACGTTTTGGTCTGACTTTTCTCCTAACTGGTCTAGGCCTACTTTGTCTAACTGAATCACTAGCTTCTCCTGTAACAGAGTTGCCCTTGGTGATCTCTGCTGCTTCACATTCCACTGAAATATTCCCTGTTGCTTCTGGGACGTATTGAAAATCAATTTCCCCAAATCCCCTTTCCTTTCCATCCATTGCATAGTCATCTCTGGCATCATCAGAAGTGTAAACATTATCATCAACGTTATCCACAACATTGATAATCTCTCCTTCTTCCTGTTCTCCCCTATCTCCATCCTCTCTCTCTCATATGACAGAAGAACAAAGGACAGACAAGCATTTAATAGTTTATACACTCACTGAGTTATTTCAAGCATTCAATATTCCTCTGTTCAAAACTTGCGCTAAGAAATAAGCAAACAACTTAACTCAGGAATATTTATCGATAGCTCTAACATTTTATTTCATTTATTTTATTATTTTTATTTTATTTTTTTAATCCGTCAACATATCTCTCTCATTTATCAATTCAATAGATCTCAACAAATAGCTTCATCATTAAGCAACAGACTATGTAACAACTAGAACATTCCATTCGTGTTCAAATCTCTCTCTGTCTGCTTCTGAGTCTGCGTCTCCCAGCACCCAGTGTAGGCAGTGGCACATTCTCCCTACGTAACTCATAAAGTCATAAAATCACACGCATGTGCAGTTCATTCACCAATACGATTTCAGCGTGGACGGAGCCCTCAAGCAGCTCTCTCCCCAAGCCAAACAGAAAGTTAACAGTCCCGCTGTAACTCCGTTTTCTCCTCATAGCCAAACAACATTTAACAGAGCTCACAAAGCCTAGAACTTAAATTCTACACACACAAACATAATTTAAGAGGCTTTATTCCATCTCGATGGCCCTCTAAGGTCACATGTTAGCATGTAGCATGTATGTAACATGTGGCATGTAACATGTAGCAATGTAACCTACATTGCGCCAAAATTCCTGTTCCTTCGTCCCTAACTTTATGCTGCCGCGAGTTATGGATATTCTATGAGCGGTCACATCAAACATATACCTCGTCAGCTATAAGATGAGCAGTAACTTGCAATAAAATGTATATACCACAGTCTCCAGTCCCCAGGACTCACCCATTCCATCTAACATGTTACAGGATTTCCGGCCCATCCTAAAAATCGCCTTGTTTAGAGGTCTTTCCAGATTCGCAATGTCCTAATTTGTATACATATACCTTGGCCTTATTCCCTACAAATCGATTGTTCTTGAATTCCTATTCAAGCAAAATATCTCTATAGACACTCCCCCCTATTTGCGCCGTTTACCAGTGCAAACAAATTTAGAATAGTTATGACAGACCCCTAGTCAACAGCAATAACAGCCACACCAGCACACACAAGTACTTTACACGGTACATCTCCCCAGCGCACACACCCATAAGCCAGCGAACCAACTAGCGCACAAAATTTGTGAGGAATCTCACCTTATGAGCCGGCTTGAGCGGGAGTCACCTCGCTGCTCATGAATGCAACACAGGAAAGATGCAGACCGATCCCATCCTCGTTGCCAATTGTAGTGTCGAGTCAATGCTGCTAATTATTGCTGTGAAACAAAGAGTCCGCTTATACTGTACTTTGATTATAAGTTTTATTTATATCACAAGATTTCAGCATAAGTTTACAGACGCCTGCAGTGTCTGGAGAACAGTGTCCCAAAATAATATGTCTGTTCTAACGTTCTTTGTCTCTAGCCTATACTTATAAGATATACAAAAATATGGGTGGCTCCCTCTACTGTCCAATCACCTGTCTCCGACGAACAGGGGTGTCACTACAAAATGGCTCCCTCTGAAACTGAATAAACATCCTCTCAGGTTCCACTTTAAAACATTAGCAAAGTCATAATTCTTCATATACTATACATTGGAAAGAATCAACCAAAAAACAGAGCAGGTTGGAACGCTACCTTGCCCTAAACAGAGAGTACACAGTGCAGAATATCTGACCACCGTGACTGACCCAAAACGAAGAAAAGCCTGGACTATGTACAGACTCAGTGAGCATAGCCTTGTTATTGAGAGGTCACCATAGGCAGACCTGGCTCTCAAGAGAAGACAGGATATGTGGCCACTGCCAACAAAATGAGGCGGAAACCGAGCTTCACTTTCTAAACTCCTGCCAAATGTACGACCATATAAGGGACACATATTTCCCTCAAATTACACAAACCCAAAGAATTCGAACACAAATCACATTTTGACAAACTCCCGTATCTGTTAGGAGAAATACCGCAGTGTGCAATCCCAGCCACAAAATGTGTGACCTGCTGCCACAAGAAAAGGTCAACCAGTGGGTCAGAAACACCAATGTAAATATACCCTATATTTATCTGCCTATTTATTTCCCCCTGTTATTCGTACATTCTACTATTTGCACATTGTCACAACACTTATGTAACATTTATCCTCTAATAATATAACATTTAAAATGTTGTGAAACTTTTTGTGTGTGTAATGTTTACTGTTAATGTCTGGTTGTTTTTGTCTTTTAAAATGTGTTTTGTTGTTTTGTTGTTTTAGTTATTTCACTGGTATCGTATCTGAAGATTATGTCTTTGTTAAATGTTTTTCATGACGGAATGGAATGTTGGTTGTTCAGGCCAGAGGGGGGAGGTTTTATGATGTTATTTGAAATGTGCCGCTTGGAGGGTGACGGCCGAGGGGAGACTGGTGATTGGCCAGAAGAAGGGAGTAGCCCCTCCCTTTGCATTGTTTATAAATAGGGGGTAAACGATTAGACGGCAGAACGACCATATCAATCTGGGGAGTCGTTCTCCAGGCAACGCGTGTCTGTAATTTATGCTGTAACCTCGTGGTATGAATAAAAACTTCTGACACGATGCAGCATAACGGACTTTTTGTTGACAGCGATAATGGCCACCATTCATCATATACGACATAATGGCGCCCAACGTGGGGCCTGGGTTTGCGTCTCCTCCTTGTTTCAGTCAACCGCCGGCCTAACTCTCTCTGAAGCATGGCCGAAAAAGGGTGAGTGTCCTTATCGCTTCGGAGTTTGTTAGATTGGATATGACTTGTGTACATTGAGGAGATGTTCCATTATGACCCGGCCTCGGTGGCGTTTTTGCTGGTCGACTGGAGTCTGCTAAAATGTTATGTCATTGGTAACTATAGACAATGATAATTTAGAGTGATAAGTTTATATTTCATTGGTAACGGATGGCAATGAGGATTTAGAGCATAAATTTATATTTCATTGGTAACTATGGGCAATGACAAATTTAGAGCAAAAGGAACGGTATAATTGAGATTATTTCATTGGTAACGGGTGACAATGATTGGTAAATTATTTCATTGGTAACTATGGTCAATGGTTGGTAAATTCAGATATGCGCATTCTTTAGGGCACTGTACCATTTAAGACCTCCAGGGGGGGCCATTTTAGATGTCGGGCCGACAAATCCGTTTACACGATAGAATGGGTGGACGGTGGGTTTCTTTTTTGTAAAGAGAGCTCGGATTCATGGGGTTTATCTGATTGTAATTATGATTTGACTCTCGTCCGACGGGGCGTTTGATTGGGTCTGATTTCTCGGTGTAATGGTCATTAGTCCCGGTAGCAAAAACGGTAGGATAAATATGTTAAAATTGATAGGGCAGTGCAGGGTTTGTTACATGTTGTAGGCTGTAGTTAGCTAGAGGCTAATGCTACAAGGCTAAATGGGAGTGTGTTTCAGGCCACGTGGTACATCGTGGCTAAAGGCTGATGTTAATGCTTAAGGCTAACGGCTAATTGTGTTTTGTGCCACGGTGTACCTTAGGCTAAGCTAAAGGCTAATGCTACAGGCTAATTGTGTTGCGTGCTACATGCTAACGTATCCTTAGAGATTCCGTTGCGACGGGTGAAAGTCTCTTAAACTTGTTTATGTGTTTGTAAGTCAGGTTGTATGTTTTGTGAGCGCTGTTAAATGTTGTTTGACTATAAGGGGAAATGGGAAGTTACAGCTGGCTGTTATTCTTTCTGTTTGGGGAGAGAGAAGAGAGAATCTTTCTTCCACGGTGAAAAGGGGTTTTTGAATGGTTGTGCGCATGCGTTTAATTTTGTGACACTACACTACAGAAAGGGGAGTTTATGGCATGAGATTAGGGAACGTTTTGTTTTACGGCACCATGAGGGGATGCTGAAGTATGAGGTTAAAATGATATTTGCGCATGCGTGATTTTACGGGGCTAAAAACTACAACATGTGGTTATGTGTTAAGCCTACAAAGCACGGCATTATGGGTAAGGGTCATAGGTCCCATGTGACGCGGCAAGGGATAATAGTCACAGAATAAGAGAGATTTTGGGAAAAAATCTCTTAGGTGTTAAACGGCTGTTGTTCGAACAAGAAACTATTTGGCGAGATGTGGTAAAGTTATAAATCAAATATATGTTGACGGAGTATAATTAATTAAAGTAAAAGACGATTAAAATTAAATGAAATGTTTTGGAGCGATTTAGTTCTGAGTTTAGTCTTAGAGTGAATAATGTAGAACGAATGAATATTGAATGGTTGGAAATACTCAGTGATGGCATTAACTACTAAAATGTGATTCTGTGTCTCTGTTTTTCCTGTCATATGAGTGGAGCGATACGATACGACAGGAGAGAGGAGGGGTTAACGTGTGACTGACGTGCGTCACGTGACAAGGTGTGACGAGGCAGAGTCAGACGAGAGGATCAGATCAGGCTAGTGCACAAAATCATCCTAACAAGATATGTGATGTTATGACAATTTTGCATCGGCTTGGCAAATACTATTTCATTAAAAGTTGTATTTTGGTGGCTCTGTGTATCACTGGGGTTTGATTACAGATGTGTTGGGAATCCAGGATGGATTGAGGATTCTTCTGTAAATTTATGATAATTAGGGGTTATAGAGCAAGGGGTTAAAGGCTTTGTTTATGGGTATTTTAGTCTGAAGATGACTAACTTGCATTTACTGGCAGTTGATGAGTTGTGGTAAGATATACTCAACACTAATTGATAAATTGGTGACATAGGAATTGGGGTTAAGTATTCAGGATGGTTAATGGATTTGTTTAGGTTATATATATAGTCTAAAATAGGATAGTTCACAATAAAGGAATATAAAGGGCTTGATATAGGGGAAAATTGATTAAAATAGTCATTTTTTAATCAAAGTAGGGTTAGAGTAGTGTTAGGAGAGACTAATGGCAGATGTTAGTACACCTTTCTCACATGGATTCAGCAGAAAGACATCATCCAGCAGGGTGATTATGGCATCAGAGATGAAGACGAATACGAGCAGAAACAACGATGAAGATGAATCCAGAAGACGGAAGAAAACCGAGATGTCTGGGAACTTAAGGAGATGACGATGATGACGATGAGAGTGATTGATGAGAGGCCATGGGTGGAGGTGACTCTGTGATCAGAAGGAAGTGGCAAGAGAGGAAAGAAGGATACTGGAGACTTGATCTCGGATGAAAGTTGAACGAAGAAGAAGACAAGATATTCGAGTTCTGATGAAGAAAAGTAAGAAGATGATGGAAGATGATATTTCAAGAACAGAACTTAGAAGATAACCTTTTGAAGAATACTGATAGGTCCACAACGAGAAGAACCGGACGAAGAAAACTCTATCAAATACAACTTATAACTGGTGGTGGAGAAGAAGAAAAGAAGTGTTGGTTATGAAGAATCAGAGTGAATCAAATCAACAATCACTGTTACAGCTTTAACTGAACAATATCAAAGGCAATTGTACCAGCCAAGGGGGGACCAGATGTTCCATATCGAATGTCAGTTTCTGGACAGACACAGAATTGGAGAAGAAGAAACAGAGGAAGATCAACGAGCAAGTGAAGATCACCTGTGCTTCAGGTGAACACTAAATATTCTAGAGTGCCGAGAATATCCGGAAGGGGTGCATTGCTGAGAGCCTTGATTAGAGAAGAAGAGAAAATAGCTAACAGTTGAAACAACCGACAATTAGAAGTGATAGTGAATAGGGGAAAACTTATCTGTGTTCAGCCTAAAGAGGTTAAACATCTCATTAATTGATAACTAATTAGGATAGGGATTTGAGGTAGTACTTACTCTTAAAGTACTAATATTAGAAGATACTGTTATTGTAGTGTTGGGAAGAGAATTGAAGCGTACAATAAAGATGTACACTAGACGACTGACTGTCTGGTAGCATAGTTTAAAAAGTAGGGTTTTTGGGGAGTCATTTGCTTAAAAGATAAATATCATAGGAAGGATGATAATGTATTAGATTGCCTGTTAGACAATCTGTCTGGGAAAAAACTTAATAGGGGTGACTGTTATTTTGGGTTACATTCTTACACTAAGAGATTTGAGGTTAGGCTAAAAGGTGTTTAGTCGGTTTTGCCAAGTCTGTGTGTAATGAGTCAGAAGCAGGTGGGGAACTTTCCCAATCACATATTCTAAAATTTGGTGGTAAGAGATTTTGTCAATAAGTCAGGGGAAAAGGTTTTAAATGTTATGAGAGAAAAGATTAGATTAAAATAGGTTAGGAGAACTAGGGGTGAAGGAACTCTGAGACAGTAAGCTAAGTTTTAAAGTTAGTAGTGAGAGAGAACAGTAATGAATGACACTGTCCAGTAGGGAGATCAAGGTCATTATAGGTGTATTTTGTGTAATCAAAAGTTTAAAGTTTAGAGGTAGAACTGAAAGGGGAAAAAGTGACACTAGTGGGGATGGATGGAAGTACAAGGAAGGAGTTCAAAGTCTTGGGGGAAAACTAGGAGTAAATAAGGACATTAACACTTCAGTCTATTAGAACAACAGGGAGAAGCAATTTAACTCTTTCAACATTGATAGGTATTAAAGTCATAAACATATTGCATTTGATTATAAGGGAACCAATACAGCACCAATTTTAGGGGGAAAAATACTTATTAGGGTTTAAGATGGGGACGTTTCTCTCATATGGAGAGATAATTATGGAGAATAAGTATTGTTATCAGGACCAGGAGTAGAAGGAGGTATAGTTTGGAATAGGGTTAGGAGTGACTGTTCACTTATGTTGCGTAATATTATAGAGAAAGGTTAGGGAGAATATATGTGTACTTATTTAGGGCAAGCATTAGAATTTGTTTCGGTTAGGAATTATTGGTTAAAGGGCAATGTAATTCATAAAGTAACGCTTATAATGGAAGATTTGAAGTCTGTAGAAGTTTTCACAGTCATTGAGGGAGTTCAGGAGGAGTAGAACTGAATGGACAGTAGTCACTCCAACAGTAGATAATACACAGAGGATAATGGGAAATTTTGCACTAGAAGTAATTAGGGTTGATACAGCAGCTAAATCAACTACTTTAAGGGTAACTTTGGAAGGGATTAATGATACTATGGCAATAGCAAATATAGGAGTATGATACTGACAACAATTGTTCTGAAATTAAAGAGGTAGCAAGAGGGACTCAGGAGGTTATGGTACGAATGGGGTTAAAATAGAGCAGATAGAAACAATATAGATTAATCTGAAATGGAGAATAGAGATTCATCATGGAAGCTGCAGTATGGGGTCTTTTGATTTTGATGACAGAGGGGGGGGGCATCTGATCAGTGCTGCTCGTTCCTCTGTTGTGAAAATTAGAGATAGATTAACTCATTCTGTAGGGTCAGTGAGGAATCTTGAGGGTTGATGTCTGTTGGGGATGCCAGCCCAAGACGTGTTAGACGGTCGCGCGGCCTCTGGCAGGTGTGGGTAAATGTTATGCTTTGTCATGACTGTGGTATCGGCAACAGTCATTGACCGATAAAATAATGTAGTTGTCAGACCAGTAGGGTTTAAGTGTTCTTGGGTGAAGGGATTACCCTATGAGCATTGGTTAGAGGGAAAGTAAAATCAGGTAATTGCAAACTCTGAAGTATTCAGGTGAAATATTGAGGGCTAAAAGTTGTGTTTGTTCTAATAAAACATATGAGGTAAGGGGTATGTTTATGGAAAGATCAGATTGGGATGTTAGATGATAACTTTGGATAAGTATGACCTTAAGGGTAGTAATGACAAATAATAGGTTACTTTTTATATATCAGGTAGTAAGAAGAGCAGGACTTTGATGGTTAAAAGATTAGCTTTTGACTGACAATGTGACTATGTGAATTTTAGAGGATAAGGGGAAATTATGATAGAGTATATTCTTACCCTATGGGGGATAGGATGTTGTTACAGGTCAACGTTGAAGCTTCCATATGAGGTTTTACCATTATAAGAGGGATAGCATTGGACACAGCTAAATCTAGGGTTAAAAGGGTGACATTACATTTACATTTCAGTCATTTAGCAGACACATGGCGACATGTCATAGACTTCAAGTCTATCATTGAAGAATAAGTTTAAGGGAGAAGGGGGGACTTCATTCATGGTATGGTGTAACATTTGGGAAGATAATATTGATAAATATTAGTGTATTACTGTGAGTCCAGATAGTTCAGATAATATCACTGGGGTTATAGAGGCATTATAAGGGATGCATTTGAAAGGATTTGGTTGCAAGATCAATTAGGCCAGTAGGGGCAGTGATGGGTCAGATTCTAGTTTAAGCTTTGATAACACTGTGTGATGTTTGTACTGACTTTTGAGAAAGTTATGAGATTGAGATAGGTTGGAGAAGTGGTGCCTGGAGACAACACTCAGATGCCGGTGTGGACTGTTCCTGATCTGGATAAAGATGGACAAGTGGAACTGAGGGATAAATATCATTTTGGATTATTTTATGATTTTTCAAATTGGTTTTTCAATATTAGTATGATTTTTAGTGTGATTTATGAATCAAAGGGGGGAATGGATTAATGGATAATGTGATTCATGCATCATTTATGTATCATTTTTTAAATTCTTAGGTGAAATGGAGGTTTAATTTGAAAGTGGTTGTTTTGCAAAGGATACTGTTTGGTCGTTTATTTTCTTGTCATTCCAGAAGCATGTGGGAGAACATGTGGAGATTGGAATACTCAAACAAAGACAATATGACTGGAGGAGATGAAACAAGGAGGGTGTGGCTGATTCCATCATCAACAAGTCCATTGGAAGAGGACACTACAGGAAGAGGAAGTGTAGTGGACTACATTCCAGTGTCTGCAATGAAATATAGACATATTTGATGTGTAATACATAATTGTGTCATATTCTTAGGTATTGATTTTAGTAGAATGATGTTTGATGTTATTGAATGCAGATGAGGATCGTAGATGCTTTTGTTTATTTCGATGGGGTTAGGGACAGAAGGTTTAAGCAGGGAGAGATTCCCTTTCAGGTCCTATGGGTTGACCAGCCTGAGAGTGGATATTTATGGATAGGATTTTGTTTACATGTGTATTTAATGGCATCATAGTTTCAAATGCATTTACATGAGTTATGAGGTTATCTGGAGTACCGACGGTGGTTGCCGGGGGCAGAGGGACCGTGAGAGAATTTTACTGTCTTGATTGATATGGATGGATGGCTGCTGGACAGTTTTTCGCTCTCACACTCCATAGAGATTTATTCATAATTCATAGTAATGTGTTCATACTTCATAAACAGTTGTTCATATGTCATAGTAATGTATTTACACTCCATAGAGATTTCTTCATAGGTCATAGTAATGTATTCACACTTCATAAACAGGTATTTCATAGAAAGGTATTTACACTCTAGAGGAGAATGTTTTTGGGTTTAAGGTTAAGAATATTCAATGAGATAAATGGTTAATAGTCATAATCTTATTCTGTTTGTTTTCGAGACGTTTATTTCGTCTCGAAAGGGGGGAATATCGTATCTGAAGATTATGTCTTTGTTAAATGTTTTTCATGACGGAATGGAATGTTGGTTGTTCAGGCCAGAGGGGGGAGGTTTTATGATGTTATTTGAAATGTGCCGCTTGGAGGGTGACGGCCGAGGGGAGACTGGTGATTGGCCAGAAGAAGGGAGTAGCCCCTCCCTTTGCATTGTTTATCAATAGGGGGTAAACGATTAGACGGCAGAACGACCATATCAATCTGGGGAGTCGTTCTCCAGGCAACGCGTGTCTGTAATTTATGCTGTAACCTCGTGGTATGAATAAAAACTTCTGACACGATGCAGCATAACGGACTTTTTGTTGACAGCGATAATGGCCACCATTCATCATATACGACACTGGCTTTGGCAATGTAAACACGTTTCCCATGCCAGTAAAGCCACTGAATTGAATTGAGAGAGAGAGAGAGAGAGAGAGAGAGAGAGAGAGAGAGAGAGAGAGAGAGAGAGAGAGAGAGAGAGAGAGAGAGAGATATATCAGGTATGTCAGACCCATGGACAGTAGTGGAGGGTAAATGCACTTAAATGCCATTTACACACCTTTTGCGGGTAAACACATTGAACTTATAGGGAGCATTAGGTTATTCACCACAGACTGAGATCAGCATTTACCTTGACATCAATGCCAGTGAGACAGGCTTGGTGGTACAATGCAAGTAATTGAACAGAGACAGAAAGAGGGAGAGATATTGAATAAAGATGGAAAAGACAGAGTTGCATTAAGAAAGCTCTTTGCTGCTTTAGTTCATAAACCTCTGTCATCTTATTGCCCTCTCTTTCTCTCTCCTCTGATGAATATCTTTTCATCCAGTCTCTGTTCTTGTCATTAGATGCACAAGCACACTCGTACACACACACCTTCACAGAAACATTTTCCACCAGAATAGAGGAGCTTTGCAGCTCCTTCGGGGTTATCTTTGGTCTCTTTGTTGCCTCTTTGAATAATGGCCTCCTTGCCTGGTCTGTGAGTTTTGGTGGGCGGCCCTCTCTTGGCAGGTTTGTTGTGGTGCCATATTCTTTCCATTTTGTAGTAATGGATTGAATGGTGCTCCGTGGGATGTTCAAAGTTTCTGATATTTTTTTATAACCCAACCCTGATCTGTACTTCTCCACAACTTTGTCCCTGACCTGTTTGGAGAGCTCCTTGGTCTTCATGGTGCTGCTTGCTTGGTGGTGCCCCTTGCTTAGTGGTGTTGCAGACTCTGGGGCCTTTCAGAACAGGTGTATACAGTGGGGGAAAAAAGTATTTAGTCAGCCACCAATTGTGCAAGTTCTCCCACTTAAAAAGATGAGAGAGGCCTGTAATTTTCATCATAGGTACACGTCAACTATGACAGACAAAATGAGAAAAGAAATTCCAGAAAATCACATTGTAGGATTTTTAATGAATTTATTTGCAAATTATGGTGGAAAATAAGTATTTGGTCAATAACAAAAGTTTCTCAATACTTTGTTATATACCCTTTGTTGGCAATGACACAGGTCAAACGTTTTCTGTAAGTCTTCACAAGGTTTTCACACACTGTTGCTGGTATTTTGGCCCATTCCTCCATGCAGATCTCCTCTAGAGCAGTGATGTTTTGGGGCTGTCGCTGGGCAACACGGACTTTCAACTCCCTCCAAAGATTTTCTATGGGGTTGAGATCTGGAGACTGGCTAGGCCACTCCAGGACCTTGAAATGCTTCTTACGAAGCCACTCCTTCGTTGCCCGGGCGGTGTGTTTGGGATCATTGTCATGCTGAAAGACCCAGCCACGTTTCATCTTCAATGCCCTTGCTGATGGAAGGAGGTTTTCACTCAAAATCTCACGATACATGGCCCCATTCATTCTTTCCTTTACACGGATCAGTCGTCCTGGTCCCTTTGCAGAAAAACAGCCCCAAAGCATGATGTTTCCACCCCCATGCTTCACAGTAGGTATGGTGTTCTTTGGATGCAACTCAGCATTCTTTGTCCTCCAAACACGACGAGTTGAGTTTTTGCCAAAAAGTTCTATTTTGGTTTCATCTGACCATATGACATTCTCCCAATCCTCTTCTGGATCATCCAAATGCACTCTAGCAAACTTCAGATGGGCCTGGACATGTACTGGCTTAAGCAGGGGGACACGTCTGGCACTGCAGGATTTGAGTCCCTGGCGGCGTAGTGTGTTACTGATGGTAGGCCTTGTTACTTTGGTCCCAGCTCTCTGCAGGTCATTCACTAGGTCCCCCCGTGTGGTTCTGGGATTTTTCCTCACCGTTCTTGTGATCATTTTGACCCCACGGGGTGAGATCTTGCGTGGAGCCCCAGATCGAGGGAGATTATCAGTGGTCTTGTATGTCTTCCTTTTCCTAATAATTGCTCCCACAATTGATTTCTTCAAACCAAGCTGTTTACCTATTGCAGATTCAGTCTTCCCAGCCTGGTGCAGGTCTACAATTTTGTTTCTGGTGTCCTTTGACAGCTCTTTGGTCTTTGCAATAGTTGAGTTTGGAGTGTGACTGTTTGAGGTTGTGGACAGGTGTCTTTTATACTGATAACAAGTTCAAACAGGTGCCATTAATACAGGTAACGAGTGGAGGACAGAGGAGCCTCTTAAAGAAGAAGTTACAGGTCTGTGAGAGCCAGAAATCTTGCTTGTTTGTAGGTGACCAAATACTTATTTTCCACCATAATTTGCAAATAAATTCATTAAAAATCCTACAATGTGATTTTCTGGAATGTTTTTTCTCAATTTGTCTGTCATAGTTGACGTGTACCTATGATGAAAATTACAGGCCTCTCTCATATGCACGCACCACTTTTTTTAAATAAGTTATTTTTTTCATTTCACTTCACCAATTTGGACTATTTTGTGTATGTCCATTACATGGAATCCAAATAAAAATCAATTTAAATTACAGGTTGTAATGCAACAAAATAGGAAAAACGGCAAGGGGGATGAATACATTTGCCCTGTATGCTCCACTCGGCTGTGCCTCACAAGTAATACAAAAACAACTGATCTATTACCGGTGTGATCATATAACCTACCTCAAATTTTGAAATATAATTGGTCCAAACAACAATGCATTGGCAGAGTTTTCAAGCAAAGCCAATATGCGGTAATAATGTATTGGGCCTATAGCTTACTGCACAAACCTCATTGCTACAGTACTGTTTTTAATGGCTTAATGTTGCATAGGATGATTAAATTTTTTAAGTAATGTTCAAAACAAATCTGAGCGGTCAATCACGGCTTACATTTTGACTCAGAAGTGATCTTGACTCAGAAAAGGTTGTGTACATAATCAAAATAATCATTGTGATTGGATTGTGATCAGATCTTCCTGCCCACCTCCGGAGGCAGTCAGGCACGCATTGTGTCTGGATATCGCACAAGTGTAGACGGATCCGGACAGTGAAACCATTTAAATCATCACTATCCCGCCTTCTAAAATCATTGACAGGTGGTAACATTGACTTATGACAAATATGTTGCATAAAATAAATCAATGAATATTATTTAGAAAAAAATTCTGTCAAATCATTTACATACAGGGAGGGACCAGGAAATCTGGTCACAATGTGGACACAGTGGACATGAGTGCGTGCGTCACCGTGTGTGTGTGTTTTGCAGAAGCAAACAGCAGCTCCTTGTCTTGCCCAAGCTGCACAGGAAACTGGAACAGGGCTAAAGCAGAAAGTGCTACAGTATGAGGGAGGGAGAAAGTGGGGGAGGAGGTAGAGAGACAGAGAGACGAGAGAGAAATCAAGAGGGACAGAGAGGGAGAGAGGAGATGTAGGGACTCAGAGAGAGATAGAGAAGATATAGGGACTCATAGAGAGATAGGGAAGATATAGGCACTCATAGAGAGATAGAGAGATATAGGCACTCAGAGAGAGATAGAGAAGATATAGGGACTCAGAGAGAGATAGAGAGATATAGGCACTCATAGAGAGATAGAGAGATATAGGCACTCAGAGAGAGATAGAGAAGATATAGGGACTCAGAGAGAGATAGAGAATGTGAGCAAAAGAGACAGTAAGCAAGAGAGAATAGACAGAGGGCAGAGAGAGGGAGAGAGAGGAAGGAATGTCAGAGAGGAGAAATGGATGACTCATGTTACAGTTTTTGTCATTTCTTCTTCTTTGCCCCCCCCCTCCCTCCCTCCCTCCCTCCCTCTCTTTACAACACTGAGCCAGACATAAACCCATCATACACAGTAACACAACAACATTCTGCCTGACTAAAGACTAGCTACATTCCCTCACCAGGCACTCTTTGTTTCCACACACACAAACTCACAACAATTAGTCCACAAAAGAAGGGTGTGCAATCAGAGGTTTTAGACCATTCCCCCTGCTGCTCTGTTTCTTTCTGCTGGCTTACCGACCTCCTTCATAGCAGCCCCCCTACCATGCAGATCAACCTGGTCTCAAAGACTAGACGTAACATAGTAAAAGTTAATCCGGGACACTCTAATTAGCTTGAATGTTATGTTTGGTATGGTTACATAAGACAGATGGTTACAAAAGTAGGGTGGTTGGTTGGGGTGGATGGGTTGGCGTATAATGCAAACGTCTAGCAACCCAAAGGTTTAACCCTAACACCTACACTACCGTTCAAAAGTTTGGGGTCACTTAGACATTTCCTTGTTTTCCAAGAAAATATACATTCAATGAGTTTGAAAAGGAAATATAGCAGAATGGATAGGAAATGTAGTCATTGAAAAGGTTAGAAATAATGATTTTTAATATAAATAATAATTGTGTCCTTCTAACTTTGCTTTCGTCAAAGTATCCTCCATTTGCAGCAATTACAGCCTTGCAGATCTTTGGCATTCTAGTTGTCAATTTGTTGAGGTAATCTGAAGAGATTTCACCACATGCTTCCTGAAGCACCTCCCACAAGTTGGATTGGCTTGATGGGCACTTCTTACGTACCATACGGTCAAGCTGCTCCCACAACAGCTCAATAGGGTTGAGATCCAGTGACTGTGCTAGGCACTCCACTGTAGACAGAATACCAGCTGACTGCTTCTTCCCTAAATAGTCATTGCATAGTTTGGAGCTGTGCTTTGGGTCATTGTCCTGTTGTAGGAGGAAATTGGCTCCAAACAAGCACCGTCCACAGGGTATGGCATGGCGTTGCAAAATGGAGTGATCAAAGCCTTCCTTCTTCAAGATCCCTTTTACCCTGTACAAATCTCCCACTTTACCTCCACCAAAGCAACCCCAGACCATCACATTGCCTCCACCATGCTTGACAGATGGCATCAAGCACTCCTCCAGCATCTTTTAATTTGGTCTGTGTCTGACAAATGTTCTTCTTTGTGATCCGAACCCCTCAAACTTCGATTTGACTGTCCATAATACTTTTTTCCAATCTTCCTCTGTCCAGTGTCTGTGTTCTTTTAACCATCTTAATCTTTTCTTTTTATTGGCCAGTCTGATATATGACTTTTTCTTTGCAACTCTGCCTAGAAGGTCAGCAACCCGGAGTCGCCTCTTCACTGTTGATGTTGAGACTGGTGTTTTGCGGGTACTATTTAATGAAGATGCCAGTTGAGGACCTGTGAGGCATCTGTTTCTCAAACTAGACACTCTAATGTATTTGTCCTCTTGCTCAGTTGTGCATCGGGGCCTCCCACTCCTCTTTCTATTCTGGTTAGAGCCAGTTTGCGTTGTTCTGTGAAGGGAGTAGTACACAGCGTTGTACGAGATCTTCAGCTTCTTGGCAAATTCTCGCATGGAATAGCCTTCATTTCTCAGAACAAGAATAGACTGATGAGTTTCAGAAGAAAGTTATTTGTTTCTGTCCATTTTGATTCTGTAATCGAACCCATAATTGCTGATGCTCCAGATACTCAACTAGTCTCAAGAAGGCCAGTTTTAATGCTTCTTTAATCAGCACAACAGTTTTCAGCTGTGCTAACAAAATTGCAAAAGGGTTTTCTAATGATCATTTAGCCTTTTAAAATGATCAGCTTGGATTAGCAAACACAACGTGCCATTGGAACACAGGACTGATGGTTGCTGATAATGGGCCTCTGTACGCCTATGTAGATATTCCATTAAAAATCAGCCGTTTCCAGCTATAATAGCCATTTACAACATGAACAATGTCTACACTGTATTTCTGATCAATTTGATGTTATTTTAATGGACAAAAAAATATGCTTTTCTTTCAACAACAAGGACATTTGTGACCCCAAACTTTTGAATGATAGTGTAACTCTAATCCCTAGCCAAGCTAACGTTAGCCACCTAGAGACCTAGCTAGAATTCATAACATACCATACGTTTTGCAAATTTGAAACATATTGTACATTTTTGCAAATTCGTAATACAGTTGAAGTCGGAAGTTTACATAAACCTTAGCCAAATACATTTAAACTCTGTTTTTCACAATTCCTGACATTTAATCCTAGTAAAATATCCCTGTTTTAGGTCAGTTAGGATCACCACTTTATTTTAAGAATGTGAAATGTCAGAATAATAGTAGAGAAAATTATTTATTTCAGCTGTTATTTCTTTCATCACATTCCCAGTGGGTCAGAAGTTTACATACACTCAATTAGTATTTGGTAGCATTGCCTTTAAATTGTTTAACTTGGGTCAAATGTTTCGGGTAGTGTTCCACAAGCTTCCCACAATAAGTTGGGTGAATTTTGGCCCATTCCTCCTGACAGAGCTGGTGTAACTGAGTCAGGTTTGTAGGCCTCCTTGCTCGCACACGCACTTTCAGTTATGCCCACACATTTTCTATAGGATTGAGGTCAGGGCTTTGTGATGGCCACTCTAATACCTTGACTTTGTTGTCCTTAAGCCATTTTGCTACAACTTTTGAAGTATGCTTGGGGTCATTGTCCATTTGGAAGACCCATTTGCAACCAAGCTTTAACTTCCTGACTGATGTCTTAAGATGTTCAATATATCCACATAATTTTCCTTCCTCATGATGCCATCTATTTTGTGAAGTGCACCAGTCCCTCCTGCAGCAAAGCACCCCCACAGCATGATGCTGCCACCCCCGTGCTTCACGGTTGGGATGGTGTTCTTCGACTTGCAAGGTACCCCCTTTTTCCTCCAAACATAATGATGGTCATTATGGCCAAACAGTTCTATTTTTGTTTCATCAGACCAGAGGACATTACTCCAAAAAGTACGATCTTTGTCCCCATGTGCAGTTGCAAACCATAGTCTGTCTTTTTTATGGCGGTTTTGCAGCAGTGGCTTCTTTCTTGCTGAGCGGCCTTTCAGGTTATGTCGATATAGGACTCGTTTTACTGTGGATATAGATACCTTTGTACCTGTTTCCTCCAGCATCTTCACAAGGTCCTTTGCTGTTGTTCAGGGATTGATTTGCACTTTTCGCACCAAAGTACGTTAATCCCTAGGAGACAGAACGCGTCTCCTTCTTGAACGGTATGACGGCTGCGTGGTCCCATGGTGTTTATACTTGCATACTATTGTTTGTACAGATGAACGTGGTACCTTCAGGCGTTTGGAAATTGCTCCCAAGGATGAACCAGACTTGTGGAGGTCTACAATTGTTTTTCTGAGGTCTTGGCTGATTTATTTAGATTTTCCTATGATGTCAAGCAAAGAGGCACTGAGTTTGAAGGTAGGCCTTGAAATACATCCACAGGTACACCTCCAATTGACTCAAATTATGTCAATTAGCCTATCAGAAGCTTCTAAAGCCCTGACATCATTTTCTGGAATTTTCCAAGCTGTTTAAAGGCACAGTCATCTTAGTGTACAGTGAGGGAAAAGAGTATTTGATCCCCTGCTGATTTTTTACGTTTGCCCACTGACAAAGAAATGATCAGTCTATAATTTTAATGGTAGGTTTATTTGAACAGTGAGAGACAAAAAAATCCAGAAAAACCCATGTCAAAAGTGTTATAAATTGATTTGCATTTTATTGAGGGAAATAAGTATTTGACCCCTCTGCAAAACATGACTTAGTACTTGGTGGCAAAACCCTTGTTGGCAATCACAGAGGTCAGACGTTTCTTGTAGTTGGACACCAGGTTTGCACACATCTCAGGAGGGATTTTGTCCCACTCCTCTTTGCAGATCTTCTCCAAGTCATTAAGGTTTCGAGGCTGACGTTTGGCAACTCGAACCTTCAGCTCCCTCCACAGATTTTCTATGGGATTAAGGTCTGGAGACTGGCTAGGCCACTCCAGGACCTTAATGTGCCTCTTCTTGAGCCACTCCTTTGTTGCCTTGGCCGTGTGTTTTGGGTCATTGTCATGCTGGAATACCCATCTACGACCCATTTTCAATGCCCTGGCTGAGGGAAGGAGGTTCTCACCCAAGATTTGACAGTACATGGACCCGTCCATCGTCCCTTTGATGCGGTGAAGTTGTCCTGTCCCCTTAGCAGAAAAACACCCCCAAAGCATAATGTTTCCACCTCCATGTTTGACGGTGGGGATGGTGTTCTTGGGGTCATATGCAGCATTCCTCCACCTCCAAACACGGCGAGTTGAGTTGATGCCAAAGAGCTCCATTTTGGTCTCATCTGACCACAACACTTTCACCCAGTTCTCCTCTGAATCATTCAGATGTTCATTGGCAAACTTCAGACAGGCATGTATATGTGCTTTCTTGAGCAGGGGGACCTTGCGGGCGCTGCAGGATTTCAGTCCTTCACGGCGTAGTGTGTTACCAATTGTTTTCTTGGTGTCTATGGTTCCAGCTGCCTTGAGATCATTGACAAGATCCTCCCGTGTAGTTCTGGGCTGATTCCTCACCGTTCTCATGATCATTGCAACTCCACAAGGTGAGATCTTGCATGGAGCCCCAGGCCGAGGGAGATTGACAGTTCTTTTGTGTTTCTTCCATTTGCGAATAATCGCACCAACTGTTGTCACCTTCTCACCAAGCTGCTTGGCAATAGTCTTGTAGCCCATTCCAGCCTTGTGTAGGTCTACAATCTTGTCCCTGACATCCTTGGAGAGCTCTTTGGTCTTGGCCATGGTGGAGAGTTTGGAATCTGATTGATTGCTTCTGTGGACAGGTGTCTTTTATACAGGTAACAAACTGAGATTAGGAGCACTCCCTTTAAGAGTGTGCTCCTAATCTCAGTTTGTTACCTGTATAAAAGACACCTGGGAGCCAGAAATATTTCTGATTGAGAGGGGGTCAAATACTTATTTCCCTCTTTAAAATGCAAATCAATTTATAACAGTTTTGACATGCGTTTTTCTGGATTTTTTTGTTGTTATTCTGTCTCTCACTGTTCAAATAAACCTACCATTAAAATGATAGACTGGTCATTTCTTTGTCAGTGGGCAAACGTATAAAATCTGCAGGGTATCAAATACCTTTTTCCCTCACTGTATGTAAACTTCTGACCCACTGGAATTGTGATTCAGTGAATTATAAGTGAAATAATCTGTCTGTAAACAATTATTGGAAAAATTACTTGTGTCATGCACAAAGTAGATGTCCTAACCGACTTGCCAAAACTATAGTTTGTTAACAAGAAATTTGTGGAGTGGTTGAAAAACGAGTTTTAATGACTCCAACCTAAGTGTATGTAAACTTCCGACTTCAACTGTATATAATACGAATTGTAATTCGTAACATATCATACAAAACGGGTGACGGACATCCACAAATTAATACATACTATACGAAACGTATCATACTAAATTGAGTGTCTCGGATTTACGTACAAAATAATATGAAATGCTCTGGGACCAGGTTGTGCAGATAGAAGCCTCCAGGAGGTTTTCTACAGCATGTGTGTGGAGGTGTGCTAGTGAGTACACAGGTTTACTACAGATTTGCTCAGTATTCTTCATCACCCTGTAGTTACCTTTGTTATTCCTCAGATAAAAGCATGAGCTCCACTCCAATGGCAATGAGATCCTGAGTTGTGCTAACAAAGCCTGTGAATCTCCAGGCACATATTTCCACCTGAACAAATCCAACGGAGGAAAAAAGATGGCTCTGGATTTGTGCAATAAAAAATATAACTTTGTCTCCTTTTGAGTTCATATTGTAGTGTGAGCAAAGCTTGGTTTGAATTAAACGGAAACACGGAGGTGTGAGCAAGCTAGCATGCACATGCACACACACACACACACGCATGCAAACGCACTCCCATGCACGATAGATCACCTCCCTGTGATACTACTGTATCACTGTGTTATATAGTAGTACAGCATATCTATGGCACATCTGGAGAATGGAGAAAAGGATTACAGAACAGGAGGATGAGAAGGGGGTTTATGGATGATAAATACATGTAAATGAAAGGAGCTAGGGGGGGGGGTGGTGTTTCATTAAACGCTGCTCCTTTCATCACTTCAAACCTCAACCTGACATTAGATTTGCCTCAAGTCTCCATCCAACCACAACACTCTCGCCTCCAGAAGAACATTAGGAACAGTTGGGAATAACATCTGGGAATTACCTGGGAAGGAGGGGTCACTGAAAGGTAGACATCACAGGTGTGATGTATCAAGGTTTTATCAAAGACATGCAAATAAAATAAAAATTATATCTGTACTAAAATAAATACTGTACCTGCTGTGTGCTTTGATCATCCCACATCAACACAACTAAAACGCGTGTGTTTTGTCTGTGGCAGAATGATTCAAGGAATTTCTTTATTGTTTTACAGAGGTCGAATAGGGCCCGTTCCAATAACACTCATTGAGCACTTCACTTCTTTACATTCTTCACTTGAACTACTGATCTATCTAATGGAGCCCTGGTCAAAGGCTGGCCAAAGGCTGGCCAAAGGCTGGTCAAAGGCTGGTCAAAGGTAGGATGAAGGTGGCAGATTTCCAACAAGCTTTATTTCAGTTTTCCGTTCCTCTCAGAAGCTATAGATGTCTCGTAAAGCGTCACAGCAGCACCTGTCTCCACCCCTGCTGTCCACCACCATTGCTCTCTGTCCAACTCAATCAATACTGTGAAGTGTCTTAATCAACACTGTAAAGTGTCTTAATCAACACTGTGAAATTAGACTTCGTCAAAGCCACTCGAGATCAGAGTTTTTACATCAAAAAGTCAGGTTTCTGATGTAAGAGTCTGAATGTATGACAATCAAACTGTTCAAAGAGAATAACTTTGCAAGCTTTCCTGCTTTGACTAGATCTACATTTACATTTTAGTCATTTAGCAGACGCTCTTATCCAGAGCGACTTACAGTTAGTGAGTGCATACATTTTTCATACTAGCCCCCCGTGGGAAACAAACCCACAACCCTGGCGTTGCAAGCGCCATGCTCTACCAACTGAGCTACAGGGGACTTAGATGACAAAGAAAAGCACAAAAAAACATCAATTTGTTTATACAAGATTTATAGCATCAACTGTGTGTGCATGCATGCGTGTCTGCTACTAAATATGTATTGTTTCATCAATGCAATAGTCAGACAATGGTTAAAAGGTGGTGATTTTAAAACTTCCCCAAAGATTTCATTTGACGCAAACTTCATTCCGGTACCCCCTCAGATTCTTCTGTGTCTTGGTCGGGGCTGTCGTAACCCAGGTAGCTGGCAATCGGGAAGTGGGCCCAGTAGGTCCTGGCCAGGTCCTGGATCCGGTCGTAACCAGCCTGGGCCGTCAGCTCCTGCAACCAGCCTGTGAAGTCTGATGACCACAGGGCCCAGTTGGGCATTTCACGTTTTTCCCTGCCTGGGGACAAATCAATCAATCAATCAATCAATCAATCAATCAATCAATCAATCAATCAAGTAAGCAAGCAAGCAAATAATAAAACATTATTTCTTGGCTCACCATTGCCTTCCTCTGTGGCAGTCTCCGTCTCTTCTGCTCCTGGTTAAGACACAGTGAAGGGAAACGGAAAGAGTCAGACCAAAGTCAAAGTTCAGTACTTCAGGACAGTATTGGTGCATTTACACAGGCAGCCCAATTCTGGTGTGTTGACCAATCAGATCCTTTGCCAATAACTGGGCAAAATATCAGAACTGGGCTGCCTGTGAAAAACACA
Organism: Coregonus lavaretus; assembly: GCF_964263955.1. Taxonomy (NCBI): domain Eukaryota; kingdom Metazoa; phylum Chordata; class Actinopteri; order Salmoniformes; family Salmonidae; genus Coregonus; species Coregonus lavaretus. Next base: position 39,958,205 of record NC_140003.1, on the reverse strand, counting down.
GCCTATGAGTATACTCAAAGGTGTTCACCTACCTGTGAAACTGAGGAATCCCAGGAGTATGAAGCAGACCAACATTGAGACACACAGACGATGCATGCTGTCAGACAAGGCTAGCCAGAGACAGACAGAGGGACACAGAAACACTATTCAGTCGAACTGGATAGGCAGAGACAGACAGGAGACACAGAAAAACCACATGCAGGCAGATACAGTGGCAAGAAAAAATGCTCAGTGTACTTTGAACAATCAAGGACTAATTTCCTCAAACCACCCAGAGAAAATCAAAAGTGGAAGAAAGGTAAAGGCAGAAATAAATACAAAGGGAAAATACCTGTCTATTGTGCTTTCAATGTTGTTACCAAGCCAACAAGTGCTCGAGGGCTAGATTCAATCTGTAGCGTGGAAGATCCGAGTTGTTGCGTAATTTAAATTGAAAGGTAATTTCCCATTGAGCCGACATATGCAGCATTTACCATGAATGCAGTCTCCGGGAACATTGCCTTCAGGAATGGCCTTTTTCTCTTTATTCAGATTACAACCTCTCACTTTCGGTGATTTGAAAATGAAATCATCTCCAAAATATCTCTATTTTTAAAACAAGCCATAGAAAGTTGGTTGCAATTTCAGTTTAATCCACCAGAAAAGACAGAACAAATATTACAACAAATATTATGGTTAAACTCAAATATATGAATTGATTAAAAAAAACATTATTTTTGGAGAAAAAAACTAACAAACGGTATAATCTTTGTAAATGATACCATAAATAGGACTGGTGGAGTTATGTCACATATGCAGGTAACAAAAATATATGGAAATGTCTGCACTATCCAAAATTACAACCAACCAATTGCAGCATTACCGCAAAAATTAAGAGGCAATTGGAAGGGGGAGAAAGTTGTGATAAATAAAAAAGTATACCAATTTCATTTCAGGACCCAAAAATTTACAGCTGTGACATACAGATTGAAAAATAATTGGGAAGAGATTTTCGATGTACCGATTCCATGGCACATGGTTTATGAACTTATACACAAAACGGCACCGGATTCAAAACGTACTTTTCCTATTTAAATTATTATACAAAATTCTTGCAACCAATAGAATGTCATATAAAGGGGGGATACAACCATCCCAGTTCTGCAGATTTTGCTGCGAAGAGACAGAATCATTGGATCATTTGTTTTGGTACTGTCCATATGTAGCTTGTTTTTGGTCGCAGGTTCAGGAATGGCTGAAGAATTGCAACATTTACCTGGAGTTAACTCTGCAGATAGCACTGCTGCGTGATCGGAAAAGTCATAGTCAATCAATCAATAATATAATAATACTGTTTATAATAAAAATGTTTTATCTTTAATTTACAATCTGTAGAAACTATGAGAATAGAAAGGTTCAGAACTTTTATGAAACATCACAGCACAGTTGAAAGATATATGGATGGTCTTCCGATAGATGGGAGGGGTTGAGGGTAGCTGAAGGATGGGACTAAAAACAAACAAAAGATAACTAATGTAAAATGTACTGTGTCTGAAAAATGTATATAGTATGTATAAGCTGGAAGTAGAAGCCTAAGTGTTGTTGTCCATTAGTTTACTCCAATTAGGGGAGGCGTGGTAGGGTTAGGGGAAAGGAAAATATATTTCAAAACAATATATATATTTCAAATAACATATATATTTATAAAAATATATATGGGGGATTGGAAATGATGCAGACAATCACATTGATAGAAGCCACAATCTATTTGCAATATTAAAGCTGATCCACCCCCTAAAATAATATTAATACAAACATGCAGTCTCCGCAAACACAGGAACATTGCGTTTACATTTAAATTGCGCTATAGCGTAGATCTTCCACGCTACGGATTTAATCTAGGCCCTAGTCTAGAGTACACTACCTAACCAACCAATGTAGAGAGAAAAGTATTTGTAGAGTACACACGTATTGAAATACTAGAAATATTAAATATCAGGTAGCAAACCTTACCTGATTGAGATCACTGATGCGAGGAGTTCGTCTGTATTCGACCACAGTAAACTACAGCTATCTTCTCCTCTATGATTGTACTGTGGTCTGTCCCCGTTGAACGGTCCCTGTCCTGTGTGTGAGAGCTCTGGGGTTTCTGTCCATCTCCAGGTGAGGAGGAGACCGAAGGAAGGCAGACATATTTGTTTTTCACACTTCCTCTCTGTATGTCTAACCTCCATCACAACATACGTCACTGGATCTCTCTCTCTCACACACACACACATACACACACACACACACACACACACAGTGATACAAATCTCCCACCTATGATTCAAACTCTAGGCATAATGCTGACAACACTGAATTTGTAACGTTAGTTATGTAGACTACAGCACCAACAATGTCTGCTGCATCTATAGGATGTCCTTCTGTCTTTGTTTAATGAACACTTTCTTACAATAAATGCTGACCAAACTGCGGTTTACCATCAAGGAAATGTATGGTAAAGAATAAACATTTGGCACTGAGCATCAAATACAGTGTACCTCCTCAGGGTTAAACATCTCTGTTAGGAAAGAACAGGAACGGTGACAGAGGGAGAAAAAAATTATCAAAATATAGATAGGAGGAAAAGGCAGCAAGGGGGAAATAGAAACAGACATGATAGACAGTAAGAGAGAGAGAGAGAGAGAGAGAGAGAGAGAGAGAGAGAGAGAGAGAGAGAGAGAGAGAGAGAGAGAGAGAGAGAGAGAGAGAGAGAAAGAACTGTGAGAGATCGGTACACAGCCAGTCCAGAACTCTTCACACTTTGTATCCAGACGGGCCCCAGACACCAGCCGGCTGCAGTATTTGAAGATTTAACAGATTTATTGTGGGGAAAGAGAAAGATTCCACAGAGTGGATGAGACACAGAGACCAGACAGACACACAGAGACTGGCACGGGTCATGAGAGAGCATCCTGTCATTTCTCTCTTCCGTCTGTCAGAAGACTGTTTACTCTCATTGGGAGAGGCTAGCACCAGGACGTAAGCCTGAGACTGAGACAGAGCTACTGTTTAGATGTTTAGACCAAGGTTGGTCAAACTTCCCCTGCCAGGGCTGGTGGGTTGCTGCCCTTTGCTCCAGCCAAGCCGTAGCATACCTGGTGTTACTAATCAAGACTTCATTTAAGGCTTTGAGTGCTTGGCTGGTGTTTAAATTGGTGTTTATTAACTCTTTAATGTTTAATTGAACTGTTTATTCGGGCTTTGAGACACATCGCAAGAGGTGTGTGTGTTTGTGAGAAAGTAGATAGAGAAAAAGAGAGAGAGGGACTGTGTACTGTATGTGTGTGTAAAAGATATAGAGAGGGTGTGCAAATGTGTGTGTGTTTATGTAAAAGCTTTTCATCATTGAGAGGTGAGTGGAATCATGTACCGAGACGGAGAAAGCCTTCTATATGAGCAGTGTTCTCTCACCGATACCTTCACACACACAATGAGATGAAACAGCCTGGTCTCATAGAATAGACGTAATTAGACGTACCTAGACAAATTAGAGTGATATGTTATGTTTGGTGTGGTTACATAAGACAGATGGTTACTTAAGGCAAAAACAAAAGTAGGGTGGTTTGTCGAGGTGGATGGATATAACGCGAATATCTATCAACCCAAAGGTTGTGTGTTCAAATCTCATCACGGACAACTTTAGCATTTTAGCTAATTAGCAACTTGCAACTACTTAACATGTTAGCTAACCCTTCCCCTAACCCAACGCTAACCTTAACCTTTTTAACTAACCCTTCCCCTAACCCTAACCTTAACTACCTAGCCTAGCTAAAGTTAGCCAGCTAGTTAATGTTAGCAACCTAGCTAGAATTCATAACATATCATAAGTTTTGCAAATTCATAACATGTTGTACGTTTGCAAATTCGTAACAAATAATACGATTTGTAATTCGTAACATATCATACGAAATGGGTGATGGAAATCCACAAATTAATACATACAACATTTGAGGGAGTCTATTCAATCAACCACTACACACACCCGTATGTGCGCAAATACACACACAACAATATGTACAGTACACACCAGTGGAGGCTGCTGAGGGGAGGACGGCTCATAATAATGGCTGGAACGGAGCGAATGGAATGGCATCAAACACCTGGAAAACATGTTAGATGTATTTGACACCATGCCACTCATTCTGCTCCAGACATTACCACTAGCCCGTTCTCCGCCAATTAAGGTGCCACCAACACACATACAACAATCAGGGCCCGTATGGTTTGTGTGTGTTTAGCCCACTCCTCCTCACCTAATCTAATGCTGCAGGCATAAAAAGACACCTGAGTGGAGTTTCCACATCCGGTTTTCAACAGAAAAGGAAGCTAGGTTATAGATAGCTGCATCCCTGAAAACCAGATGAATCCGGTTGTTGGCAACTGGGGTGCTCCTCACCAGACAGACACGGTGTGATGTCCTCCCCTGCCCCCTCTCACCTCTCCTCCTTCCACCATCCTCTCCTTCTCTCCTCCCCTGCCCCCTCTCACCTCTCCTCGTTCCACCATCCTCTCCTTCTCTCCTCCCCTGCCCCCGTGCACCTCTTCCCCTCCTCTCCTCCCCTGCCCCCGTGCACCTCTTCCCCTCCTCTCCTCCCATGCCCCCGTGCACCTCTCCTCCTTCCACCATCCTCTCCCCCACTTTCTCTTAACAGGGGGATTTACCAGAAATATTTTGAAAGAAAGCTACAATTTCACACCATGTTGTTATTGACTACTAACAAACCCTTAGGCCTAGATTCAATCAGATCAAGTGTTAACAGGTGATAGAAGACACCAACATACAGGGCCGGCCCGCTCATTAGGCAGGGTTAGGCCGCCGCCTATGGTGGCAGATTGAAGAGGGCGGCATTTTCTGAGCTAAACTGACCAAGACACACCTCCAACAACAACACATACAACCTCACATAATTCTGCCCAAAATCAATGACAATTTCGTTCAACCAGTGGCATATGGGCTTTTTAAGTGAGAGCTGATGCCACACTGTGATAAGCAGTGCCCACTTTGTCAAAGGATGGGGGGCAAAATATTTTGCTTGTCATTTCCCAGCGCGCCTCTCTGTTGGAGAGAGGCATCACTGTGGTGCTCCACCAAAGTTCCATCAAATAAATAATCTAACATAAATCATGTAGCAGATATAGCCAGGGTAAAACATGAGCATTTCACAATAATTAAAACTAAATGTCAAGAAAACTGTAGGCTATTACACCAATTTTTATCATTACCACATGTCAGAGGCATGACAAACAAGCGAATGGACTTGAAAATGGGAGGTATAGCCTACGCTCAAACACGATGTGGTTCGACAAGAACAGTGACATTTTGCCAAGGCAGTGATGAGTGGCTGACACCGAAACGGGCGCGGACAGCAGTGGACGCATCAATTCTGGCCTGATGACAATAGCCAAATTTGTCATTACACTTTTTGGTGTTTTGTGTAACAGATGTCTCTTTCCATTCACCACTGTCTGGAGGCTGAAAATGTTTTGCAAGTGGATGGATGTGCGTGGGTAGCCTATGAAGGAGTCATTTTAAGTGATTGTTTGACAATCAGATGAAAACATCTTGACTGGTTGTGTTTATGCCACAATAAAAGGTAATACATTTTAAAAGTTAAATGACAAATCTTTAAGACTAGGCCCACAGAGATCCTATTGAATTAACATGGACTATATTCTATGATAAGTCCCATAAGAAATGTTTGTTCACGCACCAGGAAGAAATTCATTCTACTTTCACCCATGGATATAGCATATGGTAGAAATAGTATGTGGCCTTTTCTGTAGCCTACAGGCTGGAGATAAAATGTATGACAATGTAATGAGACGGAAACTTTTTACATCATACAGGTTTCTTCAATCAAATAGCCTAACCTAAATGGCACCCAATCAAATAGCCTAACCTAAATGGCACCCAATCAAATAGCCTAACCTAAATGGCACCCAATCAAATAGCCTAACCTAAATGGCACCCAATCAAATAGCCTAACCTAAATGGCACCCAATCAAATAGCCTAACCCAAATGGCACCCAATCAAATAGCCTAACCCAAATGGCACCCAATCAAATAGCCTAACCTAAATGGCACCCAATCAAATAAAAAGTGACATGTTAACAAACAACATATCCTAAAACAGGACAGGTCAAAGTAAAATTGACAATATGGAATGGACAATCAGGCTACTCACAACTGCTCTCCAGGAGTTTCACCCCCTTGGCTAAATTGTCATGATCAGTGGTTTCAAGTTTGTAACTGTCCATTGTTGACGAGCTGATCATGGCAAAAAAGAAAATAATTATTTCCCACTGTGTAAGCACATTGCAAATAGGCTCCTGATAAAGTTTGGTATTCAGAGCTTAAATAGCTACATTTATTAGTCACAGGAATCAGAACTAATAAAGCCAATGCAAAGGCCTGTTTTACAAATGGTGACCCTACTACATGGATGGGAATTAAATCAATTCCTTTGCAGGCAGACATGGTAGGCTACACCCCAGTAAGCACAACCCGACGCAGACGTCTTCTGGATGTCTTTTTTGTGTGTGTTTTACAAAGGGTAGGCCTACCACATAGATGGGCATTCATAAAATTCAATTTCAGGCAACACTGTAGGCTACACCTCAGTAAGCACGGTTTGAAGCCGACGCCTTTTGGAAGTCTTTTTAAAAAATATGACTATGCCTTGATTTCCACGGATGTTGATTTGGTCCAAACATAGATGTCTATTTAACTTTCATTCAGAACTGAAAATGAACCTGATTTCAACGTCCAGAAAATAAGTATTTTCAACGTCCGGAAAATACATATTTTCAATATCCGGAAAATACGTATTTTCAACTTTCATTCAGAACAGAAAATGAACCTGATTTAAATGTCTGGAACATACATATTTTCACATTTCAATGAACCTAACTTCAACGTCTTGAAAATATGTATTTTAGACATCTTTTCAACGTCATTTTGCTTACTGGGACTATTCTAGTTTTGTGGGGGGCAGCAGATTTTTGTCTTGCCCCGGGGCGGCAGAATAGCCAGGACCCGCTCTGCCCGCATAGCGGATGTTTTGGCGGTGTCAGAGGTGGAACTGTAGTCAAAACGGTGAGCGGCTGCTCTTGCGATCATTGTAACGAAGCCACACCCGCCCCACTCGCGTTAGAAGTTCAGAACGAGAATGTGTAGGCTATTTAAGCAATAAGGCCTGAGGAGCTGTGGTATATGGCCAACATACCACGGCTAAGGGCTGATCTTATACAAAACGCAACGCAGAGTGCTTGGACACAGCCCTTAGCCGTGGTATATTGGCCATATATCACAAATCCCCGAAATGCCTTATTGCTATTATAAACTGGTTACCAACGTAATTAGAGCAGTAAAAATAAATGTTTTGTCATACCCGTGGTATACGGTCTGATATACCATGGCTGTCAGCCAATCAGCATTCAGGGCTCGAACCACCCAGTTTATAAATATAAATAATAATGCTCAAATTGAAAAATCATTAAACAAAAATGAGGATTTCTATCATCCTAATAGAGGTGTAGATTACATCTCACATTCCAGTGTTTGAACTTGTAATCAAGGCTGCATGGGATTTATGTTAATGTGACTCACGCCGTCAGCTTTAGGTATAATGCCAGGAGCCACTTGTGGATTTGATAGCTCTTAACGCAGTGCCACCTCCGACACCGTCAAAACAACCACTATGCAGATGTTGGCTAAAGCTGATCTGATTTAATCGAGCCCTTAATCCATGTCTGACAAGGTTGTCATTGTTGTGGGTGTCAGCGTAGGACAAATCGGAAGTCTGTTTACTCTTTCACAATCATCTGCATCATTTGTACAGACTGTGTCTGTGAGGGACCTATTAATGATATACTCTGATCAGATTGAGGCAAGCCAGTCGATCCGGAAATCAATCAATCTGTCAAGCTCTGCATGTTGACAGTTAGGTGTCATCAGACCTGTGGCAGACAAGTGTTAATCAATGATGGAGCGTCTGATGGAACTCATGGTTGAGGAAATGGCGGCGAGTAATGAGGACAAAATTGAGAAGTTGTTGGTGAAGCAACAGCTGTGCTGGAATGAGAACAATATGGGTGTCAGTTCTGATGGTATGGAGCGGGAAGATGAATGGTCAAGGAGTGGAAAGACATAGGAAGAAGAGAGATCATGATACAGAAAGCAGTGGAGCGTCCAGTAAAGAAAGCATAAAGAGGGCCAAGGTAGGAAGCAAGAGTCGTGATGTGTTGTAGTGGAAAGTGGTGATGGTGTTTGATGAGACCACAGGGCCTCACTTACACCCTATACCACTAACGCGGTAGAGAAAGAGGTAGGTGAAGTGAAATTAGCTTGGTTTATTGGAAATGGTAGATTGTTAATATTGTGTGGTAGCCAGGCTCAGCAAGAGAAGATCCTAAAAATGGAAAAGCTTAATGTCAATAAGATTAAAAGTCATGCCCCTGGTGCTTATGCTAGATTGAGGGGAGTCATCACTGGGGTCCCAATATCTATGTCCATAGATGATATTAAAGAAAATGTGAAGGGAGGAAGAGTGATTGAGGGCAAAAGGTTGATCAGTAGGAAAGAAGGTAAAAGAAGTGAAAGCCTATCAGTGCTGCTGAGGTTTGAGAAGGTTATGCCTGGAAAAGTACAGATAGGATTCCTTCCTGTCCCATCCCCATTGCGGTGTTTTAAATGCCAAAGAATGGGATATGTAGCTGTTCAATGTAAAGGAAGGAAAAGTCTCCCGAGTGACGCAGTGGTCTAAGGCACTGCATCGCAGTGCTAGTTGTGCCACTAGAGATCCTGGTTCGAATCCAGGCTCTGTCGTAGCCGGCCGCGAACGGGAGACCCATGGGGCGGCGCACAATTGGCCCAGCGTTGTCCAGGGTAGGGGAGGGAATGGCCGGCAGGGATGTAGCTCAATTGGTAGAGCATTGGTAGAACAGGGTTGTGGGTTCGATTCCAACGGGGGGCCAGTATGAAAAAATTATAATGTATGCACTCACTAACTGTAAGTCGCTCTGGATAAGAGCGTCTGCTAAATGACTAAAGAAAAAAAAAAGAAAAAAAAGAAAAGATGTGTGTGGAGGGGAACATGATTACGGTGAATCTAGGAGCAATGTGAAGGTTAAGTGTTGTAATTGTGGGGGGGAACATAGTGCAGCATTTGGTAGATGCCAGGTGCAGAGAGATGCTATAAAGGCTCAGAGATATAGAATTAGTCATAATGTATTGTATGCAGAGGCTGTAAGACCGATTGGTGGAAAACAGTGTGGAATGATGGAGCTTCCATGGCTGCTCCTGTAGTAAGTGGACCTGCTGTCGGGGCTAGTGTCTGCTGGTCCTGTAGTAAGTGGACCTGCTGTCGGGGCTGGTGTTTCTGCTGGTCCTGGCAGGGTTTGGAGGCCTGTTCAGATATCTTGCACTCATGAATGTGCTGTGTCAAAGGACACTTTGATAATGAGTAAAGTTGACTTCATAGCTTTTATTGGTAAGGTTATCAACACTACTCGGGTGTGGAGAGCAGAAATGCCAGTTTGAAGGTTATTGTGGAGACAGCAACAGAGATATTGGGGCTAACATATGTTACTGTTGAAATTGTTGTTGACATACTGAACAATCCTAAGGGTGGAGTGTTTCAGCATGATATAGATCAAGTTTAATGGGGTAGGGGGGTTGGGGAGGGTTTTTTGGGGGAGGGTGTAGTAGAAGTTCGTAGGGATTTATTTGGTTTCTATTTTATTTTCATGGTAGTACAGAATTGGGCAGATCATGATTGATCGTACATTCCAGCATAGGTGGCAGCACTAAACCATTGTTTGTGGACCGCCATGACATCATGGAAGAAGACGATGCTCCGCATCTCCTCTGGCCTGAGTCACTCAGCAGCCAGACTGCATTTAAAAAGCCAGCCGGACTGTATTTAAACAGACAGACAGATCTGACTATGATTAACTATAGTGGAGAATAATAACATCCACTCCCAGAGACCAGCAGCAATCACCACTTGTCTCACAATACAGCATCAGAGACAGAAGGGGCAGACGGCCTATGATTTGAGTTATTCTGCAAAAACTTTTATTGAACATAAGCATTTCAATTGTCAACACGTGATCAGCGGTACAGTACCATAGGTTGAATCAAAACGCTTCATATATGCACATCATTTTCGGAATATATACATACAGTGGGAACAAGAATTAAATAACAATGCTCAATAACATTCAGATATATTATATCTAGTAAAAGCTGAGATGATCGATACATAAAGACACATGTAGAAAGAAGTAAATAAAAACAAAAAGGCCATCCATCAGCCACATTTACATACTGAGAGTAGAACGCCTGAAGACCTGATTTCATTGGAAAACAGCACTAGGGCCGATGAATAGCATTACAGTAAAGGGCTCTATTGAATTCGTATAGCGGAAGTTCAGCGTTAAAGCGCAATTTAAATTTAATGTTCCCGCGTTAGCGCAGACTGCATTCACGGTAAACGCTGCATCTGTCAGCTAAATCGGAAACTACCTTTACATTTCTACAGTGCAATCTGTAACGCTTCAGCGATCCAGACTGAACAGGGACCTAAGTGTAGTGTAGAGCTGGAGCCAATAGAACAGTACAGTTAGTGTACAGCAGAAGCCAATCAAATAGCAGTAGTGTAGAGCTGGAGCCAATAGAAAAACAGAACAGTAAGTGTAGTGCCAATACAAAAGCAATACAGTAAGCGGGTGGCACATTGACAGTCTCTCTCTCTCGACTAGAGTTCCGAGGAGGATGAAGGTGGAGGAAGAGATGGATAGATGAGGATTAGGCAAATGGAAGAAAAATAAAAAGTAAATAGAGGGCGTTTACAGTGGTCACTTATGGAACTCATGATTTCCTTTCTAAATCATCGGAACCTCTGGAGAGGGTTTTAAATGTAGATTTAAAAAAACAGTAACAAACAAAGGAAACAGAACCAAGACGGGCTATGTGACTGGGCTAAAACAGACAGTAAGGTTTTTGCCCAAGTTCAGCATGTTGAGGATAGCTGGGGTGCGGGCAACGGTTTGACCAGGTAGAGCTTGTCTCCTTGTTCGCCGGTGAAGATGGGGGCTTTCTTGTAGTGTTCCACCAGTTCATCTATGGAGCTAAACCTGCGCTGGCCAATACAGTAGACCCCCTCTGAACACTGCACCTTGAAGTGCTTGTTCTTCCCAGGCGCCTTCAGAGACACAGAGAAATCACTGGGCTAGATGGAGAAGGATGGAGAGAGTGAGGGGGGGAGAGTCAGTTAATTTACTCAAAACACAGATGAAATGTCTCCAACAAACACTCTACTTTACTAACACAAGGGGGGAAAAGGAACTTGTCTGTCAGCCCTGCATTAAAGAACATAATTGGTTAAAAGAAAATTGTGATAAATAAAAAAGTATACCAGTTTCATTTAAGGACCAAAGGATTGACAGCCGTCCAATATAGATTGCAAAATAGTTGGGAAGAGATTTTTGACGTACCGATCCCATGGCATAGTGTTTATGAACTGATATGCAAAACGATGCCGGATTCAAAACTTAGAATTTTTGAATTTAAATATATTATACAAAATTCTTGCTACCAATAGAATGTTATTTATATGGGGGATACAACCATCCCAGCTCTGCAGATTTTGCTGCGAAGAGACAGATTCATTAGATCATTTGTTTTGGTACTGTCCATTTGTAGCTTGTTTTTGGTCACAGGTCCAGGAATGGCTAAAGGATTGCAATATTTACCTGGAGCTAACCCTGCAGATAGCACTACTGGGTGATCTGAAAAGTCATAGTCAATCGATCAATAATATAATAATACCTTTAGCAAAAATGTTTATTTTCAATTTACAATCTGTAGAAACAATGAGAATAGAAGGGTTCAGAACTTTTGTGAAACATCACAGTACAGTTGAAAAATATATGGCAAATAGAAATCCAATATGGATGGTGTTAAGAGATAGATGGGAGGTGTTGAATGGAGCTGAAGGATGGGACTAATAACAACTAACAACAACTAATAACAACAAGATAACTAATGTAAAGCATACTGTGTCCATAATAAGTATATTGTTTATAGGTTGAGCGCTTTTGTGAAAGAGCAGTTAGAAAGATATGGCATATATAAGCAAATCGGATGGACATCATGAAAATGATCGGAGAGGTTGAGGGTAGAGGAAGTTCAGGAGTAAAAACAAACAAAATAGAATTATTGTAAAATTGACTGTGTCCATAAAATGTATATAGTATGTATAAACTGGAAGTAGAGGCCTAAGCATTTTTGTTGACTAGTTTACCCCAATTAGGGAAGGAGTGGTGGGGTTGGAAAGTAATAAAGGGAAATATTTTTTTTTTTTAAGGATATATATATATATATATATATATATATGCGAGAGAAAAAAAACATGGGAAGTAATGCAGACAATTAACATTGATGGAAGTTACAATCTATCTGCAATTTAAAGCTGATCTACCATTTAAAACTAAAACCAGCAGAGGGCACTATGACTTCATTTATAAATCACAGGCCAATACTTCTGCTGTTCATGTGTGCAGATACTGTATACCTCCTATTCTCCAACTTAGTATTTTATCCTTGGGAAGATCTCTATTGCCACTCCTCGCGTCCTCTCTCCTCAAAACCCATTGGAGGAGAAGGTCAGAGAGGAGGGACATGAGGAGTATGGAATAGACATCATCCCCTTCCCTCCATCCTTCTATCCTCTATCTCCCCCTCAACTCTACCATCTATCCCGGGGGGGGGGGGGGCTGGTCTATCCCTTCTCACACACTCCTACCTCCTTCCCTAATCCCATTCCTCCCTTTCCTTCATCCTCTCCTCCCCCACTCACCGATGACTCGCTGTCCCGTATGAGGAAGTCCCCCTCCTCTCCTCTCTCGTTGAGGACCAGCTCTGCCTGGTGTCTGGTCACCCCTCCGTAGTACCAGTCCCTGCCTGCAAACTTGCCCTCGCACGCCGGGGCCACGTAGCCAATCTGTGGGGAGCCGGGGGGCGACAGCGGCAGGGCAGGGAGCCCGGGAGGCCCGTTGGTGTCATTCAGCACCAGCACGTAGTTCTTGGGCACCAGGCCCAGAAGGCCGCGGGCGTTCCGGCAGCGCCACCACTCTGGGTCGTTCTCTGGTTTCTCCACCACCTCCATCACCTCTCCTTTCTCAAAGTTCAGCTCCTCCTCAGTCACTGAGCTGAACGGGTACAGAGTCTGGACCAGCTGGAGTGCACCACCGCCCTCGCAACCCCGGCTGACACCACCTACCGCACGCCCGATGGTCATCATGGCCTCCCTGCCCTGCCCTGGATAACCTGGGGAGTCCCTTCCTCCTCCACCCCCCTCACCCTCTGTGGGGTCCTCCAGGACATAGTTAGAGGGGAACCAGCCCACACGGCCCCCCTGGCTGCCCCGCCACCAACCGTCACTGCACTTCTCCATCACCGTGACCCGGGACCCCTTGGCTAGGGTCAGCTCGTCCTCGCGCTCCGCCGTGTACGAGAACTTGACCACGGCCAGGATGTTGAGGTCGTAGATACGCTCGGCCCCTCCTCCTCCGCCACCACCTCCTCCACTCCCATTGGAGGGGTACTCCGCATCCGTGCTGGGCGTGGGGGAGGCATCACTGGCACTCTGCTTCCTTCTGCCCTTACCCAGTCCTGAGAGAGAGAGAGTTTGTTTATTATCTATTTCACTTGCTTTGGCAATGCAAACATATGTTTCCCATGCCAATAAAGCCTTTACATTGAATTGAAAAAAAGAATGAGAGAGAGAAAGAATCACTACATCAGTATGTTAAGCTAACCTAACATGACATTTTATTTTAGAGAGCCAGTCAAATACAACATGTATGTTGTTGCCAGTGGACTGAATCAAAAGTACTGCAGGTATCTTCTAGTTGGCAGCATTGGCAGGGACTGGTACTACAACTGGTACTAACCAGACACTAAGTAAAGGATAATCAACTAGGGGCTATGCGTCCTATGGAAAATAATGAACGACGTTGATGGTGTGTTCCACGACGCGCTAGCGGAGTGTAACTCACCTTCCACGGAGTTGCATTATTTTCCAGAGAACGCATAGAGCCCTGAGTAGATTATCCCTTTTATACCAAGGCTATAATTTAACACATTTACTGCTAGAAATGTGTCCATTTGCCGGTAGAAATGTGTTCAACATCCACTGAAGTAGCTAGCAAGTTTACTAGATAGCTACAGTAGTTGCCTTGGTAACCAAACAAACAGACTTGCTAGTTTAGCTAACCAAACCACCAGGCCTAGCTTGATATTATGAAAATTGAATTCAACAACGCCAATAATGTTTTCAATTCGACATTTGCTTTCAAAAGCAGCTCAAACATAGAACATGTAAGAATGAACTATAGCCAATGAATTCTACTGTGCAGATATACCGTGCGTTATAGGGAATTACACAACGGGTGGGTCTAATCCTGGACCCTGATTGGTTAAAACCGCATTCCAGCCCGTGTCTACTCCACAAGTGACGACCGGCTAAAGCTATGACATTGAAATGCCTATTTACTCTGTTCCATCTCACTGTGCAATCCACTGTCTCATCAGCCCAGCCAGGCAATTTATAAACTTGATCTCCACTGTAAAAACCATCTAGACATTATCTCCCATTTCTTTAAGACTAGCAATTGGTTTTCAACAGCAATTTAAATAAAACTTGTGGTCTCTTTCTCTGACATTTGCAACATTGTTTCAATATTGAAATTCGATCTCCAGCTGTCCCATAGTAATGAACGTGTAGGGGTCGGGAGTCGGGACGAGACAGACAGGCAGGCAGCTTTTCTCAGCCAGTTGAAATCATGAATAAGCATAATTTTTAAGGACATACAAAATAAATATCAATAGAAAACAGATCAAACGAAACTAAATTCAGCTAGTTTGCAGTCTTTCCAGCTTCAGTTTGAAGTGATTGTGTTAGCTGTGTTGTTGGCTAGCTCCACTGAACAACAGTGTCCTGATGAGAGAGCACATTTTCTATGGCAGGTGAAATCGCGCATCATTAGCTCTTTCTTATTAATGTATCTAAATAAATGTCACTAGAAAACAACTTAAACATGCAGCTACTTTGCTGTTATTCTGGCTGCACTGTTTAATTTGACTGTAAGTTAGCCGTAGTTGGCTAGCTAGCAAGCAAAGGATAAGAACATTGCTAGTATGGCAATAGAACATTTAGAATGAACGACTGGGTCGCGTCCATAGATACAGAACCAAAAGACTTAACGACAGGATCGCGTCTCTGGCAACCGAACCGATAGAACGAACGACCAGCCGGCATGGGTAGCAACCCTAGATTTGTGTCAGGACTATATTTTGTGGAAGGATGAAATAGTATGAATCAATTAATCAAAATGTTAATGAAAATATGTCAATCATTATTTGAATATGTTGGTAACCCGTTCTATAAAAAAGTGATAATGCCCTCGAAGCCGGTGTTTGGAGGATATATTGGCACAGTTTGCCGGCCCTCGACGAACCCATGCCAATATATCCTCCAAACACCGGCTTCGAGGGCATTATCACTTAAATAATGCACACTCTAGAATGCCCTTCAAGCCAATCAGAAACTAGTATTCAACAATGTCATGGTATAAATATATTTAATATATACAACCGAAGACACTTGAGTTATTTGATAAGTCATAACTCCAGTGGTACTGAGAAAGCTTTGAGTAAATGAGACAGCAGGAGCCTAAGCTGATTCAGGACACTGGGAGACAAGTCAGGGGTTAGGGGGGGCAGGACACTAATTGAGGCTTCGGGCTGCACTCTGGGCCCAGTGGGGGAGTAACACTTAAGATACAGGACAAACGACCACCTCCTCAGTGAGCTGAGAGAGGGAAAGCACACACAATGTTCTCAATCACATACAGGTAACTGCCAAAATAAAGGAAACACCAGCATAAAGTGTCTTAATAGGGCGTTGGGCCACCATAACCCAGAACAGCTTCAAACTAATGTTCTCAATCATATACAGTACATACACGATTGCACACACATGCACAGAACACTACATACACACAAATTCTCTCTAACCCACATATAGTAAACACACCCAAGTGACACACACACTCCCTCCATCACAACTGTTAGTGTGTTCATCACAACTCACATCTCCTCATTAAACCAGGCGTTCAACACAACCGACATGTTCTAGCTCAGCTACCCGTGTTCCCTCAAAAAGCTGAAAATAGTGCATGCGGGCTGGGGAGGAAAGTGGAGCAGACAGCCTGGTGCGTGGCTCTGCTGTGGTTCTGACAGGCAGGCAGGGGATCAAAGGTGCCTCTCCTCCTACCCGTCTCATCGCCCTGCCCTCCATCTCCTGCACAACGAAGACAGCAAGCTCTCTCCTGTCTCCTCCATGCTGGTTATTTACCTGCTGTAACCCATGTGGAGCGCTAGCTAGGGCCAACTAAGAGTTGTTCTGATTCACCCAGGGAGATGGGTGACTGACATACAGATGACTAATGGCTGAGGTGGTTGGATGCTGGGCATCAGACAGACCCCCATCAGGGCAGCTCCTACTGTACAAACCAATTACATCTTAAATAAAAGTAACCAAAGATACGGCATAACTAACAGAATAACTAAAGTAATTACAATTGCATTCCACCGCACACACATTCCCAATGCTGTAATTTGTTTAGTCACAACACAGGGAATTGTGACAAGTGTGTGTGTGTCAGTGTGTGTGTTACAGTGTAGAGCCAAGTCACAGCTCTGGAAATGACTGAGTTAACTCAGGAAGTTATTGGTTCACACAGAGTGGCACTAAACTTTCCTCCTGCTTTGTTGTGTGAGAGAGGAGGAGGTGAGGAGGGGAGAGGGGGGAGGAGGGTCCCTTGGCAGCTGTTACAAACACACAGAAGACCAGACATCATAGGACAGAGCTGACAGAAAATACAGAAAAAGAGAGCGAGCGAGAGAAAGAGAGAGAGGGAGAGAGAAAGGAGATAGGGGAAAAAAGAGTGAGAGAAAGAAAGACAGAAGGGGATGGCAAATGCAAACAAGACAGGAATATTGAACAGACCATAATGTTTAAAAGAATAGTCAAGGTCCATGTTAAACAAGGGCACAACAAGCCACTCCTGCATTGTCTTGGCTGTGTGCTTAGGGTCGTTGTCCTGTTGGAAGGTGAACCTTCACCCCAGTCTGAGGTCGAGAGCACTCGGGAGCAGGTTTTCATCAAGTATCTCTCTGTACTTTGCTTCGTTCATCTTTCCCTCGATCCTGACTAGTCTCCCAGTCCCTGCCGCTGAAAAACATCCCCACAGAATGATGCTGCCACCACAATGCTTCGTAGGGATGGTGACAGGTTTCCTCCAGACGTGACGCTTGGCATTCAGGCCAAAGAGTTCAATCTTGGTTTCATCAGACCAGAGAATCTTGTTTCCCATGGTCTGAGAGTCCTTTAGGTGCCTTTTGGCAAACTCCAAGTGGGCTGTCATGTGCCTTTTACTGAGGAGTGGCTTCCGTCTGGCCACCCTACCATAAAGGCCTGATTGGTGGAGTGCTGCAGAGATGGTTGTCCTTCTGGAAGGATCTCCCATCTCCACAGAGGAACTCTAGAGCTCTGTCAGAGTGACCATCGGGTTCTTGGTCACCTCACTGAACAAGGCCCTTCTCCCCCGATTGCTCAGTTTGGCCGGGCTGCCAGCTCTAGGAAGAGTGTTGGTGGTTCCAAATTTCTTCCATTTAACAATGAGGCCACTGTGTTCTTGGGGACCTTCAATGCTGCAGAAATGTTTTGGCACCCTTTCCCAGATCTGTGCCTCGACACAATCATGTCGCGGAGCTCTAGGGACAATTCCTTCGACCTCATGGCTTGGTTTTTGATGTGACATGCACTGTCAACTGTGGGACCTTTCGGTTGAAGTCGGAAGTTTACATACACTTAGGTTGGAGTCATTAAAACTTGTTTTTCAACCACTCCACAAATGTCTTGTTAACAAACTATAGTTTTGGCAAGTCGGTTAGGACATCTACTTTGTGCATGACACAAGTAATTTTTCCAACAATTGTTTACAGACAGATTATTTCACTTAGAATTCACTGTATCACAATTCCAGTGGGTCCAAAGTTGGGTTCATCCTTGGGAGCAATTTCCAAATGCCTGAAGGTACCACGTTCTTCTGTAGAAACAATAGTACGCAAGTATAAACACCATGGGACCACGCAGCAGTCAAACCGCTCAGGAAGGAGCGTTCTGTCTCCCAGAACAACAGCAAAGGACCTTGAGAACATATTGGAGGAAACAGGTACAAAAGTATCTATATCCACAGTAAAACAAGTCCTATATCGACATAACCTGAAAGGCCGCTCAGCAAGGAAGAAGCCACTGCTGCAAAACCGCCATAAAAAAGCCAGACTATGGTTTGCAACTGCACATGGGGACAAAGATCGTACTTTTTGGAGAAATGTCCTCTGGTCTGATGAAACAAAAATAGAACTGTTTGGCCATAATGACCATCGTTATGTTTGGAGGAAAAGGGGGATACCTTGCAAGCCGAAGAACACCATCCCAACCGTGAAGCACGGGGGTGGCAACATCATGCTGTGGGGTGCTTTGCTGCAGGAGGGACTGGTGCACTTCACAAAATAAATGGCATCATGAGGAAGGAAAATTATGTGGATATATTGAAGCAACATCTCAAGACATCAGTCAGGAAGTTAAAGCTTGGTCGCAAATGGGTCTTCCAAATGGACAATGACCCCAAGCATACTTCCAAAGTTGTGGCAAAATGGCTTAAGGACAACAAAGTCAAGGTATTGGAGTGGCCATCACAAAGCCCTGACCTCAATTCTATAGAAAATTATTTGTGGGCAGAACTGAAAAAGCATGTGCGAGCAAAGGAGGCCTACAAACCTGACTCAGTTACACCAGCTCTGTCAGGAGGAATGGGCCAAAATTCACCCAACTTATTGTGGGAAGCTTGTGGAAGGCTACCCGAAACGTTTGACCCAAGTTAAACAATTTAAAGGCAATGCTACCAAATACTAATTGAGTGTATGTAAACTTCTGACCCACTGGGAATGTGATGAAATAAATA
Source organism: Coregonus lavaretus (assembly GCF_964263955.1). Lineage (NCBI taxonomy): Eukaryota > Metazoa > Chordata > Actinopteri > Salmoniformes > Salmonidae > Coregonus > Coregonus lavaretus. The sequence goes on along the minus strand of NC_140003.1, from coordinate 39,939,083 downwards.
AAAGCTGAAATAAATCACTCTCTCTACTATTATTCTGACATTTCACATTCTTAAAATAAAGTGGTGATCCTAACTGACCTAAGAAAGGGAATTTTTACTAAGATTAAATGTCAGGAATTGTGAAAAACTGAGTTTAAATGTATTTGGCTAAGGTGTATGTAAACTTCCAACTTCAACTGTACAAAGACAGGTGTGTGTCTTTCCAAATCATGTCCAATCAATAGAATTTACCACAGGTGGACCCCAATCAAGTTGTAGAAACATCAAGGATGATCATTGGAAACAGGATGCACCTGAGCTCAATTTTATGTCTCATAGCAAAGGGTCTGAATACTTACAGTACCAGTCAAAAGTTAGGACATACCTACTCATTCAAGGGTTTTTCTTTATTTTTTACTATTTTCTACATTGTAGAATAATAGTGAAGACATCAAAATGATGAAATAACACATATGGAATCATGTAGTAAAAAAAAAAAAAAAAAAGTGCTAAACAAATTGAAAAATATTTTATATTTGAGATTCTTCAAATAGCCACCCTTTGCCTTGATGACAGCTTTGCACACTCTTGTCTTTCATATATGCTTACTACGCCAATGAACAGCTATTTCATATATGCTTACTACGCCAATGAACAGCTATTTCATATATGCTTACTACGCCAATGAACAGCTATTTCATATATGCTTACTACGCCAATGAACAGCTATTTCATATATGCTTACTACGCCAATGAACAGCTATTTCATATATGCTTACTACGCCAATGAACAGCTATTTCATATATGCTTACTACGCCAATGAACAGCTATTTCATATATGCTTACTACGCCAATGAACAGCTATTTCATATATGCTTACTACGCCAATGAACAGCTATTTCATATATGCTTACTACGCCAATGAACAGCTATTTCATATATGCTTACTACGCCAATGAACAGCTATTTCATATATGCTTACTACGCCAATGAACAGCTATTTCATATATGCTTACTACGCCAATGAACAGCTATTTCATATATGCTTACTACGCCAATGAACAGCTATTTCATATATGCTTACTACGCCAATGAACAGCTATTTCATATATCCTTACTACGCCAATGAACAGCTATTTCATATATGCTTACTACGCCAATGAACAGCTATTTCATATATGCTTACTACGCCAATGAACAGCTATTTCATATATGCTTACTACGCCAATGAACAGCTATTTCATATATGCTTACTACGCCAATGAACAGCTATTTCATATATGCTTACTACGCCAATGAACAGCTATTTCATATATGCTTACTACGCCAATGAACAGCTATTTCATATATGCTTACTACGCCAATGAACAGCTATTTCATATATGCTTACTACGCCAATGAACAGCTATTTCATATATGCTTACTACGCCAATGAACAGCTATTTCATATATGCTTACTACGCCAATGAACAGCTATTTCATATATGCTTACTACGCCAATGAACAGCTATTTCATATATGCTTACTACGCCAATGAACAGCTATTTCATATATGCTTACTACGCCAATGAACAGCTATTTCATATATGCTTACTACGCCAATGAACAGCTATTTCATATATGCTTACTACGCCAATGAACAGCTATTTCATATATGCTTACTACGCCAATGAACAGCTATTTCATATATGCTTACTACGCCAATGAACAGCTATTTCATATATGCTTACTACGCCAATGAACAGCTATTTCATATATGCTTACTACGCCAATGAACAGCTATTTCATATATGCTTACTACGCCAATGAACAGCTATTTCATATATGCTTACTACGCCAATGAACAGCTATTTCATATATGCTTACTACGCCAATGAACAGCTATTTCATATATGCTTACTACGCCAATGAACAGCTATTTCATATATGCTTACTACGCCAATGAACAGCTATTTCATATATGCTTACTACGCCAATGAACAGCTATTTCATATATGCTTACTACGCCAATGAACAGCTATTTCATATATGCTTACTACGCCAATGAACAGCTATTTCATATATGCTTACTACGCCAATGAACAGCTATTTCATATATGCTTACTACGCCAATGAACAGCTATTTCATATATCCTTACTACGCCAATGAACAGCTATTTCATATATGCTTACTACGCCAATGAACAGCTATTTCATATATGCTTACTACGCCAATGAACAGCTATTTCATATATGCTTACTACGCCAATGAACAGCTATTTCATATATGCTTACTACGCCAATGAACAGCTATTTCATATATGCTTACTACGCCAATGAACAGCTATTTCATATATGCTTACTACGCCAATGAACAGCTATTTCATATATGCTTACTACGCCAATGAACAGCTATTTCATATATGCTTACTACGCCAATGAACAGCTATTTCATATATGCTTACTACGCCAATGAACAGCTATTTCATATATGCTTACTACGCCAATGAACAGCTATTTCATATATGCTTACTACGCCAATGAACAGCTATTTCATATATGCTTACTACGCCAATGAACAGCTATTTCATATATGCTTACTACGCCAATGAACAGCTATTTTGACTGCAATAATAACAGTCTAATAAATACATTTCATATATGCTAATCGGAAAAAAATATCCTTCTGTTGCGTTTATTAAGATCTTGGGTAACACTAGAATATATAAAATATATTATATTTCAAAAGAACACAACAGCATTTTCCTTATTGATGTTGCTGTACGCGATCTGCTGCCACGTGCTCACATGTGGTGCGCAAAAGGAACAGCGGTTATTCTTGGAAAAAGTGATATTTTAAAAATAGAACTAATCTCTTCAATTTTGACAGTTAAGTGTTTTGGAAACCTCCGAATCTGCTCTTTGTGATACTATACAGAACACGTATATACCAAAACGTCTTACCTGCATGTGACTACGGAGGAGTATTTGAAAAAGTAATTATTTGGCACTCCAGGAAAATGTTATCTTAAAATTGCATATAACACAAATTCTGTTTGTGATATCAAAATGCTAACATACTGTACACGTGTGTTAAATACTTATTTTAGAGAAGTCAAGAACAGAGGCGGGCATGACTTTAAAAATGGCAGAGTTATTTATATTTTAAATTCATATGCAGTCAAAATGACTGCCGGGGTGCTTCTAGTGTTTTAATAGACTTACTAGTCATTTTTGTATTTAATTTGAGAAGGGATTTTATTTTTTATTTTTAATGTGACCCAACATGAAACCTCTCCTCCTGGGCCTACTTCAAGCCATCCCGTGGAGAGACTGAGCTGTCGACTGCCTCAGGGTAGAGAGCAGAGATATGCAGAGGGCAGCAGACACAAAGTCCCCCGAGACCCACACAGCCCAGCTCAGCTGAAACACACTCTTTCTTTCTCTATCTCCCTCATTTCCACTTCAAGGGTCTGGTCTGCTGGTTGGCAGGGGAACAGTATCCCTCCCTCCCTCCCTTATTCATTCAGCACTGGAGTCTGACCCATGACAACCCTACCTCAGCATGTCTTAATAACAACCCAGAGTGACGTCAGAGGTTGGCATACCAACAGGGTTGGGTAGGATTAGGGCTGCGGCGGTCACAACATTTTGTCCAAATTTTGTCAGCCGGTGATTGTCAAGCAAATAACTCACGGTAATTTACATAAACACATTTAGCATCTCCTGGCTTCCACACATACACTACCGGTCAAAAGTTTTTGAACTCCTACTCATTCAAGGGTTTTTCTTTATTTTGACTATTTTCTACATTGTAGAATAACAGTGATGACATCAAAACTATGAAAAAACACATATGGAATCATGTAGTAACCAAAAAAGTGTTAAACAAATCAAAATATATTTTGTATTTGAGATTCTTCAAATAGCCACCCTTTGCCTTGATGACAGCTTTGCACACTCCTGGCATGCTCTCAACCAGCTTCTTGAGGCAGTCACCTGGAATGCATTTCAATATTCAATTAAAATATAATTTGTGGAATTTCTTTCCTTCTTAATGCGTTTGAGCCAATCAGTTGTGTTGTAACAAGGTAGGGGGGTATACAGAAGATAGCCCTATTTGGTAAAAGATCAAGTCCATATTATGGCAAGAACAGCTCAAATAAGCAAAGAGAAACAACAGTCCATCATTACTTTAAGACATGAAGGTCAGTCAACTAAGACATGAAGGTCAGTCAACACGGAACATTTAAAGAACTTTGAACGTTTCTTCAAGTGCAGTCACAAAAACCATCAAGCGATATGATGAAACTGGCTCTCATGAGGACCGCCACAGGAATGGAAGACCCATAGTTACCTCTGCTGCAGAGGATAAGTTCATTAGAGTTACCAGCCTCAGAAATTGCAGCCCAAATAAATGCTTCACAGAGTTCAAGAAACAGACACCTTAACATCAACTGTTCAGAGGAGACTGCGTGAATCAGGCCTTCATGGTCGAATTGCTGCAAAGAAACCACTACTGAAGGACACCAATAAGAAGAAGAGACTTGCTTGGGCCAAGAAACATGAGCAATGGACATCAGACCGGTGGAAATGTGTCCTTTGGTCTGCAGTCCAAATTTGAGATTTTTGGTTCCAACCGCCGTGTCTTTGTGAGACGCGTGTGGGTGAACGGATGATCTCCGCATGTGTATTTCCCACCGTAAAGCATGGAGGAGGTGGTGTTATAGTGTGGGGGTGCTTTGCTGGTGACACTGTCTGTGATTTATTTAGAATTCAAGGCACACTTAACCAGCATGGCTACCACAGCATTCTGCAGCGATATTGTTTGGGCTTAGCGGGACTATAATTTGTTTTTCAACAGGACAATGACCCAACACACCTCCAGGCTGTGTAAGGGCTATTTTACCAAGAAGGAGATTGATGGAGTGCTGCATCAGATGACCTTGCCTCCACAATCCCCCGACCTCAACCAAATTGAGATGGTTTGGGATGAGTCGGACCGCAGAGTGAAGGAAAAGCAGCCAACAAGTGCTCAGCATATGTTGGAACTCCTTCAAGACTATTGGAAAAGCATTCCAGGTGAAGCTGGTTGAGAGAATGCCAAAAGTGTGCAGAACTGTAATCAAGGCAAAGGGTGGCTATTTGAAGAATCTGGTTACTACATGATTCCATATGTGTTATTTCATAGTTTGATGTCTTCACTATTGTTCTACAATGTATAAAATAGTAAAAATAAAGAAAAAAACACTTGAATGAGTAGGTGTTCTAAAACGTTGACTGGTAGTGTAGCCTACAAGCCACTGATGCAGACCTTTGGAACATCTACATTTTAAAAGGTCTAATAAATCCATGTTATATAGCCTACACCGTCTCAAAAAATCCATTATTTATTTTAGACATGTCTAAAGAAACATGATATGAAGAAAATGTAGTCTATTTCAGAAGAACAGAATACTATGAGATGTCCTTATGTTAGGACCTGATGTGGCTATACCATATGGCTGTGGGATACACTAGTTCATTTAGCAGACAAGATTTACTTACAATTCGGTGGCATTATTTTATAGTATTAAGAACACAATTGAACAATTTGAGGGAGTGCGCACATGCAGCTATTTTTTGTTGAGCGGTTAACAAAGAAATAGGTACTCCTATATGCTTATTTAGAGTTACTAATGTATAACATTGGGCTATATGTTTATATTTTTAATACATTGCAAGGCTGCATGATGCGACTAATGAGGATTTGAAAAAAGTCGCTTGAAAGGCATAAGCTCTGCTTAGTTTTTTGCACAGGCTGTACACACTTCATTAGTCTCTCATTCACAATTTGACAAGCACTTGATAATGCCTCGAATTTCATGGCGGCATCCCCTTTGTGTGGCCGTAATGCACCCTAAAAATATCCATGCCTTTTGCGGCCAGTGGCCGTTGTGCCCTTCTCCCTGAGTGCTGCGCGCTCCGAAGCACCTCTCACTCACATGGCTCTCCATCACGTGACCGGGTCTTTCTCACAAACATTAGATTTTCGATTACATTTGCATTGATGTCAGAGTGATTAGAGGGAAAATAGAGTGCTGAGTACCAGGCAGTTAGCAAGTTTGGTAGGCTACTAATGACCAGCAGCAGCATCAGAGCTTGGAGAAGCCTAATTACCGTGACTAAACGGTCACATGTAATTTGACTGCCTTCATGACTCGTGATCACCGGTGTGGCGGTAATACGGTCACCGCAACAGCCCTAGGTAGGATACTTTCTAAAATGTAATACGTCACAGTTACTAGGTTACCTGTTCAACTGTAAATCAGCAGGGCTGACCCCAATTAGTCGACTGGTCAATTGTTTGGTCGATAGGCTGTTGGTCGACCAAGATTTTTTTAGTAGAGGGTAGCAAATACATATACAGTACAAGTCAAAAGTTTGGACACACCTACTCATGCTGAGATGTGTCTGTTACTTTTACTCTGTGAAGCATTTATTTGGCCTGCAATTTCTGAGGCTGGTAACTAATGAATTTATCCTCTGCAGCAGAGGTAACTCTGGGTCTTCCTTTCCTGTGGCGGTCCTCATAAGAGCCAGTTGCATCGTAGCGCTTGATGGTTTTTACGACTACACTTGAAGAAACCTTCAAAGTTCTTGACATTTTCCGGATTGACTGACCTTCATGTCTTAAAGTAATGATGGACTGTCGTTTCTCTTTGCTTATTTGAGCTATTCTTGCCATAATATGGACTTGGTATTTTACCAAATAATCTTCTGTATACCAACCCTACCTTGTCACAACACAACTGATTGGCTCAAACGAAATTCCACAAACTAACTTTTAACAAGGCACAACTGTTAATTGAAATGAATTCCAGGTGACTACCTCATGAAGCTGGTTGAGAGAATGCCAAGAGTGTGCAAAGCTGTCATAAAGGCAAACGGTGGCTAATTTGAAGAATCTACAATATAAAATATATTTTGATTTGTTTAACACTTTTTTGGTTACTACATGATTCCATGTGTTATTTCATAGTTTTGATGTCTTCACTATTATTCTACAATGTAAAAATAAAGAAAAACCCTTAAATGAGTAGGTGTCCAAACTTTTGACTGGTACTGTATATATTTTTTATGGCACACGAGATCTGTTTGATTTGCGTCCATCTCAGTGAAATAATCCATTGCGGAGGCCGAGACTAATCCATTGTGGAGGCCGACGGGATGGCTAAAATGCACAATGCATGTCTCTCTCCAGAATGTGCCCTCTCCTGCCAACAGTCATTGTTTCATAACTTCATTGTGTGAATTATTTGCATTTTACTGTTTGTGTCTATCAATTCCATACAGTGAGGGAAAAAAGTATTTGATCCCCTGCTGATTTTGTACGTTTGCCCACTGACAAAGAAATGATCAGTCTATCATTTTAATGGTAGGTTTATTTGAACAGTGAGAGAGAATAACAACAAAGAAAATCCAGAAAAACACATGTCAAAAATGTTATAAATTGATCTGCATTTTAATGAGGGAAATAAGTATTTGCCCCCTGTGGAAAACATGACTTAGTACTTGGTGGCAAAACCCTTGTTGGCAATCACAGAGGTCAGACATTTCTTGTAGTTGGCCACCAGGTTTGCACACATCTCAGGAGGGATTTTGTCCCACTCCTCTTTGCAGATCTTCTCCAAGTCATTAAGGTTTCGAGGCTGATGTTTGGCAACTCGAACCTTCAGCTCCCTCCACAGATTTTCTATGGGATTAAGGTCTGGAGACTGGCTAGGCCACTCCAGGACCTTAATGTGCTTCTTCTTGAGCCACTCCTTTGTTGCCTTGGCCGTGTGTTTTGGGTCATTGTCATGCTGGAATACCCATCCACGACCCATTTTCAATGCCCTGGCTGAGGGAAGGAGGTTCTCACCCAAGATTTGACGGCACATTGCCCCGTCCATCGTCCCTTTGATGCAGTGAAGTTGTCCTGTCCCCTTAGCAGAAAAACACCCCCAAAGCATAATGTTTCCACCTCCATGTTTGACAGTGGGGATGGTGTTCTTGGGGTCATAGGCAGCATTCCTCCTCCTCCAAACACGGTGAGTTGAGTTGATGCCAAAGAGCTCCATTTTGGTCTCATCTGACCACAACACTTTCACCCAGTTCTCCTGTGAATCATTCAGATGTTCATTGGCAAACTTCAGACGGGCATGTATATGTGCTTTCTTGAGCAGGGGGACCTTGCGGGCGCTGCAGGATTTCAGTCCTTCACGGCGTAGTGTGTTACCAATTGTTTTCTTGGTGTCTATGGTCCCAGCTGCCTTGAGATCATTGACAAGATCCTCCCGTGTAGTTCTGGGCTGATTCCTCACCGTTCTCATGATCATTGCATCTCCACGACGTGAGCTCTTGCATGGAGCCCCAGGCCGAGGGAGATTGACAGTTCTTTTGCGTTTCTTACATTTGCAAATAATCGCACCAACTGTTGTCACCTTCTCACCAAGCTTCTTGGCGATGGTCTTGTAGCCCATTCCAGCCTTGTGTAGGTCTACAATCTTGTCCCTGACATCCTTGGAGAGCTCTTTGGTCCTGGCCATGGTGGAGAGTTTGGAATCTGATTGATTGATTGTTTCTGTGGACAGGTGTCTTTTATACAGGTAACAAACTGAGATTAGGAGCACTCCCTTTAAGAGTGTGCTCCTAATCTCAGCTCATTACCTGTATAAAAGACACCTGGGAGCCAGAAACTTTCTGATTGAGAGGGGGTCAAATACTTATTTCCCTCATTAAAATGCAAATCAATTTATAACATTTTTTACATGCATTTTTCGGGATTTTTTTGTTATTCTGTCTCTCACTGTTCAAATAAACCTACCATTAAAATTATAGACTGATCATTTCTTTGTCAGTGGGCGAACATACAAAATCAGCAGGGGATCAAATACTTTTTTCCCCCTCACTGTATATCACCAGTAGCACATTTACCATTAATTCCTAATCTACAATGTTTGTTTGGTTACGGTCATTTCTGTTAATGCATTCAATATATTATTATTCCAGTCTTCTACCGTTCTCATTGTTGGATTGGACACGTTGTTTGCAGAGTGCACAACATATGCTTATGAGAAACAAGTTTTGATTTATTTAATTCCATTTACAAGTTTTGTCAATTTAGTCATAGTCTTTTGTTTGGAGCGCTCCTGTCAATGTTGTGTAAGGACACACACCTGATTACGCATAGAAGTAGGCCTATAGGCTACCTGGCCTGCACGCAAATGTTGGCATATAAAATGTGCTCATTTGGCGATCAGATAGTGTTTCTGATTGGCTTAACGCACCACACATGAGCTGTGGAGCTTCTCAAACCTAAAACAGCAAGCAAACAAAGTCTGTTTTTACATCCATTGAGAATGACAACAGTTTCTCAATGTATTTGAAAAATCTTTCTAGCTCTCTCCTTTTCGATAACCACTCAGCATGAAAAGGGAAAAACGTCATGCTCTGATCCAGTGGAAACGTCATAAAATAGGCCTACCTCTTATCCCTTGCGCAAATAGCCTACAGATGTGTCTGTTCTGAGCTCACTGGCTCAGGAAACTCTGAGCCAGAATATTTTATACATGGTTTCAAGTTCGTTGCAGACAGGCCATGCGTAGCCAATATTACATTTATTTTTAATCAGGGCATTTTCTACCTACAGGCTGCAATGTATTAATTTGTTGGCTTTATGTAGGCTATTTTTACATAGTTAGCAATGGCAATAGAAGTGAAGTTACTTTTTAGGTTTGTATCATTAAGATTTGGATACAATTTTGATTAATCACATGACAATGATTTATAATAATAATAATAATATGCCATTTAGCAGACGCTTTTATCCAAAGCGACTTACAGTCGTGCGTGCATACATTTTTTTGTGTATGGGTGGTCCCGGGGATCGAACCCACTACCTTGGCGTTACAAGCGCCGTGCTCTACCAGCTGAGCTACAGAGGACCACAGATTTGGAGATAGGAAGACATTATTATAAATTAAATTAAAAACTCGTCCACGGAAATGTGCTTATGAAAACCATAACTGGCACGCAGATTGGTAGAAATTGTAAGATAAATCGGCATTCCACATGAGAAAGGTTGCCGACTCCTCATGTAGCCTATAACTGGCAACTTCAGGAAACTGAAGGCAGAATCTGGCGAAAACCAGTAGGAGCGGGAGGAGGATGGTCGGGTCAGGTTAAGGTTTTTTCTTGCTGCTGTGATGGCACACTGTGGTATGGGAGTTGGATTTGTTTTCAAATTCTTTGTGGGTCTCTCGCTCTCTCTCACTGTTCAACTATTGTCTTTCTGAGTTAACTACTCACCACATTGTATGCACTGCTAGCTAGCTGTAGCTTTTCTTTCAGTACTCGATTCATTCATTCTGTGATCCTTTGATTGGGTGGACAATGTCAGTTCATGCTGTAAGAGCTCTGATAGGTTGGAGGACGTCCTCCAGAAGTTGTAATAATTACTGTGTTAAGTCTATGGAAGGGGGTGAGAACCATGAGCCTCCTAGGTTTTGGATTGAAACTAGCTGTCCTCCAGTTACACCATGGTGCTACCCTACAGAGTTATGTTGAGGCTACTACGGACCTTCATCGCAAAAAAAACTGTTTTAATCAATAATTTGGTGACGTGAATATATTTAGTATAGTTTTATCTAAAAAGGATCACTTTAATGTTTCACAATTTTTATGAAATTCACTAAGGATGGTCCTGTACAGCATCGTCCGTAGGCTGGTTACGCCAAGCGTTTATTCAAGTTTTATGCATAATCTTTGGATGCCGACAGCAGCTTGAACTGTACCCCCCCCCCCCCCCCCCCTAAAAAACGATTACTGCTCTTTTCCCACGATCCATCATTGATCAAACACATTTGCTGTGTCATCCTATAGTGGTCTCTGACTTGTGGTCAGACTCGCTCAGGCAGAACAAACGTATAAACTTGCGCCTTTTTCAATGCTGATTTGAATGTCACTGAGAAAAGAGAAGTGTCAGTTTTTCTTTTTTGCAAACATCCTTTATGAATATTAAAGTAATCCTAGAAGTAATCTGTATATGTATTCTGATTACAATATTTTTACTGGTAATGTAACAGATGAGTTCGTTTTTTGTAACCGATTACTCCCCAACCCTGCCAATGCACAGGGCAACCTGAAGGAGTCATGAAGAGTTAGTTAATTAGTTAGTTAGTACAATGACACACAGGGGAGTCAGTGGTTTTTATACTAAATACACAAGTGTGTTGAGAGGTAGTGGATGTGTTCTTTCATAATCATTGTAGTTTCCATATTGTTAAGAGGTTTACATTTAAAATGTCTTCTCATATATTTCTCCCTTCCCCATTGTAAGGTTGTTGCCTGTCAAATCTTTCAAACATTGCTACAGTAAAAGCACAGTGATATTAACACACGGTGCTACAGTCTGGGCTCAGTCCATAAACATCCAGCCATTTATGTTTTCACAGAAATTATGGGCAGACAGCGTTGGCACGGCGACAGTGTCTACTGTACACCCTACATCTGTCAGAGGGAGTGAAGCCAAGGGAGCCATTTTGGCTCAGTGTGGAGACTGTTGCCCTGTACTGGCCTGCAGTAGCTGTCAATGGATGAGTGAGCATTGCCATTTTCGGGTCAGGAGATGGTTGCCCCCTGCACAGCCATTTTGTGTCAATGCTACTGGGCTTCTCCCTTCAGGAAGAGCAACCCAGGACACAGAGAAGCATGCAGCCATTATACAGAGTTCTGATTGGACAAAGAGGAACCCAGTCCAACCATAACTTACAGAGTGCTGACTTTATAATAATAATATGCCATTTAGCAGACGCTTTTATCCAAAGCGACTTACAGTCATGCGTGCATACATTTTTTTTGTGTATGGGTGGTCCCGGGGATTGAACCCACTACCTTGGCGTTACAAGCGCCGTGCTCTACTCTACTCTGCTGAGCTACAGAGGACCACTTTACTGGGTGGGCATGCACACACACATGCATACACACTCAAAATAAGACACACATTAGAATAAGTTACTGCAGAGCCCTCACCCTCAACATCCAAGCACTGATTTATGATGAAATACAAAATATTGAACTGCTAGGGGTTGAAATAAAACCTGGCCATAATGTAGAATTCAATGGGGGTAGTTAGCTGTTTCTTGGTTTCACCACAGGCTGCAACACTATCAGGCTAGCGAGTCGAGCCCTGATGAGTGGTGGGTGTGGAACTGCATGGCTTTGTTAGAGACCTCACTCTGAAGCTGGTAAGGTTTACTGGCCTGTAGACAGGACTTCAATGACTCAGTCACATCTCTTTAATGGGCTCCCGAGTGGCGCAGCGGTCTAAGGCACTGCATCTCAGTGCTTGAGGCGTCACTACAGACCACCTGGTTAGATTCCAGGCTGTATCACAACCGGCCGTGATTGGGAGTCCCATAGGGCGGTGCACAATTGGCCCAGCGTCGTCCGGGTTTGGCCGGTGTAGGCCATCATTGTAAATAAGAATTTGTTCTTAACTGACTTGCCTAATTAAATAAAGGTAAAATAAAAAAAAATAGACATCCCTTTAATTATGGATACACTCACATTGGGGATAGCAGAGGTGAGAATGTTTGTTAATGAGTGTTGGTTCAATGCCTCTAGAATTAGTTTTCTTACTGCTATAAATAATTGTGAGATTCATGGCAAGAGAAAGAAGCAAGATCTGCGCACATTGTGAGCACTCTCCACGCATGCACACACAGTCCGGACTCAGTGCTGGTGAGTGAGAGTGACAGGCTGTGCAGTGTTGGCCCACAGTCTGATGGAGCTCTCCCTCGGGGCAGAGGGGAATAACTGTCTGAAACAGACCCTACCCATCCCCTCGCATAGCCTCCTCTGCCCTCACTCCTCTGCCCTCACTCTCGCCACTATTTCTCCCCCACTCTCGCTTTCTCTGTATGTCTGTGTGCGTCTCTCTCAATCTAAACTGTTCTCACTCTCCCCCACCAGCAGAGAAGACATACACTATATATACAAAAGTATGTGGACACCCCTTCAAATGAGTGGATTCGTCCATTTCAGCCACACCCATTGCTGACAGGTGTATAAAATCAAGCACACAGCCATGCAATCTCCATAGACAAACATTGGCAGTAGAATGGCCTTAATGAATAGCTCAGTGACTTTCAACGCGGGACCAGCATAGGATCCCACCTTCCCAACAAGTCAGTTCGTCAAATTTCTGTCCTGCTAGAGCTGCCCCGGTCAACTAAGTGCTGTTATTGTGAAGTGGAAACGTCTAGGAGCAACAACGGGTCAGCCGCGATGTGGTAGGCCACACAAGCTCACAGAACGAATGTTGAAGCAGATAGCGCATTAAAATCGTATGTCCTCGGTTGCAACACTCACTACAGAGTTCCAAACTGCCTCTGGAAGCAACGTCAACACAAGAACTGTTCATCTTAACACTACAGCATACAATGTCATTCTAGACGATTCTGTGCTTCCAACTTTGTTCAACAGTTTGGGGAAGGCCCTTTCCTGTTTCAGCATGACAATGCCCCTGTGCACAAAGCGAGGTCCATACAGAAATGGTTTGTCGAGATCGGTGTGGAAGAACTTGACTGGCATGCACAGAACCCTGTCCTCAACCCAATTGAACGCCTTTGGGATGAATTGGAATGCCAACTGCGAGCCAGGCCTAATCGCCCAACATTGGTGCCCAACCTCACTAATGCTCGTGGCTGAATGGAATCAAGTCCCCGCAGTAATGTTCCAACATCTTGTGGAAAGCCTTCCCAGATGAGTGGAGGCTGTTTTAGCAGCAAAGGGGGGACCAACTCCATATTAATGCCCATGATTTTGGAATGAGATGTTCGACGAGCAGGCGTCCACATACTTTTGGCCATGTAGTGTACCTAGCTGATTACAAACTCCTGTAATGTCTGTTGACAGATTGAAAACAAGATTTAATTGAATTATTCCCAACTGACAGGACACATCAGGCCTGTGTGCTCAACTCACATTGTTTCTCTCGCTGGTGCAGGCAAGACAAATTGATTGATTACTGAAGCTCACAGTTCAGCAAAATGAGTATATGAGAAAGTATGAAAAAAAAATTGAGTGAAAGAAAATAGAAAGGGAGTAAGGAGATGGATAGAGACAGAACAGGCCAGCGTGTCTCTTCAGTCTCGACCAGCCCTGATACAAGATCACATTTGATCATCCATGCACGTTTAGTAAACATCTGAGATAATATTTAATCTTCCATAATCCTGTAGTGTATGGAGCAGTTTTCCTGACATTACACGCATTTTCCTGAACCTTTAACTCTAAACTAGGAATCTTTCTAACTGGAAACCTGTGAAGAGGAATGCTGACAAACTGGGAAATGTGCATGACCTTGACACGTGAGTGAGTGCTTGCATTAATGTGAGGACCTACAGACACCAAGCTGTGGCAACTCTGAGAGACGGCCAACTGAACACTGTCCCTGAGGTGCTGGTGGATAGCTGCTCTGTAAAATAAGACAGAGGCACACATCTAGCCTCAGTACCAGACTGGGACACATACAGAGTTCAGAAGAAGAGTTAATAATGACTTCATCCATTTCTAGCTGTAGTGTAGAGGGATGTGACAAAATAGAGGAGGAGCTCCTTTCACTGCTGACAAACTCCCACCACCATTACCAACAACATACTGACAAACTACCACCACCATTACCAACAACATACTGACAAACTACCACCACCATTACCAACAACATACTGACAAACTACTACCACTGTTACCAACAACATACTGACAAACTACCACCACTGTTACCAACAACATACTGACAAACTACCACCACCATTACCAACAACATACTGACAAACTACCACCACCATCACCAACAACATACTGATAAACTACCACCACCATCACCAACAACATACTGATAAACTACTACCACTGTTACCAACAACATACTGACAAACTACTACCACTGTTACCAACAACATACTGACAAACTACCACCACCATTACCAACAACATACTGACAAACTACCACCACCATCACCAACAACATACTGATAAACTACCACCACCATCACCAACAACATACTGACAAACTACCACCACTGTTACCAACAACATACTGACAAACTACCACCACCATTACCAACAACATACTGACAAACTACCACCACCATCACCAACAACATACTGATAAACTACCACCACCATCACCAACAACATACTGATAAACTACTACCACTGTTACCAACAACATACTGACAAACTACTACCACTGTTACCAACAACATACTGACAAACTACCACCACCATTACCAACAACATACTGACAAACTACCACCACCATCACCAACAACATACTGATAAACTACTACCACTGTTACCAACAACATACTGACAAACTACTACCACTGTTACCAACAACATACTGACAAACTACCACCACCATTACCAACAACATACTGACAAACTACCACCACCATTACCAACAACATACTGACAAACTACCACCACCATTACCAACAACATACTGACAAACTACCACCACTGTTACCAACAACATACTGACAAACTACCACCACCATTACCAACAACATACTGACAAACTACCACCACCATTACCAACAACATACTGACAAACTACCACCACCATTACCAACAACATACTGACAAACTACAACCACTGTTACCAACAACATACTGACAAACTACCACCACCATTACCAACAACATACTGACAAACTACCACCACCATTACCAACAACATACTGACAAACTACCACCACCGTTACCAACAACATACTGACAAACTACCACCACCATTACCAACAACATACTGACAAACTACTACCACCATTACCAACAACATACTGACAAACTACCACCACCATTACCAACAACATACTGACAAACTACCACCACCATTACCAACAACATACTGACAAACTACTACCACCATTACCAACAACATACTGACAAACTACCACCACCGTTACCAACAACATACTGACAAACTACCACCACCATTACCAACAACATACTGACAAACTACCACCACCGTTACCAACAACATACTGACAAACTACCACCACCATTACCAACAACATACTGACAAACTACTACCACTGTTACCAACAACATACTGACAAACTACTACCATTGTTACCAACAACATACTGATAAACTACCACCACTGTTACCAACAACATACTGACAAACTACCACCACCATTACCAACAACATACTGACAAACTACCACCACTGTTACCAACAACGTACTGACAAACTACCACCACCGTTACCAACAACATACTGACAAACTACCACCACTGTTACCAACAACATACTGACAAACTACCACCACTGTTACCAACAACATACTGACAAACTACCACCACTGTTACCAACAACATACTGACAAACTACCACCACTGTTACCAACAACATACTGACAAACTACCACCACTGTTACCAACAACATACTGACAAACTACCACCACTGTTACCAACAACATACTGACAAACTACCACCACTGTTACCAACAACATACTGACAAACTACCACCACTGTTACCAACAACATACTGACAAACTACTACCACCATTACCAACAACATACTGACAAACTACCACCACTGTTACCAACAACATACTGATAAACTACCACCACTGTTACCAACAACATACTGACAAACTACTACCACTGTTACCAACAACATACTGACAAACTACCACCACTGTTACCAACAACATACTGACAAACTACCACCACTGTTACCAACAACATACTGACAAACTACTACCACCATTACCAACAACATACTGACAAACTACCACCACTGTTACCAACAACATACTGATAAACTACCACCACTGTTACCAACAACATACTGATAAACTACCACCACTGTTACCAACAACATACTGACAAACTACTACCACTGTTACCAACAACATACTGACAAACTACCACCACTGTTACCAACAACATACTGACAAACTACCACCACTGTTACCAACAACATACTGACAAACTACCACCACTGTTACCAACAACATACTCTACCACTTCTCCATCTCCACACCTCTTACCCAGCCCAGCCCCACCCATCTTACCCAGCCCCACCCCTCTTACCCAGTGTGTCTTTGAGGTTCTTGACCAGAGAGGCCTTCTTCACCAGGCTGTTCTTGCGCTCTACGTAGTTGGAGGGGACGTAGCCGGTCTGGTTTGAGGCGTTCCTCACCCTCCACCACGTCTTGCTGTCGTCCAGCAGAGTAAGCCGATCGTTCTTCCGGATGTCAAGTTCCTGGTCCTGCTGGGCCGTGTAGTCCCACTTGGCTACAACTGTCACCTCCTCCGTCATCTTTCATGGAGTCCCCCTGGGGAGAGGGAGAGAGTAAGTCACACATCAACCCCAAATTAGACCTAAGACGAGAGACTAATTGTCTGCATGGTAGCCCCAAAAAATCTATGATTTAACAATTATGATAATGGAGGTCAATGTGCGAGAGAAAAAAATTCAGGAAAGCATACTAATACATCTAATACATACAGTGGTGAGAACAAGAATTTGATACACTGCCGATTTTGCAGGTTTTCCTACTTACAAAGCATGTAGAGGTCTGTAATTTTTATCATAGGTACACTTCAACTGTGAGAGACGGAATCTAAAACAAAAATCCAGAAGATCACATTGTATGATTTTTAAGTAATTAATTTGCATTTTATTGCATGACAGAAGTATTTGATCACCTACCAACCAGTAAGAATTCCGGCTCTCACAGACCTGTTAGTTTTTCTTTAAGAAGCCCTCCTGTTCTCCACTCATTACCTGTATTAACTGCACCTGTTTGAACTCGTTACCTGTATAAAAGACACCTGTCCACACACTCAATCAAACAGACTCCAACCTCTCCACAATGGCCAAGACCAGAGCGCTGTGTAAGGACATCAGGGTTAAAATTGTAGACCTGCACAAGGCTGGGATGGGCAACAGGACAATAGGCAAGCAGCCTGGTGAGAAGGCAACAACTGTTGGCGCAATTATTAGAAAATGGAAGAAGTTCAAGATGACGGTCAATCACCCTCGGTCTGGGGCTCCATGCAATATCTCACCTCGTGGGGCATCAATGATCATGAGGAGGTTGAGGGATCAGCCCAGAACTACACGGCAGGACCTGGTCAATGACCTGAAGAGAGCTGGGACCACAGTCTCAAAGAAAACCATTAGTAACACACTACGCCGTCATGGATTAAAATCCTGCAGCGCACGCAAGGTCCCCCTGCTCAAGCCAGCGCATGTCCAGGCCCGTCTGAAGTTTGCCAATGACCATCTGGATGATCCAGAGGAGGAATGGGAGAAGGTCATGTGGTCTGATGAGACAAAAATTGAGCTTTTTGGTCTAAACTCCACTCGCCGTGTTTGGAGGAAGAAGAAGGATGAGTACAACCCCAAGAACACCATCCCAACCGTGAAACATGGAGGTGGAAAAATCATTCTTTGGGGATGCTTTTCTGCAAAGGGGACAGGACGACTGCACCGTATTGAGGGGAGGATGGAAGGGGCCATGTATCGCGAGATCTTGGCCAACAACCTCCTTCCCTCAGTAAGAGCATTGAAGATGGGTCGTGGCTGGGTCTTCCAGCATGACAATGACCCGAAACACACAGCCAGGGCAACTAAGGAGTGGCTCCGTAAGAAGCATCTCAAGGTCCTGGAGTGGCCTAGCCAGTCTCCAGACCTGAACCCAATAGAAAATCTTTGGAGGGAGCTGAAAGTCCGTATTGCCCAGCGACAGCCCCGAAACCTGAAGGATCTGGAGAAGGTCTGTATGGAGGAGTTGGCCAAAATCCCTGCTGCTGATGTATCAAATACTTATGCCATGCAATAAAAAGCAAATTAATTACTTAAAAATCATACAATGTGATTTTCTGGATTTTTGTTTTAGATGCCGTCTCTCACAGTTGAAGTGTACCTATGATAAAAATTACAGACCTCTACATGCTTTGTAAGTAGGAAAACCTGCAAAATCGGCAGTGTATCAAATACTTGTTCTCCACACAGTATAATCACACTAATGTAAGTCTCCCTCCATTTTACGCACCAGAATTATGACATCAGATAACATATTCACTACTACACCACCCAACTATAAAATGCACATTTAGAAAATGAGATAATCACTGTTGCGCCGTCTAACTACAAACCACATGTATCGAGTCTAACAGCAGCCATAAGATAACTCCTTATTGAAACCAAGCCTGTGTGGTTAGGCTTTCATTCCCCTGTGGTTGACCTCCCTAACAGGAAGCACCTGATCATCTCCTGGATCCTGAACCGCCAGTCAGCCAGATCCGAGATCAGATCAGGTGGCGAAAACATGGCAAATGTATGTGCAGCCAGTTATACACCAAATGGGGCCAGGAGTTTTTCATAATTTTTGTAGAGATCTAACTTGGAGAGGCTGAGATTGGAGCTCACAGATATTGACTTACAGTATAATGCTTTTTAAACAGCTGACTGTCACTGAATGAAACTCCTGAAGTCAAGCAGTGAAACCTCGATGTTGTTGCACCTTCAGTTTGGTCGTACAACCCTGACAGTCTTTCTGACAGACTAGATGGTTTTAACAAGAGAGTGCTGGCTAAACACACACACACACACAGCCTTGTCCATTAGTGTGTGAGAGAGACAGACAGGGATTATGCATGCTCCATTTCACCATGCAGGAGAGGAATCAGGTGAACACAGTCACACACACACTACTTTACAGCTGAATGTACATGGAATGGAAAAGTGTGCATGTATGCGTGCATTCGTACATACATGTATTGTATGCGTGCCTGACTGCCTGCGTGTGGGGAGTGCTTGTATGTGTGCGTAGCTGAGTGCATGAGATGAACACCATATTAAATGACTATACTTATGAGATGAACACCATATTAAATGACTATACTTATGAGATGAACACCATATTAAATGACTATACTTATAAAAAGCAAACAAGTTAGAAATCAGTATGAAGGCAGCACAGACGGCCGGTTGGATGAGCTCAGTCTGTATCAGTGTTCTGTTCCGTCAAGCCTTCCCATGGCAGCCTAATGATAATATCTATGTTTAGAATGTACGCCAGAGTTCAACCACTGCAGCTGGGAAACTGAACAGTCAAATAAACAACTGAAGCGCTGCCTTGTAAACATGAAACAGAGATGCTCACAAAGAAGAAGAGAAAGGAAGAGAGAGAGGGCGAGAGAGTGAGAGAGAGAGAGGGAGAAAGAGGGGGGAAAGAGAGAGAGGGGGAGAGAGATGTAATTCTCTCACATATCACTAATGTTCTCCAATAGTCAATCTTGTCTCAAAACGTTAAAAAGGTCAACATCATTATTTTTATTGTATTACATCTTGTGTTGAGACAGCCCAGGTCTACCTCTTTGAATCCAAACCTGGAGGAGTAATAAACAGTCAGTCTCCCCTTCTGTTGAAGTCCTGACCTGCACGTAGATAGTATAGTAACACTGTATTCTACTGGGAGGAGTAGTCGTTGTTTAAAACTGCCCATGTTGCGTAGTAACGGGCTGATTCCATATTCATGGTGTTTCAGAGAGCGAGAGAGAGACACAACTCTACCACTGTTAAACCCTTGCTGTGTGAAACTTAGCTAACGGCCAGTGGGTAAAACAGAGTGCTGCTCCCGTGTGTGTGTGTGTGTGTGTGTGTGTGTGTGTGTGTGTGTGTGTGTGTGTGTGTCAAAACACTGGAGCGGAGTGTTCTAGAGACAGACACAAACCACGATAAACGGTCAAATACCCCGGCCCACAGGGGGAGAGACACTTGGGATCACACATTTCCTTTCTCATATCGTCTTCTCCACTTTATTCTTTAATGAGAGAGCAATTCACTGATGAAGCTCCGCCACACAGGACCGTATAACGCATGAGAAGCGTAGCCACACGATTACACCACATAAAAGATCCCATTACCGCTGGAAAGATTTATATCTTCAGATATAGCCCACTGTATTTCATAAATGCTGTTTTTTTAAGACATGATATTAAACTCTATCCACGACAGGCTCATTTCTTAATGCACTGTCGTGTAGATGGATGTTTTAGTACAGTGTGACTCATTTATAGTTTATATTTATTATTTATTTAAGGCGCAATGTAGCAAAACATTTTGCAAGAGGAAACTGTGTAGCTCAGTTGGTAGAGCATGGCGCTTGCAACGCCAGGGTTGTGGGTTCGATTCCCACGGAGGGCCAGTATGAAAAATGAAAAAAATAAAAAATGTATGCACTCACTAACTGTAAGTCGCTCTGGATAAGATTGTCTGCTAAATGACTAAAATGTAAATAGTACATTAGACCCTTTACTGTCCCATTAGTCTCTTCTCACAGTCACTGGAGAGGCAAGACAGACTACTGCCCCACAAGTGTCCGTGTAGCATTAGAACCATTGTAATATAGTGAATGTGCCCCTGCTTGCATGCACTAACGCTGCCTAACAGGATTCTCTAACAGGCCTGGACAGGGTTAGAAGTGAAAGGAAGGAAGGACGTAGAGGAGCAGGGCCAAATCTTGCCTGTGAGCCTGTCCTTGCCCTAGGGAAGAACGCAGAAGGTTGAGTGAGGTGTTCCCAATGTGGCTTACAGAACAGCTGTATACACAGTTACACACACATCTAACCTCGTCCCCAGGCTATCATTTGGCAGTAGTGTCTGGTATCAAAATTACACACACATCCAATCCCAAATATCAACCTCCCTCCCTCCCTCTTCCCCAGTTTATCAGCGTTCTGATAGATGACTCTGGTTCTCCCTTAGAGTGTGATGGCCCCGCCTCCCTCTATCCACTGAAATTATTGATTCTCCCCCAACGACTGTGCTCATTAGGGATAGCGATGGAGATGCCACTTAGAATAACATCAATCCTCCTCTCTGGGCGTTCACACACACACCAACAGGCAGCACACATACCATCAGTCTCACTAAACACACACACACACACACACCAGCACCCTCACTTGGGGCAGGGAATTGCCAGGGACCTCACGATACAATATTATCACTTTGGTTCCGATACGATATGCATCGCGATTCTCACGATTCTATATGTATTGCGATTCGATGTTCCAAACATATTGCTCATCATATGTCTGCTGCAGAGGGACTAGAGAGAGCCATGAGAAAACACGTTTTGATCAGTCAAGGATGACAAGGAAATATAAAGCGCTGAAAATAATTGTACTCCCTATTTAAAAAATAAAATGGAGAACACTAGAATTCTGGTGAAGGTACAGTCAACTAGCGCAAAAATAATATAGCGATAGTCAAAATGATACATCGTCAAAAAAAATATCCCGATATGTAACTGCATCAAAGTATTTGATCCCCTGCAGATTTTATACGTTTGCCCACTGACAAAGACATGATTAGTCTATAATTTTAATGGTAGGTTTATTTGAACAGTGAGAGACAGAATAACAACAAAAAAATCCAGAAAAACGCATGTCACAAATGCTATGAATTGATTTGCATTTTAATGAGGGAAATAAGTATTTGAACCCTCTGCAAAACATGACTTAGTACTTGGTGGCAAAACCCTTGTTGGCAATCACAGAGGTCAGACGTTTCTTGTAGTTGGCCACCAAGTTTGCACACATCTCAGGAGGGATTTTGTCCCACTCCTCTTTGCAGATCTTCTCTAAGTCATTAAGGTTTAGACGCTGACGTTTGGTAACTCGAACCTTCAGCTCCCTCCACAGATTTTCTATGGGATTAAGGTCTGGAGACTGGCTAGGCCACTCCAGGACCATAATGTGCCTCTTCTTGAGCCACTCCTTTGTTGCCTTGGCCGTGTGTTTTGGGTCATTGACATGCTGGAATACCCATCCACGACCCATGTTCAATGCCCTGGCTGAGGGAAGGAGGTTCTCACCCAAGATTTGAAGGTACATGGCCCCGTCCATCTTCCCTTTGATGCGGTGAAGTTGTCCTGTCCCCTTAGCAGAAAAACACCCCCAAAGCATAATGTTTCCACCTCCATGTTTGATGGTGGGGATGGTGTTCTTGGGGTCATAGGCAGCATTCCTCCTCCTCCAAACACGGCGAGTTGAGTTGATGCCAAAGAGCTCCATTTTGGTCTCATCTGACCACAACACTTTCACCCAGTTCTCCTCTGAATCATTCAGATGTTCATTGGCAAACTTCAGACGGCCCTGTATATGTGCTTTCTTGAGCAGGGGGACCTTGCGGGCGCTGCAGGATTTCAGTCCTTCACGGCGTAGTGTGTTACCAATTGTTTTCTTGGTGACTATGGTCCCAGCTGCCTTGAGATCATTGACAAGATCCTCCCGTGTAGTTATGGGCTGATTCCTCACCGTTCTCATGATCATTGCAACTCCACGAGGTGAGATCTTGCATGGAGCCCCAGGCCGAGGGAGATTGACAGTTCTTCAGTTCCTTCTCACCAAGCTGCTTGGCGATGGTCTTGTAGCCCATTCCAGACTTGTGTAGGTCTACAATCTTGTCCCTGACATCCTTGGAGAGCTCTTTGGTCTTGGCCATGGTGGAGAGTTTGGAATCTGATTGATTGATTGCTTCTGTGGACAGGTGTCTTTTATACAGGTAACAAAATGAGATTAGGAGCACTCCCTTTAAGAGTGTGCTCCTAATCTCAGCTCGTTACCTGTATAAAAGACACCTGGGAGCCAGAAATCTTTCTGATTGAGAGGGGGTCAAATACTTATTTCCCTCATTAAAATGCAAATCAATTTATAACATTTTTGACATGCGTTTTTCTGGATTATTTTGTTGTTATTCTGTCTCTCACTGTTAAAATAAACCTACCATTAAAATTATAGACTGATCATTTCTTTGTCAGTGGGCAAACGTACAAAATCAGCAGGGGATCAAATACTTTTATCCCTCACTGTAACTATTTATTCCATTACGGAGTCTCTTTCCCTAAAGCCGTCAAGCTTTAGCTACATTGTCATTTATGCCTGCCTGCTATTGTCAGATTGTCTTTAAAAGGATAAATGTGGACGAAACAGGGGAAGAGAGACATCTGAGGTAAAAAAAAGAAGTAAAGGGAGAGAAAAGATGTTGCATGGGGGGGGGGGTATGGGATGGACCGCGGGAATTGTTTGCTAGGATAATAATTGCTTGTCAATGAATTAAATGTAATACAATGGCAATCCTGGTTATATGTTAGAATCCTATGCGTGAACTGCCGACATTATTACGCATATTAATTGATAATGATGGAAAATAGGATATGCATAATAAAAAAATAATAATAGTTTATATATATATATATATATATATATATATATAGAGGTGAAAGCATTGGAAATGCTTTTGGCGGTTAACCTGCTTCTGTTTTGTGGGTGGCACTGTGTGCTGTTTTCGATGGATGGGTCCTGGCCTCTCGGGGCCTTAGGGATACGGAGGGACGTGGGGGGGATGCTGATCACTGGGATGACGGCTCAACTTGGGATGGGGAGGGGCTTTAGCGGGGGAATTAGTGGAGAACAATTGAAGGGTTACTCCGTAGCAATGCAAATATCACGGTACAGCTATATGGACACTCAATCATTACGCTATTTTTTATTGGTAAATTTACAAACATATATAATGATAAATAGACTTGAAACTTGTATCTCATTATGGTGTATGGTGAAATAAGTATAGCCAGTTATAATTGTAATGGCTTAGCTGATAATAACAAAAGAAGAACAATATTTACATGGCTTAAAGAGAAGGAATATAATATCTATTGTATACAGGAAACTCATTCAACAATTCGAGATGAAGTAGCGTGGAAAAAAGAATGGGGGGGGGGGGGGATATACTTCTCCCATGGGCAAAGAAATTCAAAAGGGGTGATGATATTAATTAATAGTAATTTCGATCCGAATGTGCAAATTGTCCAAATAGATACGCAAGGTAGATGGATTATTTTAAATATGGTATTGGACCATAAACAGATATGGCTCATTAACCTTTACGGACCAAATAATGATGATCCACAATTCTTTGACAATATATATAATAAATTATCAAGCCTGCAAGCAACTCAAGACAATATTATTATGGTGGGGGATTATAATACTGTTTTAAATAGCTCAATGGA
Organism: Coregonus lavaretus; assembly: GCF_964263955.1. Lineage (NCBI taxonomy): Eukaryota > Metazoa > Chordata > Actinopteri > Salmoniformes > Salmonidae > Coregonus > Coregonus lavaretus. Next base: position 39,913,984 of record NC_140003.1, on the reverse strand, counting down.
CCGAAAAGGAAATCACACCACAAACAATCACCCACATGCTCTTAAGGAAATTGTGAATGTCATGGATACATTAGAACTAGTAGATATATGGAGGCTTAAATATGCTGATCTAGTGAGATATACATGCCGGAGACTGAATCAAGCTAGTCGTCTTGACTTCTTTCTTATCTCATTCTCGTTGGCACCAAAAGTAAAAAAAGTGTTGATAGGGGACAGAATGCGGTCGGACCATCATATAATAGGCATATACATTACTCTGACTGAATTTCCACGTGGGCGAGGATATTGGAAATTTAATCAAAGCCTATTAGATGATAATTTATTTATAATTAGAACAAAGGAATTTATAACTGACTTTTTCCAACATAACATAGGTACAGCGAATCCCCTTATTGTATGGGACACCTTTAAATGTGCCTTTAGAGGCCATGCAATTCAGTACTCATCTCGAAAACAAAAGCAATTTAGGTCAAAAGAGTTTATACTAAGAAAGGAAATAGAAAGTCTAACAGAACAGATAGATGGCAATAAAAACTAACATAGAGGCTCAGAATAAATTAGAGGAAAAACAAAAAGAAATGGAAAAACTTATTCAAGAAAGATCAAGTGTAATATATTATAAAAATAAATCAAACTGGATGGAATATGGGGAAAAATGCACAAAATTCTTTTTTAATCTTCAACATAGGAATGCTACCAAAAAGAACTTAATGAAACTGGTTACAATTGACAGTCACCCATAATTCACCTAATGATATTTTGAAGGAAGAAACAAAGTATTTTAAGCATATGTTTTCTTTTCAGTCGCCTCCATCTCCTCTAACTGAAGCTAATTGTAGAGATTTTTTTCCTATTGATAATGTCAAATTAACAGCCACACAGAAAGACTCATGTGAAGGTGAAATTACAGAGGAGGAACTTCTGGATGCAATTAAAGATTTTAAGTCCGGGAAAACTCCAGGGTTGGATGGCATACCAATCGAGGTATACCAAACCTTTTTTGATATACTAAGAGGACCGTTATTAGCATGTTTTAACCACTCCTATGTAAATGGTAGATTATCTGACACTCAAGAAGAAGGTCTGATCTCATTATTACTGAAACAGGATACAAGTGGAAAATATAAAGATCCAGTCCATTTACAAAATTGGAGGCCCCTTACACTTCAGTGTTGTGATGCAAAAATCCTAGCAAAATGTATAGCGCATAGAATTAAAAAGGTATTGTCGGATATTATTCATTCTAATCAGACAGGTTTTTTACATGGAAGATACATTGGAGATAATATAAGGCAAGTATTGGAAACAATAGAACACTATGGAAAATATGGGAAACCAGGCCTGCTATTCATAGCAGACTTCGAAAAGGCATTTGATAAAGTTCGACTGGAATTTATATATAAATGCCTGGAGCATTTCAATTTTGGAGAATCTCTTATAAAATGGGTCAAAATCATGTATAGTAACCCTAGGTGTAAAATAGTAAATAATGGCTATTTCTCAGAAAGTTTCAAACTGTCAAGAGGAGTGAAACAAGGTTGTCCACTATCGGCATACAGTGGGGAAAAAAGTATTTAGTCAGCCACCAATTGTGCAAGTTCTCCCACTTAAAAAGATGAGAGAGGCCTGTAATTTTCATCATAGGTACACGTCAACTATGACAGACAAAATGAGAAAAAAAAATCCAGAAAATCACATTGTAGGATTTTTAATGAATTTATTTGCAAATTATGGTGGAAAATAAGTATTTGGTCAATAACAAAAGTTTCTCAATACTTTGTTATATACCCTTTGTTGGCAATGACACAGGTCAAACGTTTTCTGTAAGTCTTCACAAGGTTTTCACACACTGTTGCTGGTATTTTGGCCCATTCCTCCATGCAGATCTCCTCTAGAGCAGTGATGTTTTGGGGCTGTCGCTGGGCAACACAGACTTTCAACTCCCTCCAAAGATGTTCTATGGGGTTGAGATCTGGAGACTGGCTACGCCACTCCAGGACCTTGAAATGCTTCTTACGAAGCCACTCCTTCGTTGCCCGGGCGGTGTGTTTGGGATCATTGTCATGCTGAAAGACTCAGCCACGTTTCATCTTCAATGCCCTTGCTGATGGAAGGAGGTTTTCACTCAAAATCTCACAATACATGGCCCCATTCATTCTTTCCTTTACACGGATCAGTCGTCCTGGTCCCTTTGCTGAAAAACAGCCCCAAAGCATGATGTTTCCACCCCCATGCTTCACAGTAGGTATGGTGTTCTTTGGATGCAACTCAGCATTCTTTGACCTCCAAACACGATGAGTTGAGTGTTTACCAAAAAGTTATATTTTGGTTTCATCTGACCATATGACATTCTCCCAATCCTCTTCTGGATCATCCAAATGCACTCTAGCAAACTTCAGACGGGCCTGGACATGTACTGGCTTAAGCAGGGGGACACGTCTAGCACTAAAGGATTTGAGTCCCTGGCGGCGTAGTGTGTTACTGATGGTAGGCTTTGTTACTTTGGTCCCAGCTCTCTGCAGGTCATTCACTAGGTCCCCCCCCCGTGTGTTTCTGGGATTTTTGCTCACCGTTCTTGTGATCATTTTGACCCCACGGGGTGAGATCTTGCGTGGAGCCTCAGATCGAGGGAGATTATCAGTGGTCTTGTATGTCTTCCATTTCCTAATAATTGCTCCCACAGTTGATTTCTTCAAACCAAGCTGCTTACCTATTGCAGATTCAGTCTTCCCAGCCTGGTGCAGGTCTACAATTTTGTTTCTGGTGTCCTTTGACAGCTCTTTGGTCTTGGCCATAGTGGAGTTTGGAGTGTGACTGTTTGAGGTTGTGGACAGGTGTCTTTTATACTGATAACAAGTTCAAACAGGTGCCATTAATACAGGTAACGAGTGGAGGACAGAGGAGCCTCTTAAAGAAGAAGTTACAGGTCTGTGAGAGCCAGAAATCTTGCTTGTTTGTAGGTGACCAAATACTTATTTTCCACCATAATTTGCAAATAAATTCATTAAAAATCCTACAATGAGATTTTCTGGATTTTTTATTCTGAATTTGTCTGTCATAGTTGACGTGTACCTATGATGAAAATTACAGGCCTCTCTCATCTTTTTAAGTGGGAGAACTTGCACAATTGGTGGCTGACTAAATACTTTTTTTCCCCACTGTATCTATTTATTGTGGCCATCGAGATGTTAGCTATTAAAATCAGATCCAATAATAATATCAGAGGATTAGAAATACAGGGCTTAAAAACAAAAAGGTGTCATTGTACGCAGCCAACAAAGCTGACTTCATCCCAGCCTATGCCAACCTCCAGTCCCTCGACTTCCTGGCGCTGACGGAAACATGGATCACCACTGAAAACACCGCTACTCCTACTGCTCTCTCCTCGTCTGACCATGTGTTCTCGCATACCCCGAGAGCATCTGGTCAGAGGGGTGGTGGTACAGGAATCCTCATCTCTCCCAAGTGGACATTCTCAATTTTTCCCCTAACCCATCTGTCTATCTCCTCATTTGAATTCCATGCTGTCACAGTCACTAGCCCATTTAAGCTTAATATCCTTGTCATCTATCGCCCTCCAGGTTCCCTTGGAGAGTTCATCAATGAGCTTGACGCCTTGATAAGTTCCTTCCCTGAGGATGGCTCACCCCTCACAGTTTTGGGGGATTTCAACCTCCCTATGTCCACATTTGACTCATTTCTCTCTGCCTCCTTCTTTCCACTCCTCTCCTCTTTTGACCTCACCCTCTCACCGTCCCCCCCTACTCACAAGGCAGGCAATACGCTTGACCTCATCTTCACTAGATGCTGCTCCTCTACTAATCTCACTGCAACTCCCCTCCAAGTCTCCGACCACTACTTTGTTTCCTTTTCTCTCTCACTCTCCTCCCACACTACTCACTCTGCCCCTACACAGATGGTAATGCGCCGCCGCAACCTTCGCTCTCTCTCTCCCACTACTCTCTCCTCTTCCATCCTATCATCTCTTCCCTCTGCTCAATCCTTCTCCCTCCAATCTCCTGATTCTGCCTCCTCAACCCTCCTCTCCTCCCTTTCTGCATCCTTTGACTCTCTGTGTCCCCTATCCTCCCGGCCGGCTCGGTCCTCCCCTCCAGCTCCGTGGCTTGATGACTCATTGCGAGCTCACAGAACAGAGCTCCGGGCAGCGGAGCGGAAATGGAAGAAAACTAAATTCCCTGCCGACCTGGCATCTTTTCACTCCCTCCTCTCTACATTTTCTTCATCTGTTTCTGCTGCTAAGGCCACCTTCTACCACTCTAAATTCCAAGCATCTGCCTCTAACCCTAGGAAGCTCTTTGCCACATTTTCCTCCCTCCTGAATCCTCCCTCCCCCCCCCCCCCCCTCCTCTCTCTCTGTGGATGACTTCGTCAACCACTTTGAAAAGAAGGTTGACGACATCCGATCCTTGTTTGTTAAGTCTAATGACACTGCTGGTCCTGCTCACACTGCCCTACCCTATGCTTTGACTTCTTTCTCCCCTCTCTCTCCAGATAAGATCCTGCGACTTGTGACTGCAGGCCGCCCAACAACCTGCCCGCTTGACCCCATCCCCTCCTCCCTTCTCCAGACCATCTCCGGTGACCTTCTCCCCTACCTCACCTCGCTGATCAACTCATCCTTGACCGCTGGCCATGTCCCTTCCGTCTTCAAGAGAGCGAGAGTTACTCCCCTTCTCAAAAAACCAACACTCGACCCCACTGATGTCAACAACTACAGACCAGTATCCCTTCTTTCTTTTCTTTCCAAAACTATTGAGCGTGCCGTCTTTAGCCAACTCTCTTGCTATCTCTCTCAGAATGACCTTCTTGATCCAAACCAATCAGGTTTCAGGACTGGTCATTCAACTGAGACTGCTCTTCTCTGTGTCACAGAGACTCTCCGCACTGCTAAAGCTAACTCTCTCTCCTCTGCTCTTGTCCTTCTAGACCTGTCTGCTGCCTTTGATACTGTGAACCATCAGATCCTCCTCTCCACCCTCTCCGAAATGGGCATCTCCGGCGCGGCTCACTCCTGGATTGCGTCCTACCTGACCGGTCGCTCCTACCAAGTGGCGTGGCGGGAAGCTGTCTCCGCACCACGTGCTCTCACCACTGGTGTCCCCCAGGGATCGGTTTTGGGCCCTCTCCTTTTCTCCCTATACACCAAGTCACTTGGCTCTGTCATATCCTCACATGGCCTTTCCTATCATTGCTACGCTGACGATACACAACTAATCTTCTCCTTTCCCCCTTCTGATAACCAGGTGGCGAATCGCATCTCTGCATGTCTGGCAGACATATCAGTATGGATGACGGATCACCACCTCAAGCTGAACCCTGGCAAGACGGAGCTGCTCTTCCTCCCGGGGAAGGACTGCCCGTTCCATGATCTCGCCATCACGGTAGACAACTCCGCTGTGTCCTCCTCCCAGAGTGCGAAGAGCCTAGGCGTGACCCTGGACAACACCCTGTCGTTCTCCGCCAACATCAAGGCGGTGACCCGCTCCTGCAGGTTCATGCTCTACAACATTCGGAGAGTGCGACCCTGCCTTACACAGGAAGCGGCGCAGGTCCTGGTCCAGGCACTTGTCATCTCCCGTCTGGACTACTGCAACTCGCTGTTGGCTGGGCTCCCTGCCTGTGCCATTAAACCCCTACAACTCATCCAGAATGCCGCAGCCCGTCTGGTGTTCAACCTTCCCAAGTTCTCTCACGTCACCCCCCTCCTCCGCACACTCCACTGGCTTCCAATTGAAGCTCGCATCCGCTACAAGACCATGGTGCTTGCCTTTGGAGCAGTGAGGGGAACGGCACCCCTGTACCTTCAGGCTCTGATCAGTCCCTACACCCAAACGAGGACATTGCGTTCATCCACCTCTGGCCTGCTGGCTCCCCTTCCTCTGCGGAAGCACAGCTCCCGCTCAGCCCAGTCAAAACTGTTCGCTGCTCTGGCACCCCAATGGTGGAACAAGCTCCCTCACGACGCCAGGACAGCGGAGTCACTCACCACCTTCCGGAGACATTTGAAACCTCACCTCTTTAAGGAATACCTGGGATAGGCTAAAGTATTCCTTCTAACCCCCCCCCCCAAATTGTAAAGTGGTTATCCCACTGGCTATAGGGTGAACGCACCAATTTGTGAGTCGCTCTGGCTAAGAGCGTCTGCTAAATGACGTTAATGTGCCCTTGAGCAAGGCACTTAACCCTAATTGCTCCTGTAAGTCGCTCTGGTTAAGAGCGTCTGCTAAATGACTAAAATGTAAATGTAAATGTATGATTCATGTTTTCTTTTAGATCCACAACTAGAATCCATACATTTTCTAACCTCTCTGGATTAAAACCAAATTATGACAAATGTACTATATTACGTATTGGATCACTAAAAAATACAATTTTTACATTACCATGTAGTTTACCAATAAAATGGTCTGATGGTGATGTGGATATACTCGGAATACATATCCCAAAGGAAATAAATGATCTCACTTCAATACATTTTAATAGAAAGTTAGCAAAAATAGATAAGATCTTACTACCATGGAAAGGAAAATACCTGTCAATTTGTGGAAAAATCACCCTGATTAACTCTTTAGTATTATCCCAGTTTACCTATTTGCTTATGGTCTTGCCTACGCCTAGCAAACAGTTTTTTAAATTATATGAGAAAAAAATATTCAATTTTATTTGGAACGGCAAGCCAGACAAAATTAAAAGAGCATATTTATATAATGAATATGAATTCGGAGGACAGAAATTATTAAATATTAAAGCATTAGACCTATCACTAAAATCTTCAGTCATCCAAAAGTTATACTTAAATCCGAACTGGTTCTCAAGCAAATTAGTAAGATTGTCTCACCCACTGTTCAAGAAAGGCCTTTTTCCCTTTATTCAGATTACAACCTCTCACTTTCAGTTATTTGAAAAGGAAATAATCTCCCAAATGTCACTATTTCTAAAACAAGCCATAGAAAGTTGGTTGCAATTTCAATTTAATCCTCCAGAAACGACAGAACAAATAATGCAACAAATATTGTGGTTAAATTCAAATATACTAATTGACAAAAAACCTTTATTTTTTGACAGAATGTTTAAAAAAGGTATAATCTTCGTAAATGATATCATCGGTAGGACTGGTGGAGTTATGTCGCACATGCAGCTAACAAAAACATATGGAAATGTCTGCTCTACCCAAAATTACAACCAAATAATTGCAGCCTTACCGCAAAAGTGGAAGAGGAAAGTTGAAGGGGGAGAAAGTAAGGAACTTGTCTGTCGGCCTTGCATTAAAGAACATAATTGGTTAAGGAAAACTGTGATAAATAAAAAAGTATATCAGTTTCACTTAAGGACCAAAGGATTGACAGCAGTCCCATATAGATTGCAAAATAGTTGGGAAGAGATCTTTGACGTAGCAATCCCATGGCATAGTGTTTATGAACTGACACGCAAAACGACACCGGATTCAAAAATTAGAATCTTTCAATTTAAATTATTATATAAAATTCTTGCTACCAATAGAATGTTATTTATATGGGGGATACAATCTTCCCAGCTCTGCAGATTTTGCTGTGAAGAGATAGAATCATTAGATCATTTGTTTTGGTTCTGTCCATTTGTAGCTTGTTTTTGGACACAGGTCCAGGAATGGCTAAAGGATTGCAATATTTACCTGGAACTAACCTTGCAGATAGCATTACTGGGTGATCTGAAAAGTCATAGTCAATCAATCAATAATATAATAATACTTTTAGCAAAAATGTTTATTTTTAATTCACAATATGTAGAAGCAATGAGAATAGAAAGGTTCAGAACTTTTGTAAAACATCACAGTATGGTTGAAATATATATGGCAAATAGAAATCCTATATGGATGGTGTTAAGAGATAGATGGGAGGTATTGAATAGAGTTGAAGGGTGGGACTAATAACAAATAACAACAAATATAGCTAATAATGTAAGCATACTGTGTCCATAATAAGTATATAGGTTGTATGTTGGAAGCTTTTGGGAAAGAGCACAGTTAGAAAGATATGGCATTTAGAAGCAAACCGGATGGACATCATGAAAATGATCGGAGAGGTTGAGAGTAGAAGAAGTTTAGGAGCAAAAAAATAAAAAAATAAATAGATATATATATATATATATACAGTGGGGGAAAAAAGTATTTAGTCAGCCACCAATTGTGCAAGTTCTCCCACTTAAAAAGATGAGAGAGGCCTGTAATTTTCATCATAGGTAGACGTCAACTATGACAGACAAAATGAAAAAAAAATATCCAGAAAATCACATTGTAGGACTTTTTATGAATTTATTTGCAAATTATGGTGGAAAATAAGTATTTGGTCAATAACAAAAGTTTCTCAATACTTTGTTATATACCCTTTGTTGGCAATGACACAGGTCAAACGTTTCCTGTAAGTCTTCCCAAGGTTTTCACACATTGTTGCTGGTATTTTGGCCCATTCCTCCATGCAGATCTCCTCTAGAGCAGTGATGTTTTGGGGCTGTCGCTGGGCAACACAGACTTTCAACTCCCTCCAAAGATTTTCTATGGGGTTGAGATCTGGAGACTGGCTAGGCCACTCCAGGACCTTGAAATGCTTCTTACGAAGCCACTCCTTCGTTGCCCGGGCGGTGTGTTTGGGATCATTGTCATGCTGAAAGACCCAGCCACATTTCATCTTCAATGCCCTTGCTGATGGAAGGAGGTTTTCACTCAAAATCTCACGATACATGGCCCCATTCATTCTTTCCTTTACACGGATCAGTCGTCCTGGTCCCTTTGCAGAAAAACAGCCCCAAAGCATGTTGTTTCCACCCCCATGCTTCACAGTAGGTATGGTGTTCTTTGGATGCAACTCAGCATTCTTTGTCCTCCAAACACGACGAGTTGAGTTTTTACCAAAAAGTTATATTTTGGTTTCATCTGACCATATGACATTCTCCCAATCCTCTTCTGGATCATCCAAATGCACTCTAGTAAACTTCGGACATGTACTGGCTTAAGCAGGGGGACACGTCTGGCACTGCAGGATTTGAGTCCCTGGCGGCGTAGTGTGTTACTGATGGTAGGCTTTGTTACTTTGGTTCCAGCTCTCTGCAGGTCATTCACTAGGTCCCCCCGTGTGGTTCTGGGATTTTTGCTCACCGTTCTTGTGATCATTTTGACCCCACGGGGTGAGATCTTGCGTGGAGCCCCAGATCGAGGGAGATTATCAGTGGTCTTGTATGTCTTCCATTTCCTAATAATTGCTCCCACAGTTGATTTCTTCAAACCAAGCTGCTTACCTATTGCAGATTCAGTCTTCCCAGCCTGGTGCAGGTCTACAATTTTGTTGCTGGTGTCCTTTGACAGCTCTTTGGTCTTGGCCATAGTGGAGTTTGGAGTGTGACTGTTTGAGGTTGTGGACAGGTGTCTTTTATACTGATAACAAGTTCAAACAGGTGCCATTAATACAGGTAACGAGTGGAGGACAGAGGAGCCTCTTAAAGAAGAAGTTACAGGTCTGTGAAGGCCAGAAATCTTGTTTGTTTGTAGGTGACCAAATACTTATTTTCCACCATAATTTGCAAATAAATTCATTAAAAATCCTACAATGTGATTTTCAGGATTTTTTTTTCTCAATTTGTCTGTCATAGTTGACGTGTACCTATGATGAAAGTTACAGGCCTCTCTCATCTTTTTAAGTGGGAGAACTTGCACAATTGGTGGCTGACTAAATACTTTTTTTCCCCACTGTATATAGATAGATAGATATATATATATATATATATATAGATATAGAATTATTGTAAAATTATCTCTGTCTATAAGGTGTAGATAGTAAGTATAGACCGGAAGTAGAGGCCTGGGCGTTGTTGTTCACTAATTTACTCCAAGTAGGGAAAGGATGGTGGGGTTGAAAAGTAATAAAGGGGAATATATATATAAAAAATAAAAAAAACATGGGGGATTGGAAGTGATGCAGACAATTACATTGATAGAAGATACAATCTATCTGCAATATTAAGCTGATCCATCCACCTGAAAAAGAAAAAAAGAAAAAAAAAGAGAAAAAAAAAAAAAAAAAAAGGGAGAGAAAAGAAAAACAACTTTGAGAAAGAGAGGGAGTCTGCTCCCCCCTGACCCTCCATTGAGAGTTTTTCACAGTTCCTCACTGACGGGGAGAGAGAGAAAAAACTCCCAGGTCTTTTCATCACAACACAAAGCGATAGTAAAAGAGGATTAAAAAAAAGAGGGAAAGTACAAAAAAAGACTGGCACCGCTCTCTGCATTTGGCATTCAGGTCAAAAACACAGCCAGAGGAAGAACCAATGGAACAACAAACTATTCTCCTTCCCTTCTTTATCCAATACTTTCATTTGTTTGGTGCCGTTTGCTCTGGGTCATCTCTAACTGAGGTGGAGGAAACTGCTTAATCTCCAGCCAGTGACCAGCTCCTAGCACTGAAGACTCAGGCTGGCTGGCGCCTTTGGAGCATCCTGAATGAATACACCGCAGGATAAGGAAACAGCTCCTGGTACTCCTATAGACCCATCGGTTCACTGATCTGGAGAGGCCCACTAGCAGCACCCACAACAGATTCCTTTGGCGGGTTGACAACGGGTGCTGAAAGCAGGTCAAAGCCCTCGTCATAGTGGCCAAATTCATTGGAACACTGTCAATGTTAATGATCTGTTTTATAGTGAGCCCACTGCCACAGTCATGCCCTACCACTCTGTCCACGCCTGCCCTGAAACACTAAACGGGACATGTGTGTCTGTACACCAGGGGTGTGGTATGCAATGCAGTTGGCTAGGCCCATCTCTCTCTCTGACTCTCTGATGAGGTGCTTGCTCCTCTTAATTTTGAGCGGCAGAAAATTAGTACCATGTTTGACGTCAAAGAGGACAGGCAAAAAACTGTCAGACCCAAGACTTTGATGGGCTCAGGGAGGTCCCGAAAGGAATACATCATGCCGTCCTTTCAACTGCCTGCTCAAAATAGACCCAGAGGAGATAGTTTGAGCTACTGACAGAATTCTCAGACCACAGAATGAGGCCCAGGCCTGCAGTCATTCAGCCAGCTACTTCATGGTGATAAAATATGGCAGGAAAAGGGACTTATCAAATGAAGCTATTGTAAGTCCTGATGAAAGCTACTCTGATTGAACCATATCGCTGACAAAAGCCTGTGCTGCAAAATGGACTGAGAGCATAAGTAAGCTCCAAGACTGAAATAACCATACTCTATGCAAGATGTTTCTTAATCCTTGTCCTGGGGACACAAAGGGGTTCACATTTTTGTTTTTGCCTGAGCACAACACATCTGATTTCACTAATTAAAGGTTTGATGATGAGTTGATTATTGGATTCAGGTGTGTGGTGCTAGGGCAACAACGTGCACCCGCTGGGTCCCCAGGACCAGGATTAAGAATACCTGCTCTACATGCCTTTCTCTTTACCACCAGAAAATGTCATTTCTACAAAAAGTTATACATCAAAGCTAAACTACTACTTTTGTTACCGTTTTCTGTGCAGTATACAACGTTTCTAAATGAGTTATTAGGTTTATTTTCTGTGACAGCCCTCGAACTCAGAGCTTCAGAAAGCAGAGATGTCATTATATATCAGACGACAGTAATCACAGTTCTCTCCCTCATCTCCTCCACACAGAGAGAACAGTAGGCAGCGTGGGTTCTTCTGTCCACCCCATCCCTGTCAGCAGCCTTGGACAGCGCTTTCACACTGATGCTATTCTTCATCAAACAAACTGAATTCTTATCTCTTTCTCCATCCACCCCCTACCCCCAGTCTTTCCTCCATCCACCCCCTACCCAGAGTCATTCCTCCATCCATCCACCCCCTACCCCCAGTCTTTCCTCCATTCACTCCCAATTTTCAAGCAATTTCTCACTTCACTTTCTGTCATTTCTTTCCCTTCCCCCTGAGTGGGAGAGACATTGTTTAGTGAGTTTCCATGGTTACGGTTGGCAGGGTGGTCATATATATACAGTGAGGGACAAAAGTGTTTGATCCCCTGCTGATTTTGTACGTTTGCCCACTGACAAAGAAATGATCAGTCTGTCATTTTAATGGTATGTTTATTTGAACAGTGAGAGACATAATAACAACAACAAAAATCCAGAAAGACACATGTCAAAAATGTTATAAATTGATTAGCATTTTAATGAGGGAAATAAGTATATGACCCCCTCTCAATCAGAAAGATTTCTGGCTGCCAGGTGTCTTTTATACAGGTAACGAGCTGAGATTAGGAGCACACTCTTAAAGGGAGTGCTCCTAATCTCAGCTTGTTACCTGTATAAAAAGACACCTGTCCACAGAAGCAATCAAATCAATCAGATTCCAAACTCTCCACCATGGCCAAGACCAAAGAGCTCTCCAAGGATGTCAGGGACTAGATTGTAGACCTACACAAGGCTGGAATGGGCTACAAGACCATCGCCAAGCAGCTTGGTGAGAAGGTGACAACAGTTGGTGTGATTATTCGCAAATGGAAGAAACACAAAATAACTGTCAATCTCCCTCAGCCTGGGGCTCCATGCAAGATCTCACCTCGTGGAGTTGCAATGATCATGAGAACGGTGAGGAATCAGCCCAGAACTACACGGGAGGATCTTGTCAATGATCTCAAGGCAGCTGGGACCATAGTCACCAAGAAAACAATTGGTAACACACTACGTCGTGAAGGACTGAAATCCTGCAGCGCCCGCAAGGTCCCCCTGCTCAAGAAAGCACATATACAGGCCCGTCTGAGTTTGCCAATGAACATCTGAATGATTCAGAGGAGAACTGGGTGAAAGTGTTGTGGTCAGATGAGACCAAAATGGAGCTCTTTGGCATCAACTCAACTCAATGACCAGAAACACACAGCCAAGGCAACAAAGGAGTGGCTCAAGAAGAAGCACATTAAGGTCCTGGAGTGGCCTAGCCAGTCTCCAGACCTTAATCCCATAGCAAATATGTGGAGGGAGCTGAAGGTTTGAGTTGCCAAACGTCAGCCTCGAAACCTTAATGACTTGGGAGAAGATCTGCAAAGAGGAGTGGGACAAAATCCCTCCTGAGATGTGTGCAAACCTGGTGGCCAACTACAAGAAACGTCTGACCTCTGTGATTGCCAACAAGGGTTTTGCCACCAAGTACTATGTCATGTTTTGCAGAGGGGTCAAATACTTATTTCCCTCATTAAAATGGAAATCAATTTATAGCATTTTTGACATGCGTTTTTCTGGATTTTTTTGTTGTTATTCTGTCTCTCACTGTTCAAATAAACCTACCATTAAAATGATAGACTGATCATTTCTTTGTCAGTGGGCAAACGTACAAAATCAGCAGGGGATCAAATACTTTTTTCCCCACTGTGTGTGTGTGTGTGTATATATATATATATATATATATATATATATATATATATATATATATATATATATATATATATATATATATATATATCTCTCACTGGTCAGAGTGCAACAGGGCGAGAAAGATTTGTAATAGAATAAAGTTATGCATGTCCACTTAAGTTGGAGTTGGATTGAAATCTGTTTAGATTCTAAAAATGTTGTCAAGCAATAGGTACAGGCGTTGAAGTGTCCCATTTTATTTTACTGTAGTCCGACCCACGACTATCTTAACCCCTCAAGTTCAAGTTCCTACTGTACTACCATTGTTTTGTGACCGGCATGTTTTTCCTTCCCTTTGTTTATTTCTCACCGTTTCAATGGAAGTGCACCAGACTACAGAGTTAATCATGTTCTCCCTTCCTCCATGTCCCTGGGCAAAGCATCACAAAGCACACAATACAAAAGCACGGAAAACAAGAGCTTTGATGTACAGCTCAGTTTGTTTAGCACCGTCTGGAGGAGTGAGGGTAACGCTGAGGTGAACGCGTGTGTGTGTGTGCGCCTTTGTGAGTGGAATTTAAATGCGTGAGTGTGTGGTGGAGGGTCCGTCATGGTCTGGGGCGGTGTGTCACAGCATCATCGGACTGAGCTTGTTGTCATTGCAGGCAATCTCAACGCTGTGCGTTACAGGGAAGACATCCTCCTCCCTCATGTGGTACCCTTCCTACAGGCTCATCCTGACATGACCCTCCAGCATGACAATGCCACCAGCCTTACTGCTCGTTCTGTGTGTGATTTCCTGCAAAACAGGAAAGTGTTCTGCCATGGCCAGCGAAGAGCCCGGATCTTAATCCTATTGAGCACGTCTGGGACCTGTTGGATCGGAGGGTGAGGGCTAGGGCCATTTCCCCCCAGAAATGTCCGGGAACTTGCAGGTGCCTTGATGGAAGAGTGGGGTAACATCTCACAGCAAGAACTGGCAAATCTGGTGCAGTCCATGAGGAGGAGATGCACTGCAGTACTTAATGCAGCTGATGGCCACACCAGATACTGACTGTTACTTTTGATTTTGACACCCCCTTTGTTCAGGGACACATTATTCCATTTCTGTTAGTCACATGTCAGTGGAACTTGTTCAGTTTATGTCTCAGTTGTTGAATCTTGTTATGTTCATACAAATATTTACGCATGTTAAGTTTGCTGAAAATAAAATCAGTTGACAGTGAGAGGACGTTTCTTTTTTTGCTGAGTTTACAACCCACATTTATGTTGATTTATTTTCCCTTTTGTACTTTAACTATTTGCACATAATATGACATGTCTTTATTATTTTGGAACTTTTGTGAGTGTAATGTTTACTGTTAATCTTTTTATTGTTTATTTCACTTTTGTTTATTATCTATTTTAATTGCTTTAGCAATGTAAACTTATGTTTCCCATGCCAATAAAGCCCTTAAATTGAATTGAATTGAGAGAGAGACACAGAGAGCAGGAGACACACCGAGACAGAGAGCAGGAGACACACAGAGACAGAGAGCAGGAGACACACCGAGACAGAGAGCAGGAGACACACAGAGACAGAGAGCAGGAGACACACAGAGACAGAGAGCAGGAGACACACAGAGACAGAGAGCAGGAGACACACAGAGACAGAGAGCAGGAGACACACAGAGACAGAGAGCAGGAGACACACAGAGACAGAGCAGGAGACACACAGAGACAGAGCAGGAGACAGAGAGCAGGAGACACACAGAGACAGAGCAGGAGACAGAGAGAGACACACACCGAGACAGAGACACACCGAGACAGAGAGAGACACACACCGAGACAGAGAGAGAGACATACACCGAGACAGAGAGAGACATACACCGAGACAGAGCGACACACCCACCGAGACAGAGAGAGAGGGACACACCCACTGAGACAGAGAGAGAGCGACACACCCACTGAGACAGAGAGAGAGCGACACACCCACTGAGACAGAGAGAGAGCGACACACCGAGACAGAGAGAGAGCGACACACCGAGAGAGACACACCGAGAGAGACACACCGAGACAGAGAGAGAGACACACCGAGACAGAGAGAGAGACACACCGAGACACACCGAGACAGAGAGAGAGGGCGACACACCAAGACAGAGAGCGAGAGAGAGACACCGAGAGAGAGAGAGACACAACGAGAGAGACACACAGAGAGAGAGAGAGAGAGAGAGAGACACACCGAGACAGAGAGAGACACACCGAGACAGAGAGTGAGAGAGACACACCGAGACAGAGAGTGAGAGAGACACACCGAGACAGAGAGTGAGAGAGACACACCGAGACAGAGAGTGAGAGAGACACACCGAGACAGAGAGTGAGAGAGACACACCGAGACAGAGAGTGAGAGAGACACACCGAGACAGAGAGTGAGAGAGACACACCGAGACAGAGAGTGAGAGAGACACACCGAGACAGAGAGTGAGAGAGAGACACCGAGACAGAGAGTGAGAGAGACACACAGGAAATTATCTCAACAGAGAAAAATTTCCTCCTGTGTGCTACCTATATCCCCCCACTAGAATCCCCATACTTTAATGAAGACAACTTCTCCATCATGGAGGGGGAAATCAATCATTTCCAGACCCAGGGACATGTACTAGTCTGTGGCCACCTAAATGCCAGAATTGGACAAGAACCTGACACCCTCAGCACACAGGGGGACAAACACCTACCTGGAGGTGACAGCATTCCCTCCCCCATATGCCCCCCTAGGCACAACTACGACAACATAACCAACTAAAACGGGTCACGACTCCTGCAGCTCTGTCGCACGCTGGGTATGTACATAGTCAATGGTAGGCTTCGATGGGACTCCTATGGTAGGTACACCTGTAGCTCATCTCTTGGCAGTAGTACTGTAGACTACTTTATCAATGACCTCAACCCAGAGTCTCTCAGAGCGTTCACAGCCAGCCCACTGACACCCCTATCAGACCACAGCAAAATCACAGTCTACTTGAACAGAGCAATACTCAATCATGAGTCATCAAAGCCAAAGGAACTGAATAATATTAAGAAATGCTATAGATGGAAGGAAAGTAGTGTTGAAACCTACCAAAAAACAATTAGGCAACAACTAATTCAATCCATTCTAGACAACTTCCTGGACAAAACATTCCACTGTAATAGTGAAGGTGTAAACTTGGCAGTAGAAAACCTAAACAGTATATTTGACCTCTCAGCTTCCCTATCAAATCTAAACATCTCTAACAGAAAACCAAAGAAAAGTAACAACAGTGATAAATGGTTTGATGAAGAATGCAAAAACCTAAGAAAGAAATTGAGAAACCTATCCAACCAAAAACAGAGACCCAGAAAACCTGAGCCTATCGTGAATCACTAAAACAATACAGAAATACACTACGGAAAAAGAAGGAACAGCATGTCAGAAATCAGCTCAATGTAATTGAAGAATCCATAAACTAACCACTTCTGGGAAAATTGGAAAACACTAAAACATCAACACGAAGAGCTATCTATCCAAAACGGAGATGTATGGGTAAACCACTTCTCCAATCTTTTTGGCCCTATAACAGAGAACAAACAGCAAAAAAATATACATGATCAAATGCAAATCTTAGAATCAACTATTAAAGACTACCAGAACCCACTGGATTCTCCAATTACATTGAATGAACTACAGGACAAAATACAAACCCTCCAACCCAAAAAGTCCTGTGGTGTTGATGGTATCCTCAATGAAATGATAAAATATACAGACCACAAATTTCAATTAGCTATACTTAAACTCTTTAACATCATCCTTAGCTCTGGCATCTTCCCCAATATTTGGAACCAAGGACTGATCACCCCAACCCACAAAAGTGGAGACAAATTTGACCCCAATAACTACAGTGGGATATGCGTCAACAGCAACCTTGGGAAAATCCTCTGCATTATCATTAACAGCAGACTAGTTCATTTCCTCAGTGAAAACAATGTACTGAGCAAATGTCAAATTGGCTTTTTACCAAATTACCGTACGACAGACCACGTATTCACCCTGCACACCCTAATTGAAAAACAAACAAACCAAAACAAAGGCAAAGTCTTCTCATGCTTTGTTGATTTCAAAAAAGCTTTTGACTCAATTTGGCATGAGGGTCTGCTATACAAATTGATGGAAAGTGGGGTTGCGGGAAAAACATACGACATTATAAAATCCATGTACACAAACAACAAGTGTGCGGTTAAAATTGACAAAAAACACACACATTTCTTTCCACAGGGCCGTGGGGTGAGACAGGGACGCAGTTTAAGCCCCACCCTCTTCAACATATATATCAACAAATTGGCGAGGGCACTAGAACAGTCTGCAGCACCCGGCCTCACCCTACTAGAATCTGAAGTCAAATGTCTTCTGTTTGCTGATGATCTGGTGCTTCTGTCACCAACCAAGGAGGGCCTACAGCAGCACCTAGATCTTCTGCACAGATTCTGTCAGACCTGGGCCCTGACAGTAAATCTCAGTAAGACAAAAATAATGGCGTTCCAAAAAAGGTCCAGTTGCCAGGACCACAAATACAAATTCCATCTAGACACTGTTGCCCTAGAGCACACAAAAAAACTATACATACCTCGGCCTAAATATCAGCGCCACAGGTAACTTCCACAAAGCTGTGAACGATCTGAGAGACAAGGCAAGAAGGGCCTTCTATGCCATCAAAAGGAACATAACATTTGACATACCAATTAGGATCTGGCTAAAAATACTTGAATCAGTTATAGAACCCATTGCCCTTTATGGTTGTGAGGTCTGGGGTCCGCTCACCAACCAAGAATTCACAAATTGGGACAAACACCAAATTGAGACTCTGCATGCAGAATTCTGCAAAAACATCCTCTGTGTACAACGTAAAACACCAAATAATGCATGCAGAGCAGAATTAGGCAAATACCCGCTAATTATCAAAATCCAGAAAAGAGCCGTTAAATTCTATAACCACTTAAAAGGAAGCGATTCCCAAACCTTCCATAACAAAGCCATCACCTACAGAGAGATGAACTTGGAGAAGAGTCCCCTAAGTAAGCTGGTCCTGGGGCTCTGTTCACAAACACAAACAGACCCCACACAGCCCCAGGACAACAACAACATAATTAGACCCAACCAAATCATGAGAAAACAAGAAAAGAGAATTACATGACACATTGGAAAGAACAAACAAAAAAACAGAGCAAACTAGAATGATATTGGGCCCTAAACAGAGAGTACACAGTGGCAGAATACCTGACCACTGTGACTGACCCAAACTTAAGGAAAGCTTTGACTATGTACAGACTCAGTGAGCATAGCCTTGCTATTGAGAAAGGCCGCCGTAGGCAGACCTGGCTCTCAAGAGAAGACAGGCTATGTGCACACTGCCCACAAAATGAGGTGGAAACTGAGCTGCACTTCCTAACCTCCTGCCAAATGTATGACCATATTAGAGACACATATTTCCCTCAGATTACAGCAATCCACAAACAATTCGAAAACAAACCCAATTTTGATAAACTCCCTTATCTACTGGGTGAAAAACCACAGTGTGCCATCACAGCTGCAAGATTTGTGACCTGTTGCCACAAGAAAAGGGCAACCAGTGAAGAACAAACACCATTGTAAAAACAACCCATATTTATGTTTATTTATTTTCCCATTTGTACTTTAACTCTTTGCACATTGTTACAACACAGTATATATACACACATAATGACATTTTAAATGTCTTTATTCTTTTGAAACTTCTGAGTGTAATGTTTACTGTTAATATTTATTGTATATTTCACTTTTGTTTACTATCTACTTCACTTGCTTTGGCAATGTTAACATATGTTTCCCATGCCAATAAAGCACTTAAATTGAAATTGAATTGAGAGCGAGAGAGCCACAGAGAGAGAGAGCCACAGAGAGAGAGAGAGAGAGAGAGCCACAGAGAGAGAGAGAAAGCCACAGAGAGAGAGAGAAAGCCACAGAGAGAGAGAGAGAAAGACAGAGAGAGAGCCATAGAGAGAGAGAGCCATAGAGAGAGAGAGAGAGAGAGAGAGAGAGAGAGAGAGAGAGAGAGAGAGAGAGAGAGAGAGAGAGAGAGAGAGAGAGAGAGAGAGAGAGAGAGAGCCAGAGAGAGAGAGCAGAATTAGGCCAATACCCGCTAATTATCAAAATTCAGAAAAGAGCCGTTAAATTCTATAACCACTTAAAAGGAAGCGATTCCCAAACCTTCCATAACAAAGCCATCACCTACAGAGAGATGAACTTGGAGAAGAGTCCCCTAAGTAAGCTTGTCCTGGGCCTCTGTTCACAAACAGACCCCACACAGCCCCAGGACAACAACAACAACAACACAATTAGACCCAACCAACTCATGAGAAAACAAAAAGAGAATTACTTGACACATTGGAAAGAATAAACAAAAAAACTGAGCAAACTAGAATGCTATTTGGCCCTAAACAGAGAGTACACAGTGGCAGAATACCTGACCACTGTGACTGACCCAAACTTAAGGAAAGCTTTGACTATGTACAGACTCAGTGACCATAGCCTTGCTATTGAGAAAGGCCGCCGTAGGCAGACCTGGCTCTCAAGAGAAGACAGGCT
Organism: Coregonus lavaretus; assembly: GCF_964263955.1. Taxonomy (NCBI): domain Eukaryota; kingdom Metazoa; phylum Chordata; class Actinopteri; order Salmoniformes; family Salmonidae; genus Coregonus; species Coregonus lavaretus. Next base: position 39,894,019 of record NC_140003.1, on the reverse strand, counting down.
ATGTGCACACTGCCCACAAAATGAGGTGGAAACTGAGCTGCACTTCCTAACCTCCTGCCAAATGTATGACCATATTAGAGACACATATTTCCCTCAGATTACAGCGATCCACAAAGAATTCGAAAACAAACCCAATTTTGATAAACTCCCTTATCTACTGGGTGAAAAACCACAGTGTGCCATCACAGCTGCAAGATTTGTGACCTGTTGCCACAAGAAAAGGGCAACCAGTGAAGAACAAACACCATTGTAAATACAACTCATATTTATGTTTATTTATTTTCCCATTTGTACTTTAACTATTTGCACATTGTTACAACACTGTATATATACACATAATGACATTTGAAATGTCTTTATTCTTTTGAAACTTCTGAGTGTAATGTTTACTGTTAATATTTATAGTTTATTTCACTTTTGTTTACTATCTACTTCCCTTGCTTTGGCAATGTTAACATACGTTTCCCATGCCAATAAAGCCCTTACATTGAAATTGAATTGAGAGAGCGCCAGAGAGAGAGAAAGCCACAGAGAGAGCCAGAGAGAGAGAGAGCCACAGAGAGAGAGAGAGAGCCAGAGAGAGAAAGCCACAGAGAGAGCCAGAGAGAGAGAGAGAGAGAGAGAGAGAGAGAGAGAGAGAGAGAGAGAGAGAGAGAGAGAGAGAGAGAGAGAGAGAGAGAGAGAGAGAGAAAGCCACAGAGAGAGAGCCAGAGAGAGAGCGAGAGAGCGAGAGCGAGAGCGAGAGCGAGAGCGAGAGCGAGAGCGAGAGCGAGAGAGAGAGCCACACACACAGAGAGTCACTGTTACGAACCCTGTGGCTTTAAAAGTCTAGGGTGGATGGAAAAGAGACCCGTAACATAATTCATGCAAATTAGAATCATGACATGGAAACAGTGAGAACAAAAAATACACCGACAACCATAAACTACCGTCAAACACAATATGTTTATTTTGAACACATGGTAAAGGTTTGGGGAAAAGGGCTGAGCTGGACCCAAGAAATGAAACAATAATGTAAAAAAAACTGCCTCAAGAACCGCTAAGCTACTGCTAATCATACAAAAATTACAGTGGGTGGTCCGCTCAGGTCTAACTAGTGTTTTTAGACAGTTTTCTTCCTACGGGTAATGTATGCCCAAGGGCAACTTGCTTAAATCCCCCTTTTCCCAGAAACACACAACAAAGTTACCAAACAGAGTAACCAGCAAATGAGTGAGTACACAAAACACAGGACACCACAGTATCCATACTCACATACGGAAATAGTCTCTCTCAACAAACACAACTGACTGGCTTTTAAAACAATGGGAGGTGTAAGTGAAAAACCAGAAACAGGTGGTGCAATACAGAGGAATGTCCACTGATTGGTCCACCTCAGCAATCAGCAGCCAAACGGATGTCGGACAGGTGGGACACCCCAACGACCACCAATCAGGAACATAAAGGACACCTGTGATTATGGCAGAAGGAGAGGAAAAACACAAAAACACACACAGGATACCTGTATCCGTAACACTCCCACCCTTAAAAGAGCAAACCTCAAGGGTTTGCGACACACGTACCATCACACACAAAATTCAAAGATCAACCGCATGCTGACGGGATAACAAAAAAATACCTAGTTCTTTAAACACGAGACAAAGCATCTGCCAACACGTTATCCGACCCCTTTTTGTGGCGGATCTCCAAATTATAATTTTGCACTACAAAGGCGTTGGTTCTGGTTGTACATCCGGTGGAGAAAAACTAAGGGGTTATGGTCAGTATACACTATCACTGGTAATGCACTGGAACCAACATAAACTTCAAAGTACTGCAGAGCTAACAACAAAGCTAGAGCTTCTTGTTCAATGGTGGAATAGTTTGTCTGACATTTGTTAAATTTCCGCGAAAAATAACAGACAGGATGGTCCACTCCACTCTGATCCGGCTGCAGTAGAACAGCACCAGCACCTCTGGCACTTGCATCTACCTCCAGTTTAAACGGTCGTTCAAAATCTGGCGCAGCAAGAACAGGAGTACTACATAAGTGTGCTTTAGCAGTGTTGAAAGCAGTACGACAATCTTCAGACCATACACATTTTCTCGCCGGACTGAGCAATTCCGTTAATGGAGCAACTACCGCAGAGAAATTTTTACAGAAACTACAGTAGTAGCTAACCATCCCTAAAAAGCGGCATAGCTCTCTTCTGGTGGTAGGTGCGGGAAATGCATTTATAGCTGAGACCTTGGCATCTACAGGGCGCACCTGACCATGGCCGACCTGTTTACCGAGATAAGTAACAGTGGCCTTCCCAAACTCGCACTTTGCTAAGTTCAGGGTTAGAGAAGCGGCTGTTAGACGTTCACACACTACCCTTAGAGTGTTAACATGATCAGACCACTCAGTTGAATAAATTACCAGATCATCAAGGTAAGCACTACAATTAGGAACTCCAGCCAATACTGTGTTAACCAGGCGTTGGAAAGTGGCTGGTCATATTGTAGGAAGTGGTCTGGGGTCACAAAGGCAGAGATGTCGGAGGCACGTGAGGTTAACGGCACCTGCCAGTAACCTTTTAGAAGATCTAGTTTGGTTACATAAGTAGCAGCACCAACAGTGTCAATACAGTCATCCAGTCTGGGTAACGGGAACGAGTCGGGCACTGTGACAGCATTGACCTTCCGATAGTCCGTACATAACCTGGATGTCCCATCAGGTTTAGGAACCAGAATGCACGGAGAACTCCAAGGACTTGAACTTGGCATAGCCAGGTTATTCTCCAGCAAATAACCGACCTCATCCCTCATTATCTTTCTTTTAGAGACGTTGACACGATAAGCATGTTGCTTGATAGGTGCAGCGTTTCCAACATTAATGTAATGTTCTAACACATTTGTGCATGTAGGAACATCATTAAAAAGACATGGAAAGCTGTGTAATAGCCTCACAATATCATCTGACTGTCCGTCCGTTAAATGAATCAGGCTTAACGGGAGAGACAGCAGCATCTCTGAATTGGGCAATCTAGCACACTGCTGCTGAGTATTGCGCAACTCCAAACCATCTCCGTCCACATCATTAACATGACCTCCCACTACAGCCGTAGCAGCAATAGAGACAGCCGACTCGGCCAGTTTCTCTGGACTGTCTATCTGAGTGACGGGTCTGGTGTGGTATGTCTTCAACATGTTAACGTGGCACACACGAGATTGGTGTTTTCTATCAGGAGTCTGTATCACGTAGTCAGTTTCACTTAATTTCTTTTCAATTACATAAGGACCAGAGAAACATGCTGACAATGACACTCCTGGCACAGGCAACAATACAAGAACTTGGTCACCTGGCTGCAGTGAACGAGAAACAGCCTGGTTGTCATAGTGCCATTTCATCCGTCTCTGTGAGGAAGACAGCGCTTCCTTTGCTAGAGCATAGGCACCATGTAGGCGCTCACGAAAGCGACTAACGTAGTCCAACACATTTTCTTTCACACACAACTCTTGTGATAAAAACTGATCCTTAAGGACTTTCATAGGTACTCTCGTGGTGTGTCCAAACACCAGTTCAGCTGGGCTGAACCCTAGGGATTCCTGTACTGTCTCACGGACAGCAAACAAAACTAGAGGAACTCCCTCATCCCAATCCTTCTCAGATTCCAAGCAATATTTACGGAGCATAGACTTCAGTGTCTGATGCCAACGTTCAAGCGCACCCTGAGACTCTGGGTGATATGCGCTTGACACACGGTGTGTAACTGACAAGGATTTTAACACTTGTTTGAAAAGCTTAGAAAGGAAATTCGTACCCTGATCAGTTTGTACCACCTTAGGTAACCCAAAAGTTGAGAAGAATTTGATCAACGCTTTACTCACCACCGGAGCAGTAATCCACACATAAACGTCAACAGAAACTGGTTACCAGATTTTGTCTTTGGTAATGGTCCAACACAATCAACCATCACATGTTTGAATGGTTCACCTTTGGCCGGTATGGGACAAAGAGGCGCGGGGGAAATAACCTGGTTCGGTTTCCCAGTTACTTGACAGGTGTGGCAAGTCCGACAGAACTGAGCGACATCTTGTTTTAAACCAGGCCAAAAGAAATGTTGCAAAACCCGATCATAAGTCTTGGTGACTCCCAGATGTCCGGACCACTGGTGATCATGAGCGAGGGATAAAACATTTTGTCGAAAGGCTGTAGGAATCACTATTTGGTAAACAGCATTCCAATCTCCGCCAGGGTCAACATAATAATAATAATAATAATAATAATAAATAATAATATGCCATTTAGCAGACGCTTTTATCCAAAGCGACTTACAGTCATGCGTGCATACATTTTTTGTGTATGGGTGGTCCCGGGGATCGAACCCACTACCTTGGCGTTACAAGCGCCGTGCTCTACCAGCTGAGCTACATGGGATGTCCACTTACGCATGAGGAGATTACCATCAATGAAGTATGCCATGTTTTTCTTCTTTAGCTCCTCCTCTGAGACAACACTAGAAAAAAAATTTAGCCAGGCTAATGTCAACCTTCTGGTTAGCGATCAGCTGCTCACAAGTGACTGGTAACTGTATTGCCTCAGCAACAAGTTCCACATACTTCTTCCTTTCCCTGGGCTGTTGGTCAGACTGCACCAGCTTACCAGAGGTAGCACCAGAGCTATCCTCTGGGTCACACTCTCTGAATAGAATCGTGTTCGACAAATCTATCACGTCACCCACTTGTCGTGCTTGAGCACGTGTGACAGCACAAGCGGGGAACACATCTGGATAACCCTGTGCCAGCTCCTCTGAGAGAGACTGGTCACTTTTATCCAATACCTCCAATACGGGTATCACCTTTCCTCCGGCAATATCGTTGCCCATTATAAATGTCACACCTTTTACTGGCAACATAGGACGTACTCCAACTCTGAACAATCCACTGACTAACTCAGAGTGTACGTTCACAAAGTGCAATGGCACTGGGACGAATCCCTTTTCAATTCCTTGTACTAACACACTGGAACCACAATATGTATTATTGGACAAGGGCAACACATCAGATAGTATGAACGACTGCGCCGCACCAGTATCTCTGAGGATTCTAACCGGACGCTGAGACGCTTCGTCATCTGATATGGAAACAAACCCCTCAAAAATGAACGGTTCATAACTGTGATCTGAGACTGGGACTTTCAAACCACATTCACTATGAGGCATCTGTTTTGATTCCGGCTTTACAACCGTACGAATCAGCCCAACACCCGTTGGCGGCCTGGCGTGCTGAGGCATCCCCTGTTTGCGTTTTAACAGAAAACAATAATTAACCATATGTCCCACCTTATGACAATAGAAACAGTGACGCACATCTTTTGGGCGTGCTGGATGTACTGCTGGTCGACTAGGACTAAAAGTTAGCAACTCTGCGGCCCTGCTCTCCGTACGAGCCGAAAACACGCTCTTATGCGTCAACACAAACTCGTCTGCCAATACAGACGCTTCCGACAGTGAGGATACTTTCTGTTCGTTCAGATAAACTACAATGCGTTCGGGTAAGCAATTTTTAAACTCTTCTAACAAGATTAACTCCCGTAGAGTTAAAATCAGTTACCTTACTAGCAGTGTGCCATTTGTCAAACACATTTCCTTTGTCTCTAGCAAACTTTACATAAGTCTGAGTAGAATACTTTTTATGAGACCTAAATCTCTGTCGATATGCCTCAGGAACCAGCTCATAGGCACGAAGAACAGTAGCTTTGACCACGTCATAATTCAAGCTGTCTTCAAGAGGTAGCGCTGACAGAACCTCTTGGGCTTTACCTGTTAATTTACACTGAAGTAATAGGCACCATACCTCTTCGGGCCATTTCAATGCTACCGCTATACGCTCAAAAACACTGAAATAGGAATCAACCTCTGACTCCCTAAACACAGGTACCAAGGTGATCTGTCTACTAATATCAAAAGTAGCAGACAACACAGCTAGTGAGGACGGCTCACTAGCAGGCATAGTATGAGCAGAGACTAACCTCGCTGTTTCTGCCTCCAGTTCCATTTTACGCATCTCCAGTTCCATCTTACGCGTCTCCAGTTCCTGATCAAGTCTACGCGTCTCCAGTTATTGATCAAGCCTACACGTCTCCATGTGTACTCCCGAGTGGCGCAGTGGTCTAAGGCACTGCATCGCAGTGCTAGCTGTGCCACTAGAGATCCTGGTTCGAATCCAGGCTCTGTCGTAGCCGGCCGCGACCGGACAATTGGCCCAGCGTCGTCCAGGATAGGGGAGGGAATGGCCGGCAGGGATGTAGCTCAGTAGAGCATGGTGTTTGCAACGCCAGGGTTGTGGGTTCGATTCCCACGGGGGGCCAGTATGAAAAATATAAAATAATGTATGCACTAACTGTAAGTCGCTCTGGATAAGAGCGTCTGCTAAATGACGTAAATGTCTCCAGTTCCATCTTACGCGTCTCCTGTTCTGCCTATAGCTTACGCGTCTCCTGTTCTGCCTCTAGCTTGCGCGTCTCATAATATAATAAAATCTCCTGTTCTGCCTCTAGCTTACGCGTTTCCAGCTTGTCTTGCCTGATTTGTGCCCGCTCTTCCGCATCCATTTGGAGCCGTGTCGAGCGGACATCCATCCTGGCATCACTGTCGGACAGTGGGGAGAGTGGGGCAATGTGGCTGGTGCCTTGTCCTCAGACACCGACGGGCTTACAGGAGTAGCAGCCACATCCCCTACAGGAGCAGCAGGCTCAGGCGGCGGTAACTCAAGCACTCGCTGGTTCAATAATATCTCTAACACTGCTTTCCTAACTTCTGCTTTCACTAAAACCCTTGATATGGGTACAGAAAAGTGGTCAGCCAAAGCCTGTAGATCCACTCTACGGCAATTCTCAAAAACCTCCCACGTAGGGTTTTCCAAAAAGGCATCCAACTCAAAAGTAGCCATCTTAAACTAGCAACACGAGCCGACGAATACTGAACACAAAACCAGTTAGTTACAGCTGCCAAGCTCAACACTGAACCAGACACTAAACTAATTTGCATGAGTAGCATGGGTATCAATGAGAATGATCCCGGACGAACCCCCACTTTATGTTACGAACCCCGTGGCTTTAAAAGTCTAGGGTGGATGGAAAAGAGACCCGTAACATAATTCATTCAAATTAGAATCATGACATGGAAACAGTGAGAACAAAAAAATACACCGACAACCATAAACTACCGTCAAACACAATATGTTTATTTTGAACACACGGTAAAGGTTTGGAAAAAAGGGCTGAGCAGGACCCAAGAAATGACACAATAATGTAAAAAAAACCTAAACTGATCTTGCCTGCCTCAAGAACCGCTAAGCTACTGCTAATCATACAAAAATTACAGTGGGTGGTCCGCTCAGGTCTAACTAGTGTTTTTAGACAGTTTTCTTCCTACGGGTAATGTATGCCCAAGGGCAACTTGCTTAAATCCCCCTTTTCCCAGAAACACACAACAAAGTTACCAAACAGAGTAACCAGCAAATGAGTGAGTACACAAAACACAGGACACCACAGTATCCATACTCACATACGGAAATAGTCTCTCTCAACAAACACAACTGACTGGCTTTTAAAACAATGGGAGGTGTAAGTGAAAAACCAGAAACAGGTGGTGCAATACAGAGGAATGTCCACTGATTGGTCCACCTCAGCAATCAGCAGCCAAACGGATGTCGGACAGGTGGGACACCCCAACGACCACCAATCAGGAACATAAAGGACACCTGTGATTATGGCAGAAGGAGAGGAAAAACACAAAAAGGATAGCTGTATCCGTAACAGTCACACACACACACAAAGAGAGAGCCACAGAGAGACAGCAAGCCACAGAGAGAGAGAGAGAGAGAGAGAGAGAGAGAGAGAGAGAGAGAGAGAGAGAGAGAGAGAGAGAGAGAGCACGAGAGAGCCACAGAGAGAGAGAGCGCCACAGAGAGAGAGAGCGAGAGCGCCACAGAGAGAGAGAGACAGAGAGCGAGAGAGAGAGCGAGAGAGAGCCAGAAAGGGAGAGCGAGAGCCAGAGAGAGAGAGAGCGAGAGCCAGAGAGAGAGAGAGACAGAGCCAGAGAGAGAGAGAGCCAGAGAGAGAGAGAGCGAGAGCCAGAGAGAGAGAGAGAGCGAGAGCCAGAGAGAGAGAGCGAGAGCCAGAGAGAGAGAGAGCCAGAGAGAGAGAGAGCGAGAGCCAGAGAGAGAGAGAGCGAGAGCCAGAGAGAGAGAGAGCGAGAGCCAGAGAGAGAGAGAGCGAGAGCCAGAGAGAGAGCGAGAGCCAGAGAGAGAGCGAGAGCCAGAGAACGAGAGCCAGAGAACGAGAGCCAGAGAACGAGAGCCAGAGAACGAGAGCCAGAGAACGAGAGAGAGAGAGAGAGACAGAGAGAGACAGAGAGCGAGAGAGACAGAGAGCGAGAGAGCGAGAGAGCCAGAGAGAGCCAGAGAGAGCCAGAGAGAGCCAGAGAGAGCCAGAGAGAGCCAGAGAGAGCCAGAGAGAGCCAGAGAGCCAGAGAGCCAGAGAGCGAGAGAGCCAAAGAGCAAGCCAGAGAGAGAGAGCCAAAGAGCAAGCCAGAGAGAGAGAGAGAGACAGAGAGCCAGAGAGGGAGAGAGAGAGAACCAGAGAGAGAGAGAGAGAGAGAGCCAGAGAGAGAGAGCCAGAGAGAGAGAGCCAGAGAGAGAGCCAGAGAACCAGAGAGAGAGAGCCAGAGAGAGAGAGAGCCAGAGAGAGAGAGAGCCAGAGAGAGAGAGAGCCAGAGAGAGAGAGAGCCAGAGAGAGAGAGAGCCAGAGAGAGAGCCAGAGAGAGAGCCAGAGAGAGAGCCAGAGAGAGAGCCAGAGAGAGCGAGAGAGAGCGAGAGAGCCAAAGAGAGCCAGAGAGAGCCAAAGAGAGCCAGAGAGAGCCAGAGAGAGCCAGAGAGCGAGAGAGCGAGAGAGCGAGAGAGCGAGAGAGACAGAGAGCGAGAGAGAGCGAGAGAGACAGAGAGCGAGAGAGACAGAGAGCGAGAGAGACAGAGAGCGAGAGAGACAGAGCGAGAGAGACAGAGAGCGAGAGAGACAGAGAGCGAGAGAGCCAAAGAGCAAGCCAGAGAGAGAGAGAGCCAAAGAGCAAGCCAGAGAGAGAGACAGAGAGAGACAGAGAGAGAGAGCCAGAGAGGGAGAGAGAGAGAACCAGAGAGAGAGACAGAGAGAGAGAGAGAGCCAGAGAGAGAGAGAGCCAGAGAGAGAGAGAGCCAGAGAGAGAGAGAGCCAGAGAGAGAGCCAGAGAACCAGAGAGAGAGAGCCAGAGAGAGAGCCAGAGAGAGAGAGACAGAGAGAGAGAGAGAGAGAGAGAGAGAGAGAGAGCGAGAGAGAGAGAGAGCGAGAGCCAGACAGAGCGAGAGCCAGAGAGAGCGAGAGCCAGAGAGAGAGAGAGCCAGAGAGAGAGAGAGCCAGAGAGAGAGAGAGCCAGAGAGAGAGAGAGCCAGAGAGAGAGAGAGAGAGAGAGAGAGCCAGAGAGCCAGAGAGAGAGCCAGAGAGACAGAGAGAGAGAGCCAGGGAGAGAGAGAGCCAGAGAGAGAGAGAGAGAGCCAGAGAGAGTTCATTTCCTCAGTGAAAACAATGTACTGAGCAAATGTCAAATTGGCTTTTTACCAAATTACCGTACGACAGACCACGTATTCACCCTGCACACCCTAATTGACAAACAAACAAACCAAAACAAAGGCAAAGTCTTCTCATGCTTTGTTGATTTCAAAAAAGCTTTTGACTCAATTTGGCATGAGGGTCTGCTATACAAATTGATGGAAAGTGGGGTTGGGGGAAAAACATACGACATTATAAAATCCATGTACACAAACAACAAGTGTGCGGTTAAAATTGGCAAAAAACACACACATTTCTTTCCACAGGGCCGTGGGGTGAGACAGGGATGCAGTTTAAGCCCCACCCTCTTCAACATATATATCAACGAATTGGCGAGGGCACTAGAACAGTCTGCAGCACCCGGCCTCACCCTACTAGAATCTGAAGTCAAATGTCTTCTGTTTGCTGACGATCTGGTGCTTCTGTCACCAACCAAGGAGGGCCTACAGCAGCACCTAGATCTTCTGCACAGATTCTGTCAGACCTGGGCCCTGACAGTAAATCTCAGTAAGACAAAAATAATGGTGTTCCAAAAAAGGTCCAGTTGCCAGGACCACAAATACAAATTCCATCTAGACACCGTTGCCCTAGAGCACACAAAAAACTATACATACCTCGGCCTAAACATCAGCGCCACAGGTAACTTCCACAAAGCTGTGAACGATCTGAGAGACAAGGCAAGAAGGGCCTTCTATTGCATCAAAAGGAACATAAAATTTGACATACCAATTAGGATCTGGATAAAAATACTTGAATCAGTTATAGAACCCATTGCCCTTTATGGTTGTGAGGTCTGGGGTCCGCTCACCAACCAAGAATTCACAAAATGGGACAAACACCAAATTGAGACTCTGCATGCAGAATTCTGCAAAAACATCCTCCGTGTACAACGTAAAACACCAAATAATGCATGCAGAGCAGAATTAGGCCAATACCCGCTAATTATCAAAATCCAGAAAAGAGCTGTTAAATTCTATAACCACTTAAAAGGAAGCGATTCCCAAACCTTCCATAACAAAGCCATCACCTACAGAGAGATGAACTTGGAGAAGAGTCCCCTAAGTAAGCTTGTCCTGGGGCTCTGTTCACAAACACAAACAGACCCCACACAGCCCCAGGACAACAACAACAACAACACAACTAGACCCAACCAAATCATGAGAAAACAAAAAGAGAATTACTTGACACATTGGAAAGAACAAACAAAAAAACAGAGCAAACTAGAATGCTATTTGGCCCTAAACAGAGAGTACACAGTGGCAGAATACTTGACCACTGTGACTGACCCAAACTTAAGGAAAGCTTTGACTATGTACAGACTCAGTGAGCATAGCCTTGCTATTGAGAAAGGCCGCCGTAGGCAGACCTGGCTCTCAAGAGAAGACAGGCTATGTGCACACTGCCCACAAAATGAGGTGGAAACTGAGCTGCACTTCCTAACCTCCTGCCAAATGTATGACCATATTAGAGACACATATTTCCCTCAGATTACAGCGATCCACAAAGAATTCGAAAACAAACCCAATTTTGATAAACTCCCTTATCTACTGGGTGAAAAGCCACAGTGTGCCATCACAGCTGCAAGATTTGTGACCTGTTGCCACAAGAAAAGGGCAACCAGTGAAGAACAAACACCATTGTAAATACAACCCATATTTATGTTTATTTATTTTCCCATTTGTACTTTAACTATTTGCACATTGTTACAACACTGTATATATACATAATATGACATTTGAAATGTCTTTATTCTTTTGAAACTTCTGAGTGTAATGTTTACTGTTAATATTTATTGTTTATTTCACTTTTGTTTACTATCTACTTCACTTGCTTTGGCAATGTTAACACACGTTTCCCATGCCAATAAAGCCCTTAAATTGAAATTGAAATTGAAATTGAATTGAGAGAGAGAGAGAGAGAGAGCCAGAGAGAGAGCGAGAGCCAGAGAGAGAGCGAGAGAGCGAGAGAGCGAGAGAGCGAGAGAGCGAGAGAGCGAGAGAGCGAGAGAGCGAGAGAGCGAGAGAGCGAGAGAGCGAGAGAGCGAGAGAGCGAGAGAGCGAGAGAGCGAGAGCCAGAGAGAGAGGGAGAGCCAGAGAGAGAGGGAGAGAGAGCCAGAGAGAGAGCCAGAGAGAGAGCCAGAGAGAGAGCCAGAGAGAGAGGGAGAGAGAGAGGGAGAGAGAGCCAGAGAGAGAGCCAGAGAGAGAGAGAGAGTGAGCCAGAGAGAGAGAGCCAGAGAGAGAGAGACAGAGAGAGAGAGCCAGAGAGAGAGAGAGCCAGAGAGAGAGCCAGAGAGGCAGAGAGAGAGAGCCAGAGAGAGAGAGAGACAGAGAGAGAGAGAGAGAGAGCCAGAGAGAGAGAGAGAGAGAGAGCCAGAGAGCCAGAGAGAGAGAGCCAGAGAGAGAGAGCCAGAGAGAGAGAGCCAGAGAGAGAGAGAGCCAGAGAGAGAGCCAGAGAGAGAGGGAGAGAGAGCCAGAGAGAGAGCCAGAGAGAGAGCCAGAGAGAGAGCCAGAGAGAGAGGGAGAGAGAGCCAGAGAGAGAGCCAGAGAGAGAGAGAGCCAGAGAGAGAGAGAGAGTGAGCCAGAGAGAGAGCCAGAGAGCCAGAGAGAGAGAGCCAGAGAGAGAGAGACAGAGAGAGCCAGAGAGAGAGAGCCAGAGAGAGAGAGAGAGAGAGAGAGAGCCAGAGAGAGAGAGCTAGAGAAAGGCCGCCGTAGGCAGACCTGGCTCTCAAGAGAAGACAGGCTATGTGCACACTGCCCACAAAATGAGGTGGAAACTGAGCTGCACTTCCTAACCTCCTGCCAAATGTATGACATTAGAGACACATATTTCCCTCAGATTACAGCGATCCACAAAGAATTCGAAAACAAACCCAATTTTGATAAACTCCCTTATCTACTGGGTGAAAAACCACAGTGTGCCATCACAGCTGCAAGATTTGTGACCTGTTGCCACAAGAAAAGGGCAACCAGTGAAGAACAAACACCATTGTAAATACAACCCATATTTATGTTTATTTATTTTCCCATTTGTACTTTAACTATTTGCACATTGTTACAACACTGTATATATACATAATATGACATTTGAAATGTCTTTATTCTTTTGAAACTTCTGAGTGTAATGTTTACTGTTAATATTTATTGTTTATTTCACTTTTGTTTACTATCTACTTCCCTTGCTTTGGCAATGTTAACACACGTTTCCCATGCCAATAAAGCCCTTAAATTGAAATTGAATTGAATTGAGAGAGAGAGAGAGAGAGAGAGCCAGAGAGAGAGAGACAGAGAGAGAGAGAGAGAGAGAGAGAGAGAGAGAGAGAGCCAGAGAGGGAGAGAGAGAGAGCCAGAGAGAGAGAGAGAGAGAGAGCCAGAGAGAGAGAGAGAGAGAGAGCCAGAGAGACAGAGAGCCAGAGAGACAGAGAGCCAGAGAGCCAGAGAGACAGAGAGCCAGAGAGCGAGAGAGCCAGAGAGCGAGAGACAGAGAGCGAGAGAGACAGAGAGACAGAGAGCGAGAGAGACAGAGAGACAGAGAGCGAGAGAGCGAGAGAGACAGAGAGCGAGAGAGCCAGAGACAGAGAGAGCCAGAGACAGAGAGAGCCAGAGACAGAGAGAGCCAGAGAGAGCCAGAGACAGAGAGAGCCAGAGACAGAGAGAGCCAGACAGAGAGAGCCAGACAGAGAGAGCCAGACACACACACACACACAAAGAGAGAGCCACACAGAGAGAGTGCAACAGAGGTCTGGGGTCCGCTCACCAACCAAGAATTCACAAAATGTTACGAACACCAAATTGAGACTCCGCATGGAGAATTCTGCAAAAATATCCTCAGTGTACAACGAAAAACACAAAATAATGCATACAGAGCAGAATTAGGCCGATACCCGCTAATGATCAAAATCCAGAAAAGAGCCGTTAAATTCTATAACCACTTAAAAGGAAGCGATTCCCAAACCTTCCATAACAAAGCCATCACCTACATTTACATTTAAGTCATTTAGCAGACGCTCTTATCCAGAGCGACTTACTAATTGGTGCATTCAACTTAGGATAGCCAGTGGGACAACCACCACTGGGCTGAGCGGGAACTGTGCTTCCGTAGAGGTAGGGGGGCTAGCAGGCCAGAGGTGGATGAACCTAGTGCCCTCGTTTGGGTGTAGGGTCTAATCAGAGACTGAAGGTAAGGAGGTGCCGTTCCCCTCACAGCTCCGTAGGCAAGCACCATGGTTTTGTAGTAGATGCAAGCTTCAACTGGAAGCCAGTGGAGTGTGCGGAGGAGCGGGGTGACATGAGAGAACTTGGGAAGGTTGAACAACAGACGGGCTGCAGCGTTCTGGATAAGTTGTAGGGGTTTACAGAGAGATGAACTTGGAGAAGAGTCCCCTAAGTAAGCTGGTCCTGGGGCTCTGTTCACAAACACAAACAGACCCCACAAAGCCCCAGGACAACAACAACACAATTAGACCCAACCAAACCATGAGAAAACAAAAAGAGAATTACTTGACACACTGGAAAGAATTAACAAAAAAACTGAGCAAACTAGAATGCTATTTGGCCCTAAACAGAGAGTACACAGTGGCAGAATACCTGACCACTGTGACTGACCCAAACTTAAGGAAAGCTTTGACTATGTACAGACTCAGTGAGCATAGCCTTGCTATTGAGAAAGGCCGCTGAAGGCAGACCTGGCTCTCAAGAGAAGACAGGCTATGTGAACACTGCCCACAAAATGAGGTGGAAACTGAGCTGCACTTCCTAACCTCCTGCCAAATATATGACCATTTTAGAGACACATATTTCCCTCAGATTACAGAGATCCACAAAGAATTCAAAAATAAACTCAATTTTGATAAACTCCCTTATCTACTGCGTGAAAGACCACAGTGTGCCATCACAGCAGCAAGATTTGTGACCTGTTGCCACAAGAAAAGGGCAACCAGTGAAGAATACCATTGTAAATACAACCCATATTTATTTTCCCATTTGTACTGTAACTATTAATTTAACTTTTGTTTACTATCTACTTCAGTTGCTTTGGCAATGTTAACATTCGTTTCCCATGCCAATAAAGCCCTTATATTGAATTGAATTTTGAGAGAGAGAGCGCCACAGAGAGCTAGAGAGAGAGCGCCACAGAGAGAGCCAGAGAGAGAGAGAGAGAGAGAGAGAGAGAGAGAGAGAGAGAGAGCGCCAGAGAGAGCCAGAGAGAGAGAGCGAGAGAGAGCGAGAGAGAGCGAGAGCCAGAGAGAGAGCCAGAGAGAGAGCCAGAGAGAGAGAGAGCCAGAGAGAGAGAGAGCCAGAGAGAGAGAGAGCCAGAGAGAGAGAGAGCCAGAGAGAGAGAGAGCCAGAGAGAGAGAGAGCCAGAGAGAGAGAGAGCCAGAGAGAGAGAGAGCCAGAGAGAGAGCCAGAGAGCGAGAGAGCGAGAGAGAGAGAAAACAGCTGATTAATTAGCCTCAATTTAAACACATTATCAGGCCAGCCCTTTCACTTACGACCTGTTGGTTAACCTGAGTTGATAACTTTCCCTTTCAGTGGGACAGCAAGGACAGGAGTGACAGAGTAGCTAGGAGTTGCCCCAGCCTAGGAACTGATACAGCTACAGATATGTATCATATTTCTCTTTCAGTGGGGCAATGAGGACAACAATTAGTTGACTCGTAAAGTCAAGTGTGCTAATGCTGGAATAAAACAAAGATTACCATGTGGTGGTCCTCAAGGACTGGGTTAGGATAGGAAACACTTATTAGGTAACATCAGTGAGATATGACAATGTTGTATTTGAGTTGGGGAGAACCCATCTGCCACTGCGTCACACCCGATGCCCATTTCCTTAGGTTGCTTAAGGTCATGGACATCTAAAGTGTAGCAATGGCACACAAACACACATGTACACACACACACACACACACACACACACACCAACAACCATAGTGCCTCCCACAAGCAGGGATACAAACTAATGAGGGTCCAAAAAGGTGACCAATTTGCATTTATTTTAAATATTTTAATAGAATAACAAGTACATCATACAAATTTGAACAATCTCAATACTCTGAAAACATGTTTATGGTAGGCTGACATTGCTTAATTGATGACGTGGGTAGAATTCAAATCCACAGAAGTGTATTGTGGCATGATTTTCCATGTCTGAAGCGGACCTATAGGCCTATTTGTTTGGAAACAGCTGTGTATGGCTGCATCTCACTGTATAATTTGTAAGTCGCTCTGGATAAGAGCGTCTGCGAAATGACGTAAATGTAAATGTGTAAGGCTGTTTTGGTTATTTGGATCTCCATTCGCCTTCTGTTTACTGCATTTGTTTACTGTTAATATCACTAGCCTAAATACAGATGGTGTCATGCCTTTATCCATCTGATGTTTTGTTTACTAGGCTTACTTGGTACAGCTGTTTTGTTCTGTTGGCATTCATTGGTTTGCGTTCGCAGTTGTGTCAGTATTCTAAGCCAAACTGCTATTCAGAGTTTTTGTTTGCATGCACAAATAACTAGGCTACTATTTTCAGCATTTAGTTTGCATTATTTTGGTAAGACAGTGTGTACAGCTGCATTCACATAGGCTGTTTGTAATAGGTGAATTACCCTTTCCATCTTGTAGCCTATATTCATTACCAAAATGGCCTTGCTTTAGTGTGTAGGGCACTGTCCATTCTGCTGATACAGCGCAGCGGAGATTTTGCGCTAACCCTTCACTTCAAAAGCACTCAATGGTCTCAGAGTCTCTGCATTTGAACTGTATGTTTGCGGTACAGCGTGATAAGCAAAATTCAAAAAATTGAGATTCTCCTAGGAAGACCATCTGTTCGCGCCTCTTTTATATAGCTCAATGGGGTGATACACTCTGCATATGCGCACTTTGTCAGACCCCCCCCCCCCAAACGTTTTTATATGGATCTGCACAATTAACGTGGATGAGCTAGTTTGAGATCAAAACAATGAATAAATCGCCGAAAAGAGGCAAGTTTGCATCCCTGCACAAGGCACCATGTCACCTCAGGATTACCCCTGAGATGTATCTGATTAGATACCCTGAGTTAAAGACAAACACACAACCAGAAGAGCAGAATGATGGAAAACCCATCCCCTGAACATCGAGAATATCACTGGCCATGTTCATCCCACACGCTGCACACCCCTCAGGTATGTAGGAATGAATAAGAAACAGTGGAGTAGAACAGAAATCTGCTAGGGTAAGCACCACCGTTAGCTCTGAGGGCTAAGCTCAGCGGGACGCAGAATGCTCATACTGTACACACTCAGCACACAGAGGAAATGTGATGCCACTGGTATCCAGTTACCTGCAGGTTCCCCTCAGCTAACATTTAACCTCCCATTCACTACAGGTCAGGATGTGTCCTTTTCACAGAGACTGGCTGCTAAAACACCTGTCAAAACAAAACACACAATGCATGGTTCTCGGATTTAGTCGTAGAGCTCCTCCTAACTATCTGTCACTCAACACAAATGGCAGCCACTATGGCAGGTGAATCAAACACAAACATTTTTGTATAGAAGGGGGAAAGCATAGTCTGAACCCCAGAATCAATGTGGATTTAGATTTAGCATCAGATGAAACAAACTCTCGTTCACTCGTCACACAAGCGAACAGAAACACACAAACCTCCAGGCTACTCGTTATTGAACTTCTCCTGTTTTGCTCATTAGTCCCAGTGCTGTGCCCACCTGGGAGAACAGACGCAGCAGTGTGCACACGCGTGTGTTGATTTTAAGAGCTGGGGGAGGATGGATGGGAGAGGGTTGAAAATGCCTCTGGGGCTGGTACTATGATAGAAAAGGGTTGAAGTTGTCTCTGGGGCTGGTACTATGATAGAAGAGGGTTGAAGAGGCCATGAGTTGTTGCTTTATCTGTTTTTTGAAACCAGGTTTGCTGTTCATTTGAGCAATATGAGATGGAAGGGAGTTCCATGCAAAAATGGCTCTAAATACTGTACGTTTTCTTGAATTTGTTTTGGATTTGGGGACTGTGAAAAGACCCCTGATGGTATGTCTGGTGGGGTAAGTGTGTGTGTCAGAGCTGTGTGTAAGTTGACTATGCAAACAATTTGGAATTTAACACATTAATGTGTCTTATAAAAAGAAGAAGTGATGCAGTCAGTCTCTTCTCAACGCTTAGCCAAGAGAGAATGGCATGCATAGTATTTATATCAGCCCTCTGATTACAATAAAGAGCAAGACGCGCGGTTAGGTTCTGGGCCAGCTGTGGCTTAACTAGGTATTTCCTTGCAGCACTCAACCACACGACTGGACGATAATCAAGATAAGACAAAACTAGAGCCTGCAGAACTTGTGGTGTCAAAAAAAGCAGAGCATCTCTATTACGGACAGACCTCTCCCCATCTTTACAACCAATACATCTATATGTTTTGACCATGACAGTTTACAATCGAAGGTAACACTAAGTAATTTAGTCTACTCAACTTGTTCTGCCACACCATTCATTACCAGATTCAGCTGAGGTCTAGAACTTAGGGAATGATTTGTACCAAATACAATGCTCTTAGTTTTAGAGATGTTCAGGAACAGTTTATTACTGCCCACTCATTCCAAAACAGACTGCAACTCTTTGTTAAGGGTTTCACTGACTTCATTATCTGTGGTTGCTGATGCGTATATGGTTGAATCATCAGCATACATGGACACACATGCTTTGTTTAAGGCCAGCGGCAGGTCATTGGTAAAAATAGAAAAAGAGTAGAGGGCCTAGAGAGCTGCCCTGCGGTACACTACACTTTACGTGTTTGACATTAGAGAAGCTTCTATAAAAGAAAACCCTCAGTTCTATTAGATAGATAGCTCTGAATCCACGATATGGCAGAGGTTGAAAAGCCATAACACATAAGTTCTCTCAACAACAGGTTATGGTCAATAATATCAGAGGCTGCTCTGAAATCTAACAGTACAGCTCCCACAATCTTCTTATTATCAATTTCTTTCAACCAATCATCAGTCATTTGTGTCAGTGCAGTACATGTTGAAAGCCCCTCTCTATAAGCATGCTGAAAGTCTGTTGTACATTTTTTTTTAGAGACAAGTAGCATTGTATTTGGTCAAATAATTTTTTTCAACAGTTTGCTAAGAGCTGGCAAGCTGATAGGTCTGCTGTTAGAACCAGTAAAGGCCGCTTTACCACTCATGGGTAGCAGAATGACTTTGGCTTCCCTCCAGGCCTGAGGACAAAGACTTTCCCCTAGGCTCAGATTAAAGATATGACAGATAGGAGTGGCTATTGAGTCAGCTACCATTCTCAGTAGGTTTCCATCTAAATTGTCAATGCCAGGAGGTAATTATTGATCAATGACAATTTTTCCACCTCTCCCACAGTAATTTTACAAAATTCAAACTCGCAATGCTTTTCTTTCATTATTCGTTTTGTTATGCATGAATAAAATGGCTCACTGTTCATTATTGGCATTTCCTGCCTAAGTTTTCCTACTTTGCCAATGAAGTAATCATTAAAATAAATGGTTTTGTGACGAATGAGCCATCTGATTCAATGAAAGATGGAGTTGAATTTGTCTTTCTTCCCATAATTTCATTTAAAGTACTCCAAAGTTTTTTTTTGTTTTTTTTTCATCATTCTTTATATTATTGATCTTGGCTTCATCATTCAGTTTCTTCTTCTTTTTGTTGAGTTTAGTCACATAATTTCTCAATTTGTAGTAAGTCAGCCAGCCTGACTTCTTACATTTTTACATTTACATTTTAGTCATTCAGCAGATGCTCTTATCTAGAGCGACTTACAGTTAGTGAGTGCATACATTTTCATACTGGCCCCCCGTGGGAAACGAACCCACAACCCTGGCGTTGCAAGCGCCATGCTCTACCAACTGAGCTACAGGGGACTTATTAGCCACTACTTTTGCCCCATCGCTTTCAACCATACAGTTTTTCAATTCCTCATCAATCAATGGAGAATTAACAGTTCTAACAGTCAGTTTAACAGGTACATGTTTATCAATAATTGGAAGAAGCAATTTCATAAATTCATCAAGTGCAGCGTCTGGATGCTCCTTATTAATCACATCAGACCAACAAATATTTTTAACATCATCCACATAAGAGTCAGAGCAAAATCTTTTCTATGATCTCTTATACACTATTTTAGGCCCAGCTTTCGGAACTTTGACTTTCCTGGACATAACCACTATATTGTGAATACTACATCCAATGGGTACGGATACAGCTTTAGAACAAAGTCCTAGATGATTAGTAAAAAATGTGATCAATAAATGTGGATGATCTTGTTCCTGTAGTGTTTGTAAACATCCTGGTAGGTTGAATAATAACCTGAACCAGAATACAGGCACTGGTTACAGTGAGAAGCTTCCTCTTGAGCGGACAGCTTGATGAAAACCAGTCAATATTCAGGACCCCAAGAAAGTAGACCTCTGTTTACATTGCATGCAGTATCAAGCATTTCACACATATTATTTTGATACTGACTGTTAGCACTTGGTGGCCTATAGCAACACACAAAAAGAAAAGGCTTTAGATGTGCCAAGTGAACATGCACCCACAACACTTCAATACCACTTGACATAAGATCTTCTCTAAGCATTACAGAGATATGGCTCTGAATATATACAGCAACACCTCCCCCATAAGCATTCCTGTCTCTTCTATAGATGTTATATCCTTGTATTGCTACTGTTGTATTATCAAATGAATTATCTAAGTGAGTCTCTGGGGCTGGTACTATGATATAAGAGGGTTGAAGATGTCTCTAGGGCTGGTACTATGATAGAAGAGGGTTGAAGATGTCTATAGGGCTGGTACTATGATAGAAGAGTTGAAGATGTCTCTGGGGCTGGTACTATGATAGAAGAGGGTTGAAGCTGTCTCTAGGGCTGGTACTATGATAGGAGAGGGTTGAAGATGTCTCTTGGGCTGGTACTATGATAGAAGAGGGTTGAAGATGTCTCTGGGGCTGGTACCATGATAGAAGAGGGTTGAAGAGGTCTCTGGGGCTGGTACCATGATAGAAGAGGGTTGAAGAGGTATCTGGGGCTGGTACTATGATAGGAGAGGGTTGAAAGATGTCTCTGGGGCTGGTACTATGATAGGAGAGGGTTGAAAGATGTCTCTGGGGCTGGTACTATGATAGAAGAGGGTTGAAGACATCTATAGGGCTGGTACTATGATGGGTTAAAACATTGGACAGCGTTACCCATGTACATTAAAGTAATTATTTATTCATGTACGTGTGTAATTCTACATGTATGAGCATATGTGTGTAACCCCTCCAAGGCAATGGAAGGCAGGCGTGGTATTTTCTTAATGAGCTAACCTGGAAAGAACCATGACTATTCTGTACTACATAAACCATATTGTGTGTGTGTGAGTGAGTGAGTGAGTGAGTGAGAGAGACAGCTTTGCGTACACAGACATAGTGTTGTGCAGTCACTGTGGGAATCATTAGGTGTGATAATGAGAGTGTGCCTGTGTGTGTGTGGAGGCAAGAACCAGAGCACAACATGTGGATGAGATTCTCTTGGCTGCATCTCCCAGGCTTCACTCACATGTCTGGCTTCAGGGAATTCAGATTAGCATGTGTAACGGAGTCAATCTCTGTACGTATGACAAGCCAAGGCATTCATGAGTCCTGGCAACTGTACTTCAAGGTGTCAGGAAGTTGACGTCACTGCTCGATGCTAACTTAGCCAAAATCGCTACATATGCAAATAAAAGACTACATAACGGTAAATAGAAATCATCTCTTGTTCTTTCTTACCCTGCCCCTCTTCTTTCTCCAGTAATGTAAAGTGCTGTTGACTCTCTTTCAGCGTGTGCTTAACCTTCTCTTTGTACATCCTGCTCTTCTCCTCTCCTCTCCTCCACGGCTGCTCTGAATAGCTGAATTATTCTCTTTGATGAAGAGCAACCCAGTGGCACCAGAGTGACAGTACAGGGGGAATGAGAGAGAGAGAGCGCAGTAAAGAGAGAGAATGTGAAGAGAGTGGGTTTACTTCATTACACTAGCATACCCGCCTGCTGGTCGTTGGCATGCCACAAGACAGTTCATTTGTTCTCCCTCTCTCTACACACAGAGAGAGACAGTCAGTGTGGCTGCCATGGCCTTTGGCCTGGTGCGCTGCAGGTATATGCTGGGGGTGAGTCACTGCTCTCCTGCTTGCCTTGCCCAAGCGCACGTGTGTTATATAAGCAATGCGCTGATGTCGTGACAATGTTCCAGCCCCAGGAAGTAAGGTTGACGCACAATCAGAGGAGCGAAACGGAAGCAGCCTGTGTGAAGAGGATCATCTCTGGCCCAAGACTAAAAATCACACTGTCATGACCAGCTGACACAGCATTAACCAGTGTGTGTGAGTGAGCCTGACATTTTCTTGGTCAGGACAAACTCCTGACAACCACCAACACCACATAAAATAGATCTTCTTTTAGAAAATGGAAGCCAAAACAACCCAGCTCTAGGCAACAGAAGTGTTTCTATTTTTTCCAAACAGGCAGAATGCTGATGACATCACTCCTTCCACAGAAACCCTTCCACACAAAACACCAAACATTCAACAGGCATCTGTTTGTGTGTGGCCATGTATTTGCTTGGCCCTGGCAATCTCGAGAGGACCCCGTCACCCTTAAGCCATCCATCTGATAAATAAAACAGTTTCATAGTGCACCCTCAGTGTGTGTGTGTATGTACCTTCAGCAAGTTTACACTGCAGCTTGTTAGGCTATTGGTGCATACTAATAGAGGGGAGAAGGGGTGAAAGGGTTCTTTGACACTAACCCATTGAGACTAATCCAGAGGAAATGTGATACGTGATAAATCAGTAATTGCTTTAATCCCTGGCCCACTATGAACTCGGCAGATGGACATTCACACAGAAGGCATGTTCTATTCATTGACTGAAAGGTGATGTAAAATAGCACATCACAGCTCAGAGTTTCCTCTAGAATGAGCGATGCCGAGATGGGTGATTGGGTAGTTCAGTCATAACTTCCTCCAAGCATTACCCATCAGCCCTAAACGGAGGAGCAGGCAGTGGCTTGAGAGACACATTCTAATCTGTTAAAAGCACAGTCCTAACTGGTAGAAATCTCTAGGGGCTCTATTGGGATTATAAAGTAGTATTTTAATACTGTGTATTAGGGTAGTTCTACCAGTCTTACTACAGAAAAGGTCAGCGATAGTTTAGGATATAGCAGCGACCTTTAACCTTGACAGCTGTCTCACCATCAGGACTATGGCTATGTGAGCCATGCATGGACAGGGGGACAGAGGATCACATCTAACACAGTAATGAGGAGTTAGGTTTTTTTCCCATACCGTCAATACCGTCAAAACCATTTCTTTGAAGCTTTTTTTATACATTTGAATATTTGTAGCAACTTTTTAAGTAAATACCTGCAGTCAACTTGTGCAATACGTTAAGAGAAAGCAGATTGCGTTTGCCATCTAGATATCATAACAATTAAGTTAACTGTCTAAAATGTGATAAATGCCCTGCAATTGTGGATTTGATTTGCTAATTAAGTAGCTAGTTAGCTATCTAGCTTATTGGTTTGCTTCTTTCAAAATCAAGCTTCACTTGGTAACAGCAGAGAATCCCCTCCTGGATCAAGAGCCTCGCTGTCTAATATTTGTTTTGTGCGTTCAGCAAACTGTGAGTAGCATTTTTTTATTACTTGTATAACTTTATGAGTTGGGATGTCTGTCCTGCAAATACTTTACTTCTGAGACTGTATAAAATGTTCACAATGCACTTGTTAGCATTTAGTTAGCATTCTATATGGGATTTAAATGTACTTGTTAGCATTGCTAACTTTCAGATTACATAGACTCAGTGGGGTTTGAAAATATCACCCCTTGTGTTCAGTGCCGGTATTACCGAATATCCCGGTATGGCACAAGGTCGGTATGAAGGTATGAAGATCTAGATACCGCCCAAGCCTACTTCCTTCTATCCCTCGATCACATTTCCTCTTTCTCCATCTCTTTGCCTTTCACTCGGCCTTCCCCCTCTTTCCATAATGGCGGTCCAGCGCTGTGAGGGCTTGACCTCTCCTCAGAACACCCTGGCGATCTTGGTTGTTATCTGAACATGACTGAAGCCAGGAGGCAGAGAGGGAATCACAGCTTCATGCTACTGCTGGCAACCTGCCTGCTCTCTGTGACTGGCTGCTTTAATCTTGCAGTAACATATGACTGCTGCGCCTGCCATCTCTGGGGGCGTTACACTGGTAACCCAAGTTCACAGGAACTTTGACAACTTTCACTGAACGGAAGTGTCAATGAGTTTTTTCAGCTCACATACAGGCTACACCTAGGGCAGCAGGCAAAGGCGAGTGCACACACAGACAGAATCCCACCGGGAACTGTATTTCCAGTTACCAGATAGCAAGCTAAGGGAATCCAAAAACGAACTGCTTCTGTCAGATGTGTGTGCGGAGGAGGTCCTTCTCCCTCTCCCTCTCCCCCTCCCTCTCTCCCTCCCTCTCTCCCTCTCTCTCTCCCTCTCTCTCTCCCTCCCTCCCTCCCTCTCTCCCCCCCCCCCCCCTCGCTCCACAGCCCAAAGTGGCAATTTTCACCAGGGTCATTTAAAGCCAGCCATGCAGACTGGGAGATGGCGCGGGAGTGCCATCGACCCTTAATTACTCTTTAACGAGCACTTCTGAGGGTGTTTATGAATTAATGGCCTCTTTTGTCTGTCAGGGGGAAGAGGATGGGTGAATAAGGAGAGACATCTGGAGGAAGGGGAGAAAGGGGAAGAGTGGCGGTGGTTTGAACTCATACTCCCAACAGAAATCCTGCCCCCTGGTCCCAGCCCTGTGGAGTCTCTCTAAAGCTCTTGGACAATGACAGTGTGTACACTGGAGCTGTATTTCATGTCTTCATGAGGAACCGAGTTAACTGATTTTTTCAGTGACTCCCATCCATACTCCCCGTCTTTACACTGTCCTCCATCTCCCCCAGCATCCATGGGAGAGGTGGGTATTTTTAAGGGCCTGTTTTAAGGGCCATATGGGGCTGGGGGCAGGGCTTGTGGATGGGGTGTGGATGGGCCGTGAAAGAGACATACCAGTGTCATCTCCCCCTCCTTCCATCCCATCCCCTCTATCTGTCCCCCTCTCTGTCCGTATCTGCAGCCCAGAACAGGATTAGGCTGGGTGCCCAGTGATGACACAAGTCCGTTGGAGCCGAGCTGACCGACTGTTGGTTCAGTTGTTGGATGCGAGCGGAGTGAGGAGCTGAGAGAGAGAAGGGAGGATGGGAGTGAGAGCGTTGAGACAGAAGTGAGATAAACAGCTTGAAATGAGTGAAAGGGAGAATGAGAGAGAGAGTGGGTGAGTGAGTGGGTGGGTGAGTGGGTGAGAGGAAATGTGGGAGAGTTGGTACACCATGTAATGAAATGGAGAAGGAGAAGGCTGGTAAACAATCAAAGAGCAGAAAGGGCAGAAATAGAAGGTTCAGCCAGAGGACAAAGTCTCCTTGGACTGTCCGTGTCCAGAAAACTCTTAAAGAGCTCCAAGCTCGAAGGGACGTTCTGATGAGATCATGTATTGTGTGCCTATAATGACATGCATCTCTTCAACATTTGCTCTCGCTATGTTATAAGTATGGCATACAGAAAGAAACACACACCGCATAAAGATGGCCGCCAGTCCACCCACCATCTAATATCATGTCTATTCTCATCTATAAGATTTCAATAGGTTTCCTATGGAGGATTGACAGTATAATTTAAAAATAGATATTCACATTCAAGTCAACATTCTCTGATGTGTGGACCTCCAACCATCTTTGTGGTACCATTTTACATTTTTATTTTATTCCCATTTTAGTACATTTATCAGCCAAACCATTACACCTACCCTGTATTCAAGAGAATGTTGTATCTCAACCAATGGTGGGCACAACAAAAGCCTCAGATGATGTAAATAGGGTCTAAGGAACAACAAATGCGAATATGAAAAAAATCGGAGTTGACGCGTTTTTAGATCGTTGATGTTTAAGGTAAAAGAAATGACAATGTATTATTTTTTAATTCAAGAAATTATAAAATTGTTTGACAACCCTGTTTGTAAGCTTTCAAATTATATCAAATCTTAGTCATTCTTCTTTTCCAGTGATGAAGACATGGATGTCTCATGGTATGGTGGGGCATGCAAAATGGGTCCACTTTGAGCACCTTTATCTCTTGAATGTTTTGGCATTCAGGTCCAAAAAGTCGCTTTCTGAGCACTTCTACAACAGGCAAATATGCATGGAAGGTTTTGTTCAAATCAACAACAAAAAAAGGGGTGCTGTCAGAAATTCATAAAATTCAAATGGATTTACCCTGTAACTGTGGCAATGGTTAACGGCTGCCCTGCTCCAGATTACAACATGATTAGAGGGAGAATAACAATGAGGTAACCTTTGGGCCTCTCATCCCTTTCTCTGCCCTTATTACATAATATATCTCCATCCATGTCCCCTGATCATTCATCCATCTGGGTCTGTGTCCATCTAGTCCTCTATTGGGAGAAAGAGGTCACAGAGAGATAGGTTTAGGATCGGCTACTGCGCTACCAAATCAGTGGTGTTGTGAATGGGTGTTGTTCACAACATGGCTTCTTTTCTCTAACAAGCACAACAGACGAGGAATGATGATGACGACGACATCTTGGTGATTCTGGGTCAGTTTTACACATCACAGTGGAAGTCACAATTTATTGTGTAGCCTAGCGATAAACGTTTATGATTACACATGTTCTATTTCTACAGACGCCCAGTCAGCAAATTGTCAAATGTATAACTGAGGGCTAACATATGATAAAACAATATGTTTGAGTGGAATGAGAAACCACTAAATATCAAGGGATGGGCTATGTCCTTGCAAGGCTCCACCAAGTCTTCAACACTATAATTATAGCCTTTTTATAGAGACATTCAAGTCTATTTAGGTCAGTGTTCCAAAGAGATGGAGAGAAAGATAAACTGTTACAGATATACAGATCTGAAACACTGACGGAGAGGGAAACTCATATGTACAGATCTGAAACACAGAGAGGAGAGAGAGAAACTCATATATTCAGATCTGAAACACAGAGAGGAGAGAGAGAAACTCATATATACAGATCTGAAACACAGAGAGGAGAGAGAGAAACTCATATATACAGATCTGAAACACAGAGAGGAGAGAGAGAAACTCATATGTACAGATCTGAAACACTGAGAGGAGAGAGAGAAACTCATATATACAGATCTGAAACACAGAGAGGAGAGAGAAACTCATATATACAGATCTGAAACACTGAGGAGAGAGAGAAACTCATATATACAGATCTGAAACACTGAGAGGAGAGAGAGAAACTCATATACAGATCTGAAACACAGAGAGGAGAGAGAGAAACTCATATATACAGATCTGAAACACAGAGAGGAGAGAGAGAAACTCATATATTCAGATCTGAAACACAGAGAGGAGAGAGAGAAACTCATATATACAGATCTGAAACACTGAGAGGAGAGAGAAACTCATATATACAGATCCGAAACACTGAGAGGAGAGAGAAACTCATATATACAGATCTGAAACACTGACGGAGAGGGAAACTCATATATACAGATCTGAAACACAGACGGAGAGAGAGAAACTCATATGTACAGATCCGAAACACAGAGAGGAGAGAGATAAACTCATATATACAGATCTGAAACACAGACGGAGAGAGAGAAACTCATATGTACAGATCTGAAACACTGACGGAGAGGGAAACTCATATATACAGATCTGAAACACTGAGAGGAGAGAGAAACTCATATATACAGATCTGAAACACTGACGGAGAGGGAAACTCATATATACAGATCTGAAACACAGACGGAGGGAGAGAAACTCATATGTACAGATCTGAAACACAGACGGAGAGAGAGAAACTCATATATACAGATCTGAAACACAGAGAGAGAAACTCATATATACAGATCTGAAACACAGACGGAGAGAGAGAAACTCATATATACAGATCTGAAACACAGACGGAGAGAGAGAAACTCATATATACAGATCTGAAACACAGAGAGAGAAACTCATATATACAGATCTGAAACACAGACGGAGAGAGAGAAACTCATATGTACAGATCTGAAACACAGACGGAGAGAGAGAAACTCATATATACAGATCTGAAACAGAGAGAGAAACTCATATATACAGAACTGAAACACAGACGGAGAGAGAGAAACTCATATGTACAGATCTGAAACACAGACGGAGAGAGAGAAACTCATATATACAGATCTGAAACACAGAGAGAGAAACTCGTATGTACAGATCTGAAACACTGAGATGTAGAGAGAGAGAAACGTATATATAGAGATCTGAAACACTGATATGGAGCGAGAGAGAGAGAGAGAAACTCATATGGAGATCTGAAACACAGATGTAGAGAGAGAAACTTATATATAGAGATCTGAAACACTGATATTTTATTTATTTAATTAGGCAAGTCAGTTAAGAACAAATTCTTATTTACAATGACGGCCTACACCGGCCAAACCCGGACGATGCTGGGCCAATTGTGCGCTGCCCTATGGGAGAGAGAGAAACGTATATATAGAGATCAGAAACACTGATATGAAAGAGAGAGAGAGAAACTGTTAGACATAGATCTGAAACACTGAGATGGAGAGAGAGAAACTGTTTGATATAGAGATCTGAAACACTGAGATGAAGAGAGAGAAACTGTTAGATATAGAGATCTGAAACACTGAGATGGAGAGAGAGAAACTGTTTGATATAGAGATCTGAAACACTGAGATGAAGAGAGAGAAACTGTTAGATATAGAGATCTGAAACACTGAGATGGAGAGAGAGAAACTGTTTGATATAGAGATCTGAAACACTGAGATGAAGAGAGAAACTGTTAGATATAGATCTGAAAGACTGAGAAGAGATCAAACATGGAACCTGGAGAAGTATTCCTGCTTGAGAAAACGTATGCTACCAACTGAGAACCGCACAGATGGAAAATTATGAGTTTCTTCACCATTGCATGTGGCCTACATTTAGAAGTACATACCAACAAGTCCCCAAATGGACTAAATGTTAAAAATACAGTTGTTAAAAATGTAAGAATCCAGTAGATGGGACTTGGAGACCCCTTGCACTAGGGGTTTGGGTACATTTAGGTGCCTGAAAGAGTGTGTCTTCAACTGACAAATAGTAGATTCCATCTCACACTGTGGTTAATACACGCGGTCTACAAACACACAGAGCAAGTTGAAGCTCCATACAGCTATTTTGTTAAAAATCAGAGACGGGTACTGAAGTGTGTACACAACCAATTCTATCCTAGGGAAGAGTAGGATGGTGGATTGTGGTAGGCTGTGTCACAGATAGACATAGCCATAGCATTTAGTCATACAGCTATTTAAGAAAGAACACCGTCCCACAGTTGGTGTGATATTACAAAGCAGGTTTAGCCAGAAAGTCTTTAGTTTCCAAGTGACTACTTTCATCAGATCTGATGTGATTGAATTTAAGAGCGTTGCGTCAGCCTTTCTTAAATGGTTGAGTCAGCCATATAAAACCCATTCTAGGATAGGCTACATTTTCGTTCTCGCTAACAGACTATGGATTTCTACTAAAGGGCACTAAATAGTACTGAGCGATTAGTGGTTTGTGAGGTCAGTTCTATTTCGGTTAGATTATTAAAAAAGAATCACGGTTTTCAATACCGATAAAAAATGTTGACATTAAATGCACTTTGCATTATATGGGTTGAATGCTGTAACACTGAATAAAACAATTAATAAAAGTCCATGATGGTAGTGACTGCCCATTACTGCTGATCACTTATTAACCATAATAATAATAATAATAATAATAATAATAATAATAATAATAAGCCATTTAGCAGACGCTTTTATCCAAAGCGACTTACAGTCATGTGTGCATACATTTTTTTGTGTATGGGTGGTCCTGGGGATCGAACACACTACCTTGGCGTTACAAGCGCCGTGCTCTACCAGTTGAGCTACAGCTCAACATTACTTTAATAAGATATGTTTTATTTGACGACTTCAATATTTAATTCAAAGTCTCTATAGAGCTGCTGCTTACGCTGTCTGAAAAAAATCACTATTTTAGTAGTTCTTCAAAGTAAATAAGGCATACATTTATGACTGCTGAATACCAACTATCAATCACTTAGATCATGTATTATCAGGCTAGCGAAGGAACTGCGTTCTATTCCTCTCAATCATGTGTTCTCTTCTCTCGCACAGACCAGACAAGTTTAGCGGGTGTGCAATGGATTATGGTCATTGTAGTTAATCACCATGTTTTCTGCAATAAACTACGTAGAATACTGGCCTGTGGAAACTACAACTCCCCACTACATCGCACAGTTCAGGCTTCATCTGATTTCTCTCTACAGAATCTGCACATCGCGCTCAAAGAAAAAACCTGAACGTAATGACATTTTAAAAATTGCACCGAAGTCCTCAATTAGTTGTTTAAAACAAAAAAATTACAGAAATGTTGGCAATTTCAGCACTAGCACTAAATGACTTGGCACCTTGATTTCCAATCAGGTTGTAAGCAGTGTTCCTTAATCTGTTACTTATGTTTCAACTAGAGCTGGGACGCTAAACTAAACTAAAATTATCAAAACCAACATTGCCTTCCCCTTACCGAAGCGTTTTCTTTAACGTCGGTAATCTTTGGTGATTTTGCTACACAATGTTCCTGTAGATTGCTCTAAAACAATTATTTGGTCAACGGTAATATAGGCATGATGTTGATTCCTGCTATGAAAGTATCTGCCTGTACCCGTTTCGCTGTAGGCTGCTGACTCGCAAGGAGGAGGGAGAGCTGCATTCTGAGAAGCTTATAAGAAATCCCGCTATGCCCTCTGATGAACCATCAAACAGGCAAAGCGTCAATACAGGACTAAGACTGAATTGTACTACACCGGCTCCGACGCTCGTCGGATGTGGCAGGGCTTGCAAACTATTACAGACTACAAAGGGAAGCACAGCCGCGAGCTGCCCAGTGACACGAGCCTACCAGATTAGCTAAATCACTTCTATGCTCGCTTCGAGGCAAGCAACACTGAAGCATGCATGAGAGCATCAGCTGTTCCGGACGACTGTGTGATCACGCTCTCCGTAGCCGATGCGAGTAAGACCTTTAAAATAGGTCAACATTCACAAGGCCGCAGGGCCAGACGGATTACCAGGAAGTGTACTCCGAGCATGTGCTGACCAACT
Source organism: Coregonus lavaretus (assembly GCF_964263955.1). Taxonomy (NCBI): domain Eukaryota; kingdom Metazoa; phylum Chordata; class Actinopteri; order Salmoniformes; family Salmonidae; genus Coregonus; species Coregonus lavaretus. The sequence goes on along the minus strand of NC_140003.1, from coordinate 39,863,155 downwards.
GGCAAGTGTCTTCACTGACATTTTCAACCTGTCCCTGACTGAGTCTGTAATACCAACATGTTTCAAGCAGTCCACCATAGTCCCTGTGCCCAAGAACACTAAGGTAACCTGCCTAAATGACTACAGACCCGTAGCACTCACGTCTGTAGCCATGAAGTGCTTTGAAAGGCTGGTCATGGCCCACAAACACCATTATCCCAGAAATCCTAAACCCACTCCAATTTGCATACCGCCCCAACAGATCCACAGATGATGCAATCTCTATTGCACTCCACACTGCACTTTCCCACCTGGACAAAAGGAACACCTACGTGAGAATGTTATTCATTGACTACAGCTCAGCGTTCAACACCATAGTGCCCTCAAAGCTCATCACTAAGCTAAGGACCTTGGGACTAAACACCTCCCTCTGCAACTGGATCCAGGACTTCCTGACAGGCCGCCCCCAGGTGCTCCCTGTAGCTCAGTTGCAACGCCAGGGTTGTGGGTTCGTTTCCCACGGGTGGCCAGTATGAAAATGTATGCACTCACTAACCGTAAGTCACTCTGGATAAGAGTGTCTGCTAAATGACTAAAATGTAAATGTAAAATGTGGTAAGGGTAGGTAACAACACATCTGCCACGCTGATCCTCAACAGGGGGGCCCCCTCAGGGGTGCGTGCTCAGTCCCCTCCTGTACTCCCTGTTCACCCATGACTGCATGGCCAGGCACGACACCAACACCATCATTAAGTTTGCCGACGACACAACAGTGGTAGGCCTGATCACCGACAATGATGAGAGCCTATAGGGAGGAGGTCAGAGACCTGGCCATGTGGTGCCAGGATAACCTCTCACTCAACGTGATCAAGACAAAGGAGATGATTGTGGACTACAGGAAAAGAAGGACAGAGCACGCACCCCATTCTCATCTCCTTTGGGTAGTGCGTACGGCCCAGTACATCACTGTGGCCAAGCTTCCTGCCATCAAGGACCTCTATACCAGGCGGTGTCAGAGGAAGGCCCTAAAAAATGTCAAAGACTCCAGCCACCCTAGTCATAAACTGTTCTCTCTGCTACCCCCAGTCAAAAGTTTGGACACACCTACTCATTCCAGGGTTTTTCTTTATTTTTACTATTTTCTACATTGTAGAATAATAGCGCTTGATTGTTTTTGCGACTGCACTTGAAAACTTTCAAGAACTTTTCGGATTGACTGACCTTCACGTCTTAAAGTAACATTTACATTTTACATTTTTAGTCATTTAGCAGACGCTCTTATCCAGAGCGACTTACAGTTAGTGAGTGCATACATTATTATTTTTTCATACTGGCCCCCCGTGGGAATCGAACCCACAACCCTGGCGTTGCAAACGCCATGCGCTACCAATTGAGCTACATCCCTCGATGGACTGTCGTTTCTCTTTCCTTATTTGAGCTGTTCTTGCCATAATATGGACTTGGTCTTTTACCATATAGGGCTATCTAACCCTACCTTGCATATGGTTATGTGAAATGACAATATTTTCTTTCAATATCGACACAATTTTGATTAAACAGAAATAGCAGCGATGTGCTTTGGATTAAATATGATGTTTCCTTTTCAGTGCCTTGTAGCCTACTACTGAATATGGTGCGAATGTATGCTCAGATGTCACCTTCATGTGAAGAAGCACAATGATTTTCGGTGCCTGAACAGTTACAATAATTTGTCTGCTGGACACTGATCATGAGTCAGATTTAGACTATTGTCAATCAGACACATGAGGATGAACATTACATATCATGTAAGGAGATATTGAAATCTTTTATTTTTATATGGATCCATAAATGATCAGGTAATGACTACAGAGATACATTTCTGAAAGTATGTGGATTCGTTCATGCCTAAGTATAAAGGCTTAGATACAGTGGGGGAAAAAGTATTTAGTCAGCCACCAATTGTGCAAGTTCTCCCACTTAAAAAGATGAGAGAGGCCTGTAATTGTCATCATAGGTACACGTCAACTATGACAGACAAATTGAGAAAATTTTTTCCAGAAAACCACATTGTAGGATTTTTAAGGAATTTATTTGCAAATTATGGTGGAAAATAAGTATTTGGTCACCTACAAACAAGCAAGATTTCTGGCTCTCACAGACCTGTAACACCTTCTTTAAGAGGCTCCTCTGTCCTCCACTCGTTACCTGTATTAATGGCACCTGTTTGAACTTGTTATCAGTATAAAAGACACCTGTCCACAACCTCAAACAGTCACACTCCAAACTCCACTATGGCCAAGACCAAAGAGCTGTCAAAGGACACCAGAAACAAAATTGTAGACCTGCACCAGGCTGGGAAGACTGAATCTGCAATAGGTAAGCAGCTTGGTTTGAAGAAATCAACTGTGGGAGCAATTATTAGGAAACGGAAGACATACAAGACCACTGATAATCTCCCTCGATCTGGGGCTCCACGCAAGATCTCACCCCGTGGGGTCAAAATGATCACAAGAACGGTGAGCAAAAATCCCAGAACCACACGGGGGACCTAGTGAATGACCTGCAGAGAGCTGGGACCAAAGTAACAAAGCCTACCATCAGTAACACACTACGCCGCCAGGGACTCAAATCCTGCAGTGCCAGACGTGTCCCCCTGCTTAAGCCAGTACATGTCCAGGCCTGTCTGAAGTTTGCTAGAGTGCATTTGGATGATCCAGAAGAGGATTGGGAGAATGTCATATGGTCAGATGAAACCAAAATAGAACTTTTTGGTAAAAACTCAACTCGTCATGTTTGGAGGACAAAGAATGCTGAGTTGCATCCAAAGAACACCATACCTACTGTGAAGCATGGGGGTGGAAACATCATGCTTTGGGGCTGTTTTTCTGCAAAGGGACCAGGACGACTGATCCGTGTAAAGGAAAGAATGAATGGGGCCATGTATCGTGAGATTTTGAGTGAAAACCTCCTTCCATCAGCAAGGGCATTGAAGATGAAACGTGGCTGGGTCTTTCAGCATGACAATGATCCCAAACACACCGCCCGGGCAACGAATGAGTGGCTTCGTAAGAAGCATTTCAAGGTCCTGGAGTGGCCTAGCCAGTCTCCAGATCTCAACCCAATAGAAAATCTTTGGAGGGAGTTGAAAGTCCGTGTTGCCCAGCGACAGCCCCAAAACATCACTGCTCTAGAGGAGATCTGCATGGAGGAATGGGCCAAAATACCAGCAACAGTGTGTGAAAACCTTGTGAAGACTTACAGAAAACGTTTGACCTGTGTCATTGCCAACAAAGGGTATATAACAAAGTATTGAGAAACTTTTGTTATTGACCAAATACTTATTTTCCACCATAATTTGCAAATAAATTCATTAAAAATCCTACAATGTGATTTTCTGGAGAAATAAAATCTCATTTTGTCTGTCATAGTTGACGTGTACCTATGATGAAAATTACAGGCCTCTCATTTTTTTAAGTGGGAGAACTTGCACAATTGGTGGCTGACAATACTTTTTTCCCCACTGTATATCAGCATGTTGACACATACCCTTTGCAGTATCAAAATATTCTACAAATATATAAATGGGTGCAAGTGCATTAGTGGCGTGTCTTGAAGGGATCTCATCCCAGATATCTCCCTGGATTTATGGTCCGGATTGGATGCATGTAGAAACTTTCCCATTACGGAGAATATCCTAGCTCCATATGAAATTAAGGACATGCGTATCCGGATAAATATAGATAAAGATATTCCCTGATATTGACCCTTTTCGCCCAGTGCATTTTAATTGAAAACAATCACGGTAAGGTACTTAATTGTTACCCAGAAATGATTTGATATTGAGGTAAAAACGGCTGCATTTGACCTTTAACAACAAGCCTACAGAGAATGCCAAAACCTGCATTTCACATACATACCTGTCATTGGAACAACCGCTGCCAATCATGTCCTGTAAAAACTGGGTTGCCATGGTGACCTACCTCTCAGAGGAGTGTATCGGCTCTGTAGGTGCGGCCTGAAACTACACCTGACCCTTGAGCTGCTGTCCGGCTGACTGTCCCAGATACAGAACCTTCATCTGCGTCACATAAAACCGATCTGATAAGGACAATAAAACTGATAAGCTAAATTCCCTTACAAGTCTGCATGCTATTGTCCACAGCTTGGAGCTAAATGTCTTAGTTCTGGCATTTATGTGACATTTGCAGCACCGGTAAAATAGGATTAATGCCTGACCGTAAAGTACAGTATCTCTCGATGGAACCACTTCACACCTCCGAAAGCCTGATGGAATACCATAAGGGAGCTGTGGAGTGGCGGTGTGAGTTAATTTGCATAAAGATCTACAAATCAGCCTTGGGCTAAACAGTAGCCTAGTAGACAAAAGAGTGATGGATTATAAATTACATTTCTTTAGATATTTCTGTTCATTAACCATTCTTCCAGACTGCAAAACAGGTTACTACTGCAGGTAATCCCTGTCGGCTACAGCAGCCTACAATGTGAAGCTCTTTTATTCTGGCAACAAAATATCATTTTCCTCAATGTGTGAGAAAGGTTTGCTATGAAGATTGTTTAAATGTATAAGCGCAGATGTTGAAGCAAAATGCTCATACCAACGAATATTGAGATGTGTGCGGGAATCTGATTTTTGATTGGATTGTTGACCCATTGTGGGAAAAGGCTATCGGATAGCATTATCAATTCTCCAATTGATGAAAAATGAACAAAACAAAAAGAAACAAATAGACAAAACTGAAAAGTAAGAGTACGATGCAAACCAGACAAGATTTGGTTTCAAACAGTTGAAGCACAAGAGATGCAAATGTAAATCCATTTAATGAATGAGTCAAATGCTAACTTACTCGATATACTCTACTAGCATATTCTAGCCTACTTCTAATAATAAGTGCATTATTTCATGTAAAAGGATAAAAATGCATTCCTGTTTGTTAACCATATTTAAACATAATCCTGTAAAAACACACATATAGCCTATCAACTCTACCGCCAATGTGTGGACACAGTGACTGAGAATCAGAAAGTGACGGTTTAGTGATCTGACAACCTGGTCCATGAATATTGTCCACGTCTAGGCCTTGTAACACACGATAAATAGGCTTCTTTGTATAATGTTTATAACCACTGACTTGTCATGGTTCGCAATGCTACATTTGTGAAAATAAAATACTGCGGCTATAGTTCACGACACAAACATCACCCCGGGGCAACCACACCAACTTTACGCTCAGTTGAATTTTTCTTACCTTTGTGTTCACTCCAACGAGAACGGGCAACGGGGACTGACGAACCACACACACTCGAACACGCTCGAAAATAAACCTTTTCACAAACCAGTCGAGTATTGAGCAAAAGCGCAACAAAATAAATTCACGTACTTTGTTCGGTTTCTCAAAACATTTCCTTTCACGTAGCTGCCTCCACCTCAATCCACTCGACCTAGTGACGTCACCACTGCCAAGGCAGGCTTGCGGGGGGTGGGGGTGCGTTCATGGCTAGATTGGATACATAAAGCTCATGTCTATATATATATATATATATATATATTCCTTTTAGGTAACCCGAACTATTTTCCTAACCTTAACCTAATTATTCTAACCTGCTACGTTAATTGCCCCAACCTGTTGCCTAAATTCCAGCCTGGCTGATGCTGGCTGATGCGACCCACGTGACCAGCACAAGGAGCTCTGTGAGCACACTGCTCTGGAAAGGAGGCCGTTTGTTAATGCAATATTCGTTCAGAAATTGTGAGATGGCTTTGATTGGTTCTCTCAAATGTATTTTTTTCCCTCAGAGGTTGAGACCTCTCATTGTTTGGATTTCAAAATCCAAACATTGTAATGGAACTGGGCAGCGCTTGGTGGCTCTGTGTGGCTGTGTGTGTGTGTGTGTGGGTGGGTGTTTGAGTGAGAAAGCCAACCAGTAAGAGCACAGCCCCCTTCATTATTGACCATTGTGCCTACAACATCAAAGAGCCATTCCAGACTGAGTTAGGTGTTAGCCAGAAAGCTCTCCTAACCTGCTACGAAAAGTCAATTCTAACATTTAGTCAAAACCGGGTGTTGCCGGCTTGGCTGTGATGGAGAGACAGGGGACAATGGGTGGTGTGACATGGGAGTAACTTCTAATACTCATATACCCTGTTGACTAATGATTGGTTCTTTTTCATTCAGAAGTTGCCTGAGTCAAAGAGAAAATTCAAACAGCCTAGATTTAAATGCATTATCTGGAATGGAATCAATTTACACAGTGATATAACAATTTGCTTTATGCATGACATGTTGGTGAGCTTCCAGGTTTCTGTGTAAAGGACACATTGCTGACCTTTGTTCAATGTTTATTCTGCTGTACTGTTTCCTTATGAAACGTTTATGTCGTTATTTTGAGGAAGTTTGATTTAAATAAACCAACTAAAGGGAGCTTGTGCCCACTGAATGCAACCCACAGTGATCTTCAGTACTAGGGTACCTGAGCAAATTGATTTGCAACGTTGAACAAAAACAACAAGTTCAGGTGTTTCAAAATGTTTTACTTTTCTCACTGCTGAATGTGACCCAGTTCTCAGGAAGGTAAAGTAACATCCCTGTGCAGGACCAAAGTAGCTGCCTGTGACCGGTCTGGCTTGACTTTGGTTATTTACAAGTAAATCATTGCATTACATGCTCCATTTAACGTCATTGCTTAAACAGACATTACAATGGTGCAATGCAAGGAAGGAAACAAGTGAATTCCTCTAATGAAGACAATGTGGATGCAGCCATTCCGAAATGGGAGAACAATTCATTGGGTCCAATTAGACTGAACCAGTTCTCTCCGTAATGAATGGTCCCTATTGTGGCAACATAGGGCCAACAGATTATCAGTGCTTTGAAGAATTGATTGAGGAGACCATTAGATTTGGAGAGTGCTCCAGATATAATAACGATCTATGCTGGTAACTGATCGACTGGTCTCTTAAAGGGGTACTTTGGGATTTTGGAAATTAAGCCCTTATCTGCTTCCCCAGAGTCAGATGAACTAGTGGATACCCTTTGTATGTCTCGGTGTCTAGTATGAAGAAAGTTAGAGGTAGTTTCGCGAACCAATGCTAACTAGCGTTAGCGCAATGACTAGCATGCTAGCAGATACCCATAGACTTCCAGTCATTGCGCTATACCCATAGACTTCCAGTCATTGCACTAATTCTAGTTAGCACTGGATCGTGAAACTACCTCTAATTTATTTCCTTCATTCTGGGGAAGTAGAGAAAGGGCCTCATTGCCAAATCCCAAAGTATCCCTTTAAGGCTTTATTTAATACAAAGGAATTTGCTGAATAAAAGCATCTGCTATGACAATGTAACGTATGATTATTCTGTGACTGTCATGCACTGAATCTCAATCGTCTGAGAAAAAAAAGTGTCCCAGTAGGTGTCCTATTATCTTTATACTTTAATTTCAAGATGATTTCTGTTTCCCTTGTTTCTTGGATGAACAGATCTGACTTTCTTTTTCTTATTTTTTTATCTGACACTTTCAATTAGTATTTTTAGTTTTCCCAGTAATGGCTCTGAGCATTTGTCAGAATCCTGCATTTTTAGCTTGTTTTCAGTAGTGGTAGGACAGTGTAGAAACTTGCCGTAGTAAAAAAAAATACAATTTTTTCCTATTGCAAATCAAAAGTAATCCTATTGGATCCTATAGTTTTTCTATGTATTGAAGGATTTTGTCACCCCAATCAAGATCCTGTTATAACTTTTTTTCTTAAATGAACCCATTAAATTATAGTTTGTTGTCATTTGTTCCAGTACAATACAGCAACATTAATTGGAACATTGTCGTTGATCGGAAACAACAGTTCTATATTTATTTCGGTTTTATTCCACAATATGGGAGTGATTCAAGGCTGCAAGTTCATTTGCAGTATGATCACCAATACAGTGCACACTTTTTCAACAAAACACTCACTTGAGTTATTTGATTTGATTTTTATTCATGCAACTTCTTGTCTTTGAATTAGACATTACAATATGACATACAATACTATATACAATGTTACAATAACACAAGACTTTGGGGGGCTGTTCCCTTAGAATGCACAGCATCTTTGAAAAATAAATTGTTAGGTACAGTAACACAAAGATATGAGCATTTCTTTCATTTAATATATAATAGTCAGCTATGCATACTAAAATAGAATGTTACCTTTACCCTCTTTATGTTGCGATAGGGAGAGGAAAACCAAAACCTAAAGATAATGGCCCCGGCTTGGCTGACTGTCTGTGCCTTTAACCACTTTCTGTACCCCTCTCTATATCTGCCTCCCTATCTGTCCTGTCAAAAAAATAAAAAAGAATCCAACCTTTAAAAAACGTTTTACCCTAGTGAAACAATCCTATGGGATTCCAAAAAAAAATCCTATTAGAATCCAAAATAAAATCTATCAGATTTTGGAACCAGTCCTATTGGACTCCTACATGATTATATCCTATAGAATACAATCCTAAAGGATAGGCTACAAAATGTGATAGGATATTTTTTGGGATTCTAATTTGATTTTTTATTAGAATCCTATATAATTTTTTGACTAGGGTGACATGAAACTTAAATTGTTCTGAGGAGTTATTCTAATTACAGCAATATCGCCAAACGTAATACAATAACACAGCAGTAGCCTACATTGAAAAAGAGGTGCATTTTCAAACCTAGCTCCTCGGCTACCGGTATTATGTTTCCTGTCCAAAAGCGCCTCCATGTGTTTGTGTTAAATACTCACACTCGGACGTCGTCGTCTAGTGGCAATGAGGCATAATTACAAAACGTTTTACTACAATAGTTTCATAGACCGACAACTAAAGCAAATAATCGGTCAATTTATCAAATTAATACTGATGTAGTTGCATAGCCACGGGAAGTAGGGGTGCAGCGGTTGCTGCAGCACCACATATTTTTTTCACAAAAGTAGTTCACTGGACCTTTAATAGTCCTGTATTAGTAGACAATATAGCCAAAAACTATTTTTCCAGTCGTCGTCGTCATGGTCACCCCCCCCAGCCCCCCCCAGCCGAAAAAAAATGCAGCACCTCCATCCCCAAACTACTTCCCGCGGCTCTGTGTAGTTGGTGTGTTGGTGTGTGTGTGCTTACATGCTGACTACACGGGGCACGTGGCACACGCCTGCGTGCGCCATCGCGCACATGTTGATTTTGTCCATCCACACCAGATGTGATCAGGACACGCAGGTTGAAATGTCAAAACTAACTCTAAACCAACTATATTAATTTTGGGACAGGTCGAAACACATATGAAACATTAATGGACATAAATTAATATTGATGAAGTTGGTGTGTGTGTGAGTCATAGAGGTAGCCCCTCTCACCCCCCCTCAGCCCTCTATTTGGGGGACCATCAGGGATCAACCAATTAATCATAGTTAAATAACTCATTTGGCCCATGTCAACACCTGCTCTCCCATGACTGTATCCTAGTAGGATGTCTTCCATTTCAGACCAACGATCCATCACTCAGTCAGCAGCTTTTCCAAATCACCTCACTGAGTGACTTCTGGTAGTTCAGCGGCTAACTGCAGCTACACATATTGCGTTGGCCAGGCTGGGCACCTGCTTTGGCACCAAGGCACCCATATGTCTTTGGGTGGTGACACCCTGTCCCAATGGGAACGACTGACTGAATATGATATGATTTACTGGACTGGAGGAGGTTCCTTCTCCAGCTGCCAGTAATACCAAATGGCACATGGCAGAATATTTGATGTAAAGCATAGGTGAAGGCCCTCTCATACATTTGAGCTATGGACTGACAGAGGTTACAAAGTGTCCAGTAAGAAGTTAAAATCTAGAAGCAGAATTCAGAATTTAACCAACAGCACTCTAGATTCCGTGACAAAATCATCAAGAGAGTCATCATTCTTCTCTTATGTCAACCTCATAATCTCCCTCTTTCCCCTCCTTTGTGTCCTTGTCTCAGAGTTCCTTCTGTGAACTTTTCCTATTAAGGAAAAGGGCCTATTGCATTATAATAACACAGAGGGAAAGTGAGTTAGGAATAAACATGTGTTTGTGTGCATGACAAAATGAAATGTGAGTGTATATGTAATGCATTTAAGAGCACACAACTTGCATTTATTAGTGTGTTCAGGACGTTTTAGTACCATACATGCATGCATGTGTGTGAGATTCAGTTAACTGTGTAAGTGTACCGGTATGTGGGAATCTATATCATGTGCATCATATGTCCACAAATATCTGTTTCTGGGTCATTCCACCAATTCGGTATCCTGGCTGACGCGCGACCCACGTGACTACACATTCGGTGCCTTTTGAGAAGTGTAACTTGGTAAAAGAAAAGTTCGATTTCACTTAATTTTAACATCCTGTCATAAAGAGCACATGTTCAACTTCATAAAAAACAAGTTTTCCAATCTCAATGGGTTAAATAAAATAATAGGGGCTTTGGGATATATTTTTTTAGACCAGAGGAAAGAGCGCCTCCTACTGGCCCTCCAACAACACTTCCAGCAGCATCTGGTCTCCCATCCAAGGACCAACCCTGCTTAGCTTCTGTGGAATGAAGGGTGGTATGCTGCCTACAACAAAACTAGGGCTTTACAATGATGGTGAAAACTTGGGTGAAGTGGGTTAAAATCTTCCTAGAAGTCACAGAGGGTGCAAGGAGGGGCATGTATTTAGCAAGTCTTTATTCATATTTAAAATCAGATTTATTTAATTATTCATGTGGTTTATATTAATTGACACTTCATTTAATATAACAGGCTTTTATAATGCAGTGTTGGTGTACAATTTCTACTTAAAACCTTTTACTGCAGTGGGGTAAATTGGGGTGATACAGATTGTTTCTTGGTAGTCTTAAACAAATCTACTTTTAAACAAAAGTATATACCTCACACACATGGTTATGAGCTTAAAAAAAGAAGACAGCTGTATCATGTCGGATATAGTTGAAATGTATTCCATTTGGAGTTTGCATCCCAATATTACACTTTTATACATCACAGAAAACAGAAATATAACAAAACCGTTTGACATAGAAACACCGGATTTTCTGCATTTATTTGTATTTTTAATTAATTATGAAATTATGAAAAATATGAATTACTTTACACCCATGAGGCCACTACAGGGCGATTTGGTCATTTGACTGCAGGAAAGGAATACAATATCAAAGGGATGCAAAAGGCAGTCATTTCATGGAACGACCCTTCTCACAATTACTTGGTACTGCAGTTCCCTGAATCATTAGTTAGGGAAGGACCGGGTAAAATTAAATTTAGCTGAAGATTTAATTTGGTAATTGAATAGTGTTCCAACTAAAGAATGTCTATTGGCAGGTCACCAAGTGAATTCTATTGTATAAGGTATCATACCACATCTATGGGCTCGGCCAAAATACATACAGTACAATCAACTCAGGAAAGAAAACCATAGGACTGATATCTGATGGGTACTTCCAATCCCTCAAGAAAAAGAAAAAGAAAAAACATTACTGGGCGAAGCTTAGATTAGTAACATACTGTACTTGATTGCTCTGATTCAGAGATTTAGAACCTCTCTTTTCTTTGTTTTAAACCTTTATCAGTAAAGTTAACTCGTGATCAATGCAAAGTCTCAGGACTGTTCTGGTTTGTGATAGTGTGCACTAAATTGGAGCATGCCACTATCAGGAGCAGTTCAAGTTTATGTAATTAAAATGGAACTGAAAAACTGTTTACATACAAACAGTCAACAGTGTGTAGCAATAAGAGTGTTTCATTCTGTCATGAATACCTGGAATAGTATAAAGTAATCCTTCTTCCCCCACCCCCCCAAAAAATAAATAAAATAAATAAAAGTGGTTGTCCCACTGGCTATCATAAGTTGAATGCACCAATTTGTAAGTCGCTCTGGATAAGAGCGTCTGCTAAATGATGTAAATGTAAATGTAATGAGATAGGAGAGGAAAATGTGTGTGGCCCTATGTGACAGCCTGGACTTTGACTACAATATCCACTATGAGCTACACATCAAAAGAGACCAAAATATTGTGTAAATGCATAGCTCCCCTCAGACCTGTCGTCAGTACAGCGATGGAGAATGGGGAAGTATATGGGTATGGAGGAGAATAAAATGGCGTGAAATACCTCCTTAAGTAAAACATCAACCCCCCTCCCTCTTCTCTATCTTACAGTACCACCATCCTATTCCTGTTCTGAGGTCTATGGGTCTACCCCGGTCCTATTCCTGTTCTGATGTCTATGGGTCTACCCCGGTCCTATTCCTGTTCTGAGGTCTATGGGTCTACCCCGGTCCTATTCCTGTTCTGAGGTCTATGGGTCTACCCCAGTCCTATTCCTGTTCTGAGGTCTATGGGTCTACCCCGGTCCTATTCCTGTTCTGAGGTCTATGGGTCTACCCCGGTCCTATTCCTGTTCTGAGGTCTATGGGTCTACCCCAGTCCTATTCCTGTTCTGAGGTCTATGGGTCTACCCCAGTCCTATTCCTGTTCTGAGGTCTATGGGTCTACCCCGGTCCTATTCCTGTTCTGAGGTCTATGGGTCTACCCGGTCCTATTCCTGTTCTGATGTCTATGGGTCTACCCCGGTCCTATTCCTGTTCTGAGGTCTATGGGTCTACCCCAGTCCTATTCCTGTTCTGAGGTCTATGGGTCTACCCCGGTCCTATTCCTGTTCTGAGGTCTATGGGTCTACCCCGGTCCTATTCCTGTTCTGAGGTCTATGGGTCTACCCCGGTCCTATTCCTGTTCTGAGGTCTATGGGTCTACCCCGGTCCTATTCCTGTTCTGAGGTCTATGGGTCTACCCCAGTCCTATTCCTGTTCTGAGGTCTATGGGTCTACCCCGGTCCTATTCCTGTTCTGAGGTCTATGGGTCTCCCCCGGTCCTATTCCTGTTCTGAGGTCTATGGGTCTACCCCGGTCCTATTCCTGTTCTGAGGTCTATGGGTCTACCCCGGTCCTATTCCTGTTCTGAGGTCTATGGGTCTCCCCCGGTCCTATTCCTGTTCTGAGGTCTATGGGTCTACCCCGGTCCTATTCCTGTTCTGAGGTCTATGGGTCTACCCCGGTCCTATTCCTGTTCTGAGGTCTATGGGTCTACCCCGGTCCTATTCCTGTTCTGAGGTCTATGGGTCTACCCCGGTCCTATTCCTGTTCTGAGGTCTATGGGTCTACCCCAGTCCTATTCCTGTTCTGAGGTCTATGGGTCTACCCCGGTCCTATTCCTGTTCTGAGGTCTATGGGTCTCCCCCGGTCCTATTCCTGTTCTGAGGTCTATGGGTCTACCCCGGTCCTATTCCTGTTCTGAGGTCTATGGGTCTACCCCGGTCCTATTCCTGTTCTGAGGTCTATGGGTCTACCCCGGTCCTATTCCTGTTCTGAGGTCTATGGGTCTACCCCGGTCCTATTCCTGTTCTGAGGTCTATGGGTCTACCCCAGTCCTATTCCTGTTCTGAGGTCTATGGGTCTACCCCGGTCCTATTCCTGTTCTGAGGTCTATGGGTCTACCCCGGTCCTATTCCTGTTCTGAGGTCTATGGGTCTACCCCGGTCCTATTCCTGTTCTGAGGTCTATGGGTCTACCCCGGTCCTATTCCTGTTCTGAGGTCTATGGGTCTCCCCCGGTCCTATTCCTGTTCTGAGGTCTATGGGTCTACCCCGGTCCTATTCCTGTTCTGAGGTCTATGGGTCTACCCCGGTCCTATTCCTGTTCTGAGGTCTATGGGTCTACCCCGGTCCTATTCCTGTTCTGAGGTCTATGGGTCTACCCCGGTCCTATTCCTGTTCTGAGGTCTATGGGTCTACCCCGGTCCTATTCCTGTTCTGAGGTCTATGGGTCTACCCCGGTCCTATTCCTGTTCTGAGGTCTATGGGTCTACCCCGGTCCTATTCCTGTTCTGAGGTCTATGGGTCTCCCCCGGTCCTATTCCTGTTCTGAGGTCTATGGGTCTACCCCGGTCCTATTCCTGTTCTGAGGTCTATGGGTCTACCCCGGTCCTAGTAGAAGCCAGGTAGATATCCTGCCTCTACGCTCACTTTAGAAGACACAACTCACCCAGCAAGAAGGCTACAGTTATGACGCAGTGGGATCCAAATCCCATCCATCAGTATCCCACCCCACACACCCCATTCCGTAACCCCCATCTCCAAGGATGGCCTCAAATTATCACCTGCCGTCTCTGCCCCTCTGTGGGTGTGCAGGAGGGGATCCCATGGCTGGCCTTGCGCAGAGGGAAAATACCAGTTAAATTTGGGCTCTAGTGTCAGTGAGCTCCTCTGGTTGCAGAGGCTATACGCCCACATGGTGTGGCTGTGTACACATATGAAGCAACCAATAGGATCATGTGAATGTATGTCTGTTTCAGGACATCATTGTAAGTAAGAAAGCATTTGTTCTTAATTGACTTGCCTGGATAAATAAAAGTTAAAGACAAATTATGTAGGAATTTGGAATCTAAAGTGCATGGTAAAAGGCTCTCTTAAAAGTCTAGTTGCTCAAACAAAACGCTCATTCATGGAAGTCTTTATCTAAAATTGGTCCTCGAGGATGGATAATATTGCATATCTGATTACACCAAGACCAATATTATCAACTGTAATATTTCCGCAAAGAACAAGTTATTCATTCATCAAATCGAGAAAGGACTGATTGGAGTCAATCAATGGAAAATAAGTGAAGTTTATATACCCCACTGGCTGTGCATGTGTCTGTGTTGCTTCTGGCCCACTTACTAAATGTCCTTTGACCTGGTCCAGTTTAACAGACACACTAATTAGATTGCCCTAGATTACATTGACACAGCCACATATATGAGAAGCACCTGAGACCTGTAATATAATTATCAAGACTAGGCCTCTCTTGAAGAATGGATGGCAACTCTGAAAAGCATGAAATCAAAATGAGTTGAACTGAGTGGGAAAGTTACTTAGTTAGGAAAAGCAGTGTCAGTCAACAGTATAACCCTAGAAGACAGCCTTTGTTATGTCCTGGGGGCCGATTCTGACTTTCTTGGAAATCGTTAATCAACATCTATGGGAGACTTTCAAGAAAATAGGAGTCAGAATACTGCCCCTAGTCAGTGAGTGAGTGCTTCCCATCAAAATAAATGTGCCGTTGTGAGGAGGACTACAACAGTACCGTCCCACTGGGCACAGACGTGAGTTCAAAGTCCAGTTTTGATTTACATTTGGTTGAGTTTTCAACTATTGTGAATTCATCAACAAATGTCACCATATCATTTGGTTTAGGTTAAAAGTTGGGTGAAAAAAAGGTGAAATCACATTTTATTATTTTGGGTTGAAATGACGTGGAAACAACATTGATTCAACCAGTTTGTGCTCAGGGGGATAGTAAGCAGGTTCAGTCTGAAAACGCCTGGAAATCAGATGTTCTCTCCTGAACGGGCTCAAATCTATTTTCTTGGAAGAAAAAAGGTTCTAGAAGCTATGTTACTGTATGTTGCCTTTCCATTTGACCTCTCCCCCATGACTGACCAATAATTAGGGTGGTGATCCTAATCAATGGTGACCTTTATGGTGGTGTTTTTACTTCCAATGGACAGGAAGACTTAATGTGATCAGCAGCAGACCTCCCGGACCACAGTCTACAGTATCTCCTCTGTCATTGATTTTCTGTTGGGTAAGACTCTCAAGCAACAACAATACGGTGGCTCTTATGTTTCAGTCTCAAATGACGTGCTGATATCACATCACAAGAACACGAAGAAACATATTATAATGAGGAGGGGTGGTCTGAGGCCAAAACTATCCCTCCATCACCAACCCCCCAGACCATCCTCCACACACTCCACTAAAATAGCAGGGGAGTTAAGAGGAGTAGTCATTTGATGACAGGCACAATAAATGGTGCCCTGCACCCCCTGTCCAGTCCCCTGCTTCTCTCTCTCATCCAGCCCTCCTCCTCCTTCTCTAATCACAGCCATAGCTTTGGGGGATCCATATCCTCTGCATTGGACCCATTCCCCGCATGTCACCGACCCAGCTGTCCTCGCCTCCCAGCAGACAGAATTAGTAAGATAAACGCAGGCTGAAGCGGAGGGGCCTGGTTACCCTCTGGACCAGACAGATGGGTCAGATGGGATGGCAGTGCTGTAGTCCTGCTGGCCCAGACAGAGGGTTGGGGACTGGGGTCTGGGACAGGGGAAAGAGAGGGACTGGGGCAAGGATGAGAGAGAGAGCTGGGGTCTGGGACAGGGTAGAGAGAGAGAGAAGGACTGGGGCAGGGGGCAGGGGGCAGGGGAGAGAGAGAAGGACTGGGGCAGGTGGCAGGGGAGAGAGAGAAGGACTGGGGCAGGGGGCAGGGGAGAGAGAGAAGGACTGGGGCAGGGGGCAGGGGAGAGAGAGAAGGACTGGGGCAGGGGGCAGGGGAGAGAGAGAAGGACTGGGGCAGGTGGCAGGGGAGAGAGAGAAGGACTGGGGCAGGGGACAGGAGAGAGAGAGAAGGACTGGGGCAGGTGGCAGGGGAGAGAGAGAAGGACTGTGGCAGGTGGCAGGGGAGAGAGAGGAGGACTGGGGCAGGGGGCAGGGGAGAGAGAGAAGGACTGGGGCAGGTGGCAGGGGAGAGAGAGAAGAACTGGGGCATGGGGCAGGGGAGAGAGAGAAGGACTGGGGCAGGTGGCAGGGGAGAGAGAGAAGGACTGGGGCAGGGGGCAGGGGAGAGAGAGGAGGACTGGGGCAGGGGGCAGGGGAGAGAGAGAAGGACTGGGGCAGGTGGCAGGGGAGAGAGAGAAGGACTGGGGCAGGTGGCAGGGGAGAGAGAGAAGGACTGGGGCAGGTGGCAGGGGAGAGAGAGAAGGACTGGGGCAGGGGAGAGAGAGAAGGACTGGGGCAGGGGGCAGGGGAGAGAGAGAAGGACTGGGGCAGGGGACAGGGGAGAGAGAGAAGGACTGGGGCAGGGGACAGGGGAGAGAGAGAAGGACTGGGGCAGGGGACAGGGGAGAGAGAGAAGGACTGGGGCAGGGGAAAGGGATAGATAAAGGGAGAAAGAAGGACAGGAGAAAAGGAGAAATGAGAGGAGAGGAGATACAGGGAGATAGACAGAGGATAGACAGATGTTGTAATACATGTGGACCTCTTCCTTGAGTCTGACAAAGGGAACACACCTACAGTAATTATCAGCCGCGTGGTTTCCAAACCAACGATAGCAGGCTGGGGGAACCATTCCACCAACCTGTCCAGGGATTTAAGGCAGGGAACACAACATTGGGTTAAATGACCAGGGCTTTGCTGCCTCATAGACCTCCATCACTTTACTGCAGCGTCACAACAACAGGATTGACTAGAAAAGAGATATGGAGATGTGTGTATATGATATACGAGTATCCTCTTGGGTATACCCATTTCAGGGTTGATGTCCTCTCTGTTGTGGTCAACCCTGAAAGCACAGTTTATTTACAGCATACATACAACCACCCATTCACTATAAATCACTGCTAGGCAAATCCCCGCCTTATCTTAGCTCACTGGTCACCATAGCAACACCCACCCGTAGTATGCGCTCCAGCAGGTATATCTCACTGGTCATCCCCAAAGCCAACACCTCCTTTGGCCGCCATTCCTTCCAGTTCTCTGCTGCCAATGACTGGAACGAACTGCAAAAATCTCTGAAGCTGGAGACTCTTATCTCCCTCACTAACTTGAAGCATCAGTTGTCAAAGCAGCTTACCGATCACTGCACCTGTACACAGCCATTCTGAAATTAGCCCTACCAACTACCTCATCCCTATATTGTTATTTATATTGCTCATTTGCACCCCAGTATCTCTATTTGCACATCATCTTTTGCACATCTATCATTCCAGTGTTAATACAAAATTTTTACTATTTTGCACTATGGCCTATTTATTGCCTTACCTCCATAATTTACTACATTTGCACACACTGTATATATATTTTCTATTGTATTTTGGACTGTTTGTTTTACCCCATGATGTAACTCTGTGTTGTTGTTTTTATCGCACTGCTTTTCTTTATCTTGGCCAGGTCGCAGTTGTAAATGAGAACTTGTTCTCAACTGGCTTACCTGGTTAAATAAAGGTTAAATAAAAAAATTAAAAATAATATAAATAAATAAATAAGGATATCATTCAAATCTACATGTAGAGAATTTCTATTAGGGACATTTAGAGCAAGTTCCATAATGCATTCATTCATTCATTCATTCATTAATTGTCACATTAGTTTGTTTGTGTTGTGCTTGTAGGATGATTAGGAGTTCTCCTTGGAAACAGGATGATTCAATTGTTTATATATGGCACACATTCTTACAGATAAAACTAAATCAAGTTACATTCAATTATGGCAGTCATATGAGGTGGCCATATTGACCTCTTCCATCGTGACAAAGATATAAACGCAACATGCAACAAATACAAAGATTTTACTGAGTTACAGTTCATATAAGGAAATCAGTCAATTAAAATAAATAAATTAGGCCCTAATCTATGGATTTCACATGACTGGGAATACAGATATGCATCTGTTGGTCGCAGATACCTTTAAAAAAAAGGTAGGTGCGTGGATCAGAAAACCAGGAATTGTGTACAGATCCTTGCGACATGGGGCAGTGCATTATCATGCTGAAACATGAGGTGATGGCGGCGGATGAATGGCACGACCATGGGCCTCAGGATCTCGTCACGGTATCTCTGTGCATTCAAATTGCCATCAATAAAATGCAATTGTGTTCATTGTCTGTACCTTATGCCTGCCCATACCATAACCTCACCGCCACCATCGGGCACTCTGTTGACAACGTTGACATCAGCAAACCGCTCGCCTACATGATGCCATACACACTGTCTGCCATCTGCCCGGTACAGTTGAAACAAGGATTCATCCGTGTAGAGCACACTTCTCCAGTGTACCAGTGGCCATAAGGTGAGCATTTGCCCACTGAAGTTGGTTACGACGCCGAACTGCAGTCAGGTCAAGACCCTGGTGAGGACGACGAGCACGGAGATGAGCTTCCCTAAGATGGTTTCTGACAGCTTGTGCAGAATTTCGTTTGTGTAAACCCACAGTTTCATCAGCTGTCCGGGTGGCTGGTCTCAGACGTTCCCGCAGGTGAAGAAGCCGGATGTGGAGGTCCTGGGCTGGCGTGGTTACACATGGTCTGCGGTTGTGAGGCCGGTTGGACGTACTGCCAAATGCTCTAAAACGATGTTGGAGGTGGCTTATGGTAGAGAAATTAACATTCAATTCTCTGGCAACAGCTCTGGTGGACATTCCTGCAGTCAGCATGCCAATTGCACGCTCCCTCAAAACTTAAGACATCTGTGGCATTGTGTTGTTTGACAAAAATTCACATTTTAGAGTGGCCTGTCAGGTGGATGGATTATCTTCGCAAGTGAGAAATACTCACAAACAGGGATGGAAACAGATTTGTGGACAAAATTGGAGAGAAATAAGCTTTTTGTGCATATGGAAAATTTCTGGGATCTTTTATTTCAGCTCATGAAACATGGGACCAACACTTTACATGTTGCGTTTATATTTTTGTTCAGTATAATATAAAATCTAATATACCTAGCCTGATTATTTTATTTAATCAGAGTGTTTTTAAGAGACACGTTTGTACAGAGAGAACAACATGTAGCTATGTCATGAAGCGAGAGGTGGATAACATGCTCAGTATGCATTGACTCCAGAGGAGGCTGGTGGGAGGAGCT